>NC_063334.1:55250539-55312525 GCF_021869965.1 Rhincodon typus
TTCAAGTACAATTCTTGCATGGATAATTTTCTCCAATTTAAATTTTACAATAATTAGAAAGATATTGTACATCAAACTTACCATAAAATCCAGGATCTGTAATTGGTTCATTGCCTAAATTTCAAAAAGTACATAATTAGGTACAAATATATTGGAAACACAGATTTCAATATTTAGCTCATCGAAGTTCAGAAATGTAAAGCAAAGGAGAAATAAGGGACCATTTTCTTCTTCAGCTCTATGTCACCATTGCACTACTCTGAGAATTATGAGGGCTTCCCAGTAAGGCCTAAATGAGACCTCAAAAGTAGTAGGCATTGATATTGTGATGTGGCAGGAGAAGTCTAACTCACTCTCTTGAGGAACCACATGTTGATCACCTTATTGCAAGGGAACTCTTGAAAACCTCGACTCTGGTCATCCTAGGAATCTCTGTCAACCTGGAGAGGGTCCTGAGTGCAGCTAACACTGGTAAAAGATTATTTTGGAAACTACTAACAAAATGATTTGAGGTACTTTTTAGTTCTCTAGCTTCTGATGTCTATCAGCTGGAAGGCTATTTCTTTCTTTATTTTGTAATAGGTGCATATAAAGACAGAGTAGGGACCTGTGTCCATCTTGGCAACGTAAAAGACTCATAGGAAAAAAAAACACGAATAGTTTCGTTCTCACTGATGTGCATTGCAAATGTTGGATGCCTAATGTGCCTTCCATTCAGTGGCAAAATATTCCAACACCCATTGTACAATGGAATATTCCTGACTCTCTCTGGCACAGTTTAATTGAAGTCCTTTCAGTGCCATACAGTTGAGATTTTCTAATAAGTCACTTCTGAGAAACAAAATCAGTTGTTTTCTGAAAATATATCCTGTATCTACCATTTTTTGTCTAATAACTGGTTACCTCTCAAAAAAATCCTTAATTATTAAACATGATATACTAAAATTAAGAATGTTAATGCATCTGATATTAAACTAAATTGTCTGAGGTGCTCTTCAAAACAAAATGTCAGCTACTTCCTAATCATACAGCACAATTTGAATATTTAAAGGGGTGAAAGATTTTAGTCAAAGCCTCTGCTATCTCCTCTGGCTTCTTTCAATAGTCTAGAGTGTACAGCAATAATTGATTTTAATTCCAAACTCTTTTCAATACTCATCGCTGACAAATGTTTTGGAGCTTCTGTTTTGGTGCACCTCCGGTCTACCTGCATTATCATTTGTAAAAAATCATTGCAAAATATTTAATATCTATCTCCCGTTTACTTTCATCCTCAATGATTAGACTTTATGGCCAGGATTTTCCCATTTTTGACTGAATGTGGGATGAACGTGTTCAGTGGCATCCAACATGCCACCCTCTCTGGTGAGATAGCTCTGAGAATCATGCACATAGCAGCTCATTTAGACAACGTACAGGCAAGTTTTGTGCCTTTTCAAGTGTCTTGACACTGAAGTGTTAGATCGTCAGAAGCTGCTGGTCCATAAGATTGACTTATCAGCTTCTGGATCCTGAGGACCAATGGTCGAGGCTAACTCCAGGGGGTCCCTAGCAGCAAGAAAGTTAATCCTTTAGTTCTTCTTGCAGAGGTGGTGTTGCAGGGAGAGGAAGTTCGGCAGATTCAGAGGCCAGGACTGTGGTGACTTTCAGAGATCAATTGTCCCCAAATGCCTCCTGATTGGTGTATGCAGGTTGCCCTAGTTACTCAGTTGAGAAATAAGCTGTTTTACTCACTAGTCACAAAAGCAGGTAATCTGAAAGATGGCACAGTGAGGCCCTTAGATGAACATTAATTGACTATTTAAGGATCTTATTTACAAGTCAAGCAAGTGGCCCATGTACTTTCTCAACCAGCTTTTAATCACAGTGGTGCCCAGAGGGGGTGAGTTTCTATCAAGGACCAACCTGCATAATTATTGCCCTTCTCACCATCCCTCTAGCTACCTCCAGGGAACCAAAATGCCACTTATTATTTTTTTCTATAGAGGCTCTATTCTCTTTTTAGATAATCTTTTGCTAACACGTTGAAATATGTAACCTATTATGTAATCCAGTAGCCTTCTTACATGTCACCTTTTAGACCTTCTAACCCCCCTTTTATCCGTCATTTTAATAAAAATTAAACATACAACTTTATTCAAAATTATTTTTAGTGTTATTCACTTCAATTTTATAAGTCACTTCCCTTTCAAGATTAATTTTATTTTTAAATCTGTTTTTTGTCTAATTAACTCTGTTCTTTGAATTCCTTTTGGCTTCATGGAATATAATAAATATGCAATATGGATTCAAAGAGATCTCACAGCTGATCTATCAACTTGTTCTCCACCTATACAGGCCAATTAATTTGGATAATTAATCCTTCTCATCTGACGGCACTTCACCCTTTTACTATTCCAGCAGCTAATTTATAAATCATTGTTCTCCTCCTTTCTTAGACTGAATCTAACTCCCATATCAGTTATTTAGCCCATATCATTATCTAGAATTATTTTACCATATGTTTTCTTGTTTGATCAGAGGCAAACTGGTGCAGGAAGCAGTCCAGATAAATTCTAAAAAATATTCCCGACATTGACTGCTTGCATTTCAGTTCAGTTAGAACTGGCCTGTTGCCCTTGCAAATTTTGTTGCCTCTTCTAGTTTGTCTTCCCTATTTGATGCCCTGCAATTGACATTAACAGTTTTACCATCTCTTATCCTGTTTCTTAGTCTTATCATTTGGATTCTACCTTAACATAAGATCCAACAGAATCCTTCCTTATCATTGTTACCTACATTTTCTCCCTTATCATTTCTGAAAACCTTATTACCAGAAGTCCTATCCAATGTAGCCCATACTACATTCTGTTGATCTATAGATATTACTGCTTCATTGAAAAGTGGAAAGTTAATAATAATTATCATAAAAAGGTGGAAAAAAAAAAGAAATGTGTAAAAATCCAGAAAACCATGAACCTGTGCGTAATTCAAAATCAAGTCAATACCTGGATTTGTTTCAAATAGCAACCTCACTCAGAATTGGCTTCCTGGAAATGTTTAAACAGTTCAAGAGCCAAAACTCCAAACTTGAGATGGACTTATCACTTACAATTACTTTCTTTCTTTGTATGATATGAGTTGAGTCATGTGTTGCATCACTTCGTACTATCTTTTTATCAGCTGTGAAATCAATATTACATGTTTGAAAGAGTTATCCAATGTTTTTAAATCATTAGGTCATTCTCCAAGCAAGAACATTAGTGATTTGCAGATACGACTATGAAACAAAGAGTTTACTATGGAGAGATGGTTTATCAATTTCAGATTGATGTAATATAAGTACAACTTCAAGGAAGTCACTACAGTTACATATGGAACTGGAAATTACATTACTGGGGACCTTGAAACTGAGAAGTGAAGATACTCATGTGACTGACAGGTTATCGGCTTGAAAACCACAAGGTGAACATGTAAATTTAAGAAAGGAGTAACAGGATTGTATGCAATGTTAAAGTAATTTGCTGCCAGGGTTGCTGGAGAAGAAAAAAATAATGATATAAAACTTAATACAGCATACTGATAAATTGAAACAGAATAAAGGACAAAAAGAAAAATCAAATTTATTTTTCAACAGAGCGCTAAAAGTTTTGGGGAAAAGGATTTGGAAAAGAAAGTTAGTTAAATATGAATTCGCTGATGGGAAGAACAAAATATTGTTAATATTGTTTCAGTTGTTCTTATATTCCTTGTCCAGTAGTTAAGGAATGTAGGCTAGTAATGCTACATCCATGTACCAGGGATTTGCCTCATGTGTATGTCAACCTAGGTAACAATCTAACCCTCTGATGTCTGAATGGTGTCCAAAAGGTCACCATTTAAGCCTTTGCACTAATAAGGTATTATATATTGGTTTCATTCTATACTTAATTTGTGGAGAGAAGTGTTAAAGTTTGTTAAATAATGCTCTGTCTGCAAACAGTTCTAGCATATAGAATATTTATTCAAAGTACCACACTTTACAAAAGATGGAATGTTTAATTCTTGATGCCAATGCTGAATATGATTTGCACCCTGATACATTGACCAGAAAGCTGTTTGATGCCATTAGACAATGCTAATGTTACAGAAGCATTTAGTGGGGTGGGGACAAAATAAAACTTTAGTTTTGAGAAATCAATGGAATAGAGTGGAATATTAGGCAGGGTGTGTTACGAGCAGTAGAGGCAATGCCATCTGTTCTGCATCTCCGCCCAAGGCAAATTTCCCCTCTTTTTAAATTTTATGCACTAATCAAGGTAGCTTTACAATTTTACATAATTATTCATCTCTGTCTTCACAGATTCTGTGACTATGACTCATGAAAACTTTGGCCTCCTTACGATTCAAAAGCACAGTAAACATTTAGAAGATGACTCTCATACGAACCTCTCCTATGAACTTTACATCTCTAAAACCGAGACAGGTCTTGTGCTACTGTCATTTACACCCATTGGTTGGATATTGAGACCACTGGACATATCTAATTAACAAGTCTCTTCAAAACTGAATATAGACACATGGAACAATAACAATATAAAGCAACAATAGTAACAATAACATAAGAAAATACCTACCTGAACCAGGAGGATGGTGCATGAAATGAGCATATACTGTGCCCTTATCCTGTCCTAAATCGTTATAAATGTATAGAGTATAGTTCCCATTATTCAGATGGGTCGGATTGTCCAGCTGCAAGCAGCCATGTTGCTCACTGATATTTTCCTCATGAATTTGTGTCAGTATAAAATCCGTCTCATTCAGAGGATAATTATTGTGGTACCATTGAATTTTGGGTGGTGGGTTGCCTGTTACACTGAAAGGAATGCACCAGCGGTGGTCTGGAATAGCCTCACCCAACAATATTATTCTAGGAGGAACTGGAGAGAAACAAATAATGTTAGTTAAACCCAAAGTTACACAAAACATGTTGAAGGATATAGAGTTATCAAATATGTGTCAATGTAAAGTCTTGAGAATTAATTGACAAGAAACTCATGTCTATCCATTCATCCTACCACTGGAAGGGAAACTTCCAATCATTTTACCTTGCTACTTGGAACATCCTTTGTAAAATTTTTCACCTACCCCCATTCTCATTGTGTCTTTAAGGACAAGGGTCAAAATTGTTCTGCCCTAATCTGCTATTGGAGTGCACCAAAACTGGTACTGGTGAAAACAAAAAATGCTGACAATTACAGCAGGTCAGACAACATCCAAGGACAGAAAGCAAGTTTCGAGTTGAGATGACTTTTCATCAGAACAGTATTGGTGACCTGCTCTCTCAACACTGCCAAAGGTTTTCAGGACAGAGTAGTGTTAAATAACATTCAAAATGACCTTGCCGTGATCTTTGTTTCTTAGAGTCGACCAGAGGAAACAGAAAGGGAAAGTAGCTGTACATTAATCTGATGGAACTTTCAGCAAAGAACTTTACAAATGGCATTTTGATTGAGATTTGAAGCTGGACTGAGGACTCTATTTGCAGTGGCACATTTCTGCCATACAGACTATAGAGCAGTAGAATTCATATCTTACTTTTCTGTCAGGGCCTGCTCAAGACTAAATAAGAATTCATGAGCTATGTACAGGAAATAAGCGTATGGCCCATTGAGCCTGCTCTCTCATTAAAATGATCATAGCTTATTCTTTAACTGGTCTATTCTTTCCATAGGTGCTGTCCCACCTCTGAATGTTTCTCACTGTTTGCTATTGTTTCTTCTGAAGTCTCCTTATCCTGAGGAATCATTTCTATTAATGACCTCATTGAAGTGACATATAAGCACTTTATCTTTAAATTATTGGTATTCACAGAATTGTTTCACAATGGGCAGAATTTGGTGGAGTCTACTGGAGTGGGCAAGATGGTGAAGGATGCAAACAACTGCATGGGAAGAACTAAGTGTTTGGAAGGAAGAGTCAACATGAGAAAGTTGCCTATTGGTGCCAGGAAATCAATGAGGCCACTGTAATTTAATGCTGGTTGAGGAATTATGTGTTAATTTGTTGGGTATGCCAATGGAAACCAAAGGAGATCCTCATTCTCAAATATTCAGTGTCCAAACAAGGGACCCAGCAACAGGAAGGGGAGAAGTCCGCTGAAATATATCCCCTTGCCTTTGCTTCTGCCCCACTTCTGGTCTTCACTATTGATAGCATCCGTCCTATCTTCATCATACCCCATTTTCCATTCTTGGTGATCCAGCATCAATCCTTGATGAAGGTTCCAGTGTAATGCCACGGCTTTTGGTTGCATTGCTGGCACTGAAAAGTTTCTGCTCCAAGATAACATTGTTATGTTGTCCAGATAAGTGCCAGATTACCTGGACATTGCATCGACCTCCAAAAGAACAGCTATGATGTGTTCCTGCTTGTTCCGTAACAGTGGGCAACACACCCATCACCAACATATATTCTACCCAATCTTTTTATCAGCAGAGAGTAAAATTTGCAAGTTGCAGCTATTTAAATAATTCTAAACTGCATTATTTGAAAATTTGATATTTGGTTTATTCTTCACCCACATAAGATTCCATCAGCACCAGTCACGAACATGCTTGTTGTTGTAAAAGTATCAAAATATAAAATGAAGTAGAATAATATGCATACTTACAGAGAACTGTTAGATTGACAAAAGCCTTAGATTCTCCAACTATATTCTCTGCTGTACAGATAAGTTGCTGTCCATTGTTAACACGAGAAATATTGCTGAGCTTTAATATTATTGGTGGTCTAGAGGTTTCTGCTGACTATGAAGAGAAATACCATGATGTCACTCATTAGATTATTCAAAGGCTTTAAGCCCAAGAGTTTTCTATTCCAGTTAGTGTGCAGTGTTCCCAATACTAACAAATTCCCATGATAAAAGTGAGCGTCATGTTTAAAAAATGATTTTCCATTGACCTTAAGAAACAGGAAAAATGGACAGGCAGGACCAGTCATTGTCCAACCACGTGCCAACAGAAAAATGCCATAGCAAATGCCCTTATTTTTAGGAGAAAAGTAGTAAAATCAGACAGGAAAGAAATAAAAGATGGGAGCCCAACACAGCATAAGTGACTTGCTGAATAGCACATTTCCCAGGTCCCACATCCTTCCTCATTTTCTTATTCATAACAATAACATAAAATGGTGAGTGGTGGTAGAAACATTGGCTTCTGAGAGCATCATGATTATACCTGGTCAGTCGAGTAGGAAAGGTGATTTTGCCAGTCCACAGTGGGAATTGGATGGCCTAGAGCATTACATTGTATTGCAGCTTCTCCCCCTTCAATCACAGTAACATTTGTAATGTTTACAGAAGCTTTAGGCAATTCTGTAAAATAAAGAATGAGGAATTACCTGAAAATTATCATATGAGTAATTGCATCTACCTAAATGCCTTAGTATTCAAATAGGCAGTTAGAGATAGGCAATAAATGCTGGCCTCAGGGACATGCGGTACACTGGTAGTGACCCCGCCTTGAGATGACTGAAGAAGGAATAGTAAATGAAAATGGTCTGAAGATGTGAATTCAGCAAATTATTTAACCAGTTTTTCAGTTACTTAGTCGATGACAGTAGATTTATTGAAAAAGTAATGGACTGAAACTTTTGAATAAAAATTGACAATACGGGAAATACTCAACCAGTAATGCAAAATACCTGTGGGATAAAAAAAACCAACATTTCAGGTCAACAGAACTTTATTCCTTAACTTTCTCCACACTACTCACTCCTCATTAGCAAATACAGGATGAATCAAAGTGCCTTTGATTCGTTTGTGTTTGTCAATCGGATATTTGATTGTTCATTAAAGCAATTATTTCTTATTGAAACCAATTGCTCATTTCATGTAGATCCTTAAAAGTGTACCATCTTGATGTTTAACAGTTTTGATTTTCAGTTTTAAATATATCATACAATAAATGCATTCTATGCAAAGATTTAGATGGATATATAGGTAGCATATATCAAAAGAGCATCAAACACATGTGAGATCCATGATAGCTCTGTATCAACATGCTCGTCTTGGCAGCAGTTTTGAACTGTGTCTCCCTGACACTGTGTTGGAAAAAGAGTCCAACTATGCAAGGCATCAAATATTTCAGAATGCATATATGCTCAAAGGGGCAGGAATTGGACCTTGTTATCCATATCTGAGATGTCTAATTACAAGTAAGTCTAATTTGTTGCAAATTCTTCATACATTTTTGCATAGTCCCTTTAGCTGCGATATTTCTCTAATTTTCATCCATGTCACATTAGCTATTAATATTTTAATACCTTTGTTTCTTTGACTGTTCCTTCCTGAACAATTCTGACTTTTTATTTTACCCAAAATACTGCTCAGTTCTCAAGCCTTTCTACTTTTGAATTTATTCTTTTCCCTGAATCCTTCCATTGCCTTCTCCACTCCTTGTCACTTCCTTAATTTAAAATGAAATACTTACCCTAGTTATTTGATTTGTCAAGTCACTGATTCCAGCCCAATTTACATGGAGCCCACCCCAAATGAACAGCCTTTTCTTTCCCCAGTATTGAAACAAAACACCTGCTTACTCCATCAGTCCTTCAGACAGACTTTAACCTTCTATCTTATGGCAATTGGTTCATTCCTGAAGTAAAAATCAAGACTTTTTTTCAGGAGCTACGTTTTAATTTGCATCCAAACTCTTCAAAATCCTCCCACAGAATATCATTCCTAGTTCTGTCTATTTTGTTGGTTCTTACTTGGAGAATGACAACTGGATCCTTCCCCTTCCACTTTAAATTCATCTCCAGCTTTGGGAGATATCTTTAAACCAGGCATTGGGCAGGCACATAACCTTCTAAATTGCTGGTCATGTTGCAGTAAGAAGTATTTATTCCCCTGACTGTACTGTATCATATCAATATCACATTCCATTTCACTTCCCTCACATGAATGACCTCCTGCACCATTAGTCAATTTGCTCCCACATCCTGCAATCCTGCAAATTACCAGTTCTTCAGCCAGAGGAACGAATACAGATCTGAGATCAACAACAAGAAGGAACTGTTGTCAAAAAGTATCAGTCGAGATCATATTTGTGTAAACATCACAAGGTGTTATAAGCAGAAATCAGAGAGCCTTAATATCCTTGCAAAAATAAAATACATAAACGTATGAACCTGGCCTTGCAGAAGACCAGAGATTCATGAAAAGTCCTGCAATTATCCAAGAAATACACACTCAAGTAAAGAGAAGCGAAAGTGTAATAGGTCATCAACCTGAGAAACAAAGCAGAACAAGATCAAGGAAAGCTGTATAACTGCCTACAGACTAACCTTGTAATGTTTGAAACTTGATGGGAGACTTGATGAGTTAAGAGCATAAGTCTAAGAGATCATGATGTAATGATGAAATTAGATCATGTGATTAGAGAAAGCGTGATCTCCTGGAGGAGACACTCTAAGCTCATGTAGAACTCTAGCTGCATAAATATATGGTCTGTAAATTACAAAGTTCCTGTTGAAATGAACACAGACTGCAGCAGTCACTTGATAGACAATCAGGCTTCTAACATCTCATTAGGAAGGTGAAACATCGGTCACTTTCTGGAAAATTAACGTGGACTGCGCAGCGCTCTGAAATCTGTAAATGATCCCAAATGCCAAAATATTCTGCCCATAAAATCCAGCCCTAAGACTCTGTAGAAAAATGACAAAAACAAATGTGGATGCCATAGATTCATAGTTTTAACTGGCATCTCCAGCATACAGCTTAAATAAACAGCCTAAAATGGAATTTGGTGGAGTCATGTTGATTTTAGCATCACGGAATTTTTAATTTCTCTTGTCACAAAAAAAATTAAGGCATTGACTTCCTATATTGTCTCAATGAGTAATTGGTCATTTACAGTGTCTCCTCCAGGAGATCTCTCTCTCTCTCTCTCTCTCTCAAATCATATAACCTAACTTCATCATTACATCATGATCTCTTAGACTCATGCTCTTAACTCATTACTCTACATCTCCCATCGAGTCACTCGTTGTTAAATTTATTGTTTTTTACATTTTTAGTGTTAAGTTTAATTGAGAAAGAAGAATTCAACCTGGGGAAGTGTGAAGGTCTTATTGATATAGTACTAGATACCAGGAGTACTCTAATCTATCAGTTTGTGGCCCACGAATTGAACGTTCCATTGGCTAATGCTCATCTTCTTCTCTTCAGCAAAATAGGACCATAGAAACAGGAGTAGGCTATTCAGCCCCTCCAGCCTGTTCCACCATTCAATGAGATTATGGCATTCAATGAGATTATGTTGTCTACCTCCATATAGCTGCCTCTAATTATTCCTAACTCAAGAAAATGAGTTATTATGGCAATTTTGCAACTATACACTAACAAGCAAACTTCTTCATCAGCAACACCTCAGAAAACTGTAGGACATGTTCACATAATTTTCCTACATTTGTTGATGGTAATGTGAGTTTTTGCATCAGTGCTACTAATTTATTTTAAGACCAAAGTTGATCTTTTACTAACATAGGAACATAAGAAGTAGCAGAAGTAGGCCATTTGGCCCTTCAAGCCTGCTTCACCAATGAATAAGGTCACATGTGTCCAGATTGCAAGCGAAAACTTTTTTCTCTATCTGTCTCTCTGAGTGTTCTCATAATCTGAAGCTTTTGTAAGGAAAGATGTCTTGTTTGCTGCTACTGAAAAGTTCCTATGGCTCATGTTCATCCGAGCAACAGTGTCAGAAGGACCATGGGCAAATGTCACTTGCCAAGTCATCAAATATTCAGAGTCCTTAGTGGCCCATTTCTTCAAATCAGAAGATTGTTGGTGCTGAAGTATATACTAGAGTCACATGTTAAGACCATGAGAAAGTCCCAACACAGCTCACTCCACAGAGTTTGTCCGGGAACTCTGAATTAGACCAGGAAACTTTGAGTAATTCTGACTTACTTATCTTAATAGTTAACCAAGTAAAATTAGAGAAATTAAATTTGCTTTAACCTTTGGCTAACTATGAAACTGACCCCTACAATTCACCACTGACATCCCTGATTACTTCTACCAACATCCATCAAGAACCCAAAAACCTCAATACCAACTCTCCCACACCAACCCAACCTCCAACCTCCCTCCACCCAATCTCATGGCAATCCTCCAACTGGAAATACCTTACCTTGAGCCCTCACCCACTCACCTGCCACCCTACCCTGTGCCATCTGCCATCCTACCTCCGCATTCACTTGCCATCCTGTCCACCTGGCACCTATACCCCTTTCCAACTTGCCACACAATCCTCTCACCCACCTACCACCCTAAACATCACCATTTGCCATCATCCTACCTTCCCCTCACCCACTTAGTACTTTATTCTCCCTATCAACATGTCACCAACCGTCACCCACCTGGAACGTACTCCAATACATTTGGCACCTAGACCCGTTATCTACCTGTCACAATAACTTCTAGCACGTATCCTTGATTCTTCAACAACCTGGCACCTGCACCCCTCGCCTACATGTCACTCTACTCCATCATACATATACAACTAAACCCCCAACAACTTATCACCATCCCCCACTCCATGTGACACCCCACCCCTCACACACCTGGCAGTCCTGCACTCCAGCACCTGCCTGCCACCCTACCCTCACTTACTATACAATTTATCCTCTTTCAACAGTTGGCAGAGTGGCTTTGTCACCTTGAAACCCTAGAACATGACAGCTACTGCCATAAAAAAGGCCATGGGCAGTTGCTGCATGAATCGCTGGATTGCTTCAACTTGTGCCTCAGAAATTTGGCCAGAAATCCCCTGTAAAGATAAATGAGCAACTACCAGTGCAGATCAGAAAATTCAATCTAATGTCCCAGGGACCTAACACAGTGTTTGTGCTAGTATTTTGATGAGAATAGAACTTCGTATGAAGAACATTTCTTGTAGGGAGCACAAAATTGACCCGTGACTATATAGGATCCATCACAAGTGGCATGTATTTACTTTGTCATTTGATTTTTAGGCAAGATCATCAAATACAGGAAAAAAGACAGATGAATAAAGTTGTGGTTCAGATCAGCCATTATCCAATTCATTGATGGACCAAGCTCTAGAGGTTAAATGGCCTGTACAGTTTATTATTTTTCCCTGTAGTGAAATGTGTGGTCTCCCAGTGACAGTTGTCCTCAACCCATGGCAAATGTCAGGACCCATCTATTGAAAGTACATTAGGCAAGAAGCCAGGACTTAGCTCTCTGCTGCAATACATGTTGGCATTCTGATGTGCTGTATCAGTTCAGTGGTCCATTCTAAAGTTTGCAATTGATTTGATGCAGTAAATAAGTCATTCCAAAGCATCTGGCTTCTATCAGTAAACAGTTCACTGCTATATTATCTAAGGTTTCTTTATTAGATATCTCAATATTAGTTTACTGCAAATATTTTGATGATGTTCAAGCGAAGAAACGTAGCAAATGTTCTTAACAGTTGGTTCTGGTGGATGACTTTAAATTTAAATTGAGTCATAACTGTGTTTAAGATCTTATTTTAATTACCCCACGTGACAGAATCCAGATGGGGAGGCAGTTAAAATAACTGGTGTTTATTACCTACCAATTCCATTTCCTTCCTGCCGTGTTCCCATATTAACCAACTCTTTTTAGTAGGCAAGTGAGATGCCAGAATAACGGATGGGAATTCTGTTTAAAATATGCAGATTGACTGCAAAGATGTGGTCAGGCTATAATCAGCAACTGCAACCAGAGGCCTAATGGGGAGGTAGAGCCTGTGAGAAGCCGATTCGTGGCAGAGAAGCCCCTAAAGGTGACCTTAAGATTTAATTCTCAGATTTTCTTGAAGGCCAGGAGGGACAAGTGCCTACACAAGTAAGCCTGGGGCATCCCTGGATCAGAGCTACCCACTTCACTCAACAAACACAGCGAACCTCCCCAGTGCTGACATCTCAGAGGCCCTTGAACTCCAACTTCTTAGAACTAACTCCTAGTGCAGCCTTCTGCTGCATTCTCTCTGACAACTGCTGGGGAGTGTCTCACAAGTCCCACACTGTGGTCTCTAGCTGCTTGTTCATGACATCAAGCTAAAAATTGGGTGCCAGGCAGGGTGTGGGTTCAGGTAGCAGATTGGTAAGGAGGGCAGGGTGGCAGGTGAGTGGAGGGAAGATATTGTAGTGGTGTTTAGGAAGGATAGCGTACCAAGTCAGGTAGAAGACTGCAGTATTTTATTTAAAATGAACCTCTTCCATCAAGAGCAATGGAGTTTCCACAGCTCAACATTGCTGTGTTTCCCACATGCTCTAAGCTTTCTTCATTTGTAACCATTGGTACTTAACTTTTGTCTATATCCTACTGTGCTTTCATTAGGTGTCAATAAAACATAAGAAGTGACGGAATTAAATTCTGCCCTTGGAAGTGGGCGAGGAGAATGGAAGGTTGCTGCTGTAAGATTGGGAGGTGGCTGTCACTTACTCACATCTCCTCAATGAAATCAAGTAGGTCAAGAATAACATCACTGCCCAGAGGGCAACGGAGATCCCTAAGTGGCCCATTAATGGCCCAGCAAAGTTCGTCAGATTCCCAAAGGGTTGAGTGTAAGAAAGAGAACTCTCTTGATCTGCCACCATCTATGGCTCACTGAGGACCCGGCAGGAAGGTCTGTCCTCATTGTGAGACTCCCTCCTCACCACAACTACAGTCACCTCCCATTTTCTGACGCCTGTTTTAATCCCCTGACAAGCCCAGTAAACTTTCATTAATGCCAGGGCCTTTCCATTTTGCCTGTTGTGACCTGCAGTATCAGCAGTGACCATCTCTCTTGGTGATACTGGTGATTGAAGAGCTGCCAATCCTCTGATTGTCCAGTAGCTCTTGAATTGCGATGAATTGGGGTTGTCTATTTAAAGGGCAGGGACATTGGCAGCAAGCAATTAATCGCCTATAGATATCGAATTCTGTCAGGGCTTTTGAAAGTGACTGCAGTAGGGCTGTCTCCCACTTTCCAACCAGTGGACAGGGTCACTGTTACAGACATTAAATTCAAAAGAGGGGTGCATTCATAGTTTAACTTATTTCCCTTTCAACCATGTGTTTTTATTGCTGCGTTTGTTTACAACTATTCCAACTGGTCTCAACTAATTGCTACAGATCAAAGTAATTTATTTGCTTCAGCAGAAGTAATTCTGAGCAACCTAATGTTTTCTTAGGACTCTGTATCTAACAACACAGGGCTCTGTATCCAACAACAGTGAGCTCTATACCTCATAACATAGCGCTCTGTACCCAAGCCACAGGGCTCTAAACCTTCTAACATAGGGCACTGCATCCAAAAACATAGAGCTCTGTATCCAATATCATAAAGCCCTATATTCTAAACATTGGGCTCTTAACCTGATAATGTAGGACTCGTGTCCTATAGCAGTGGCTTTACTAAGTTTTCATAATGATCCCCTGTTATATTTTAAGATCAGAGCAGAGTTAATGTTCCATTTATTCTTCATTGCCATCATTTTTGAGTACTAACATTGATTATTAAATCATTAATATGGCATTAAAAATAAAAGGCAATTGCAGCATAAAGTTATTAAATATTCTGCAATCAATAAGGACAAAGTACTAGTGGCATTCACAAATTACAGACAGGGCAGGGAATCTGTACAAGATGCTAAAAGATCTCCAGATATTTCAGGCATATGTTTTCCCTGTTAAACCATTGATAATCCTTAATTTATTTAAAGTTTTTGAGAAGATTTGTAGTTCGGCTTGTGGATGACTTTGTAGACTTGCTCGCTGAGCCATTGTGTTTAATTGCAGATGTTTCGTCACCCTGCTAGTTAACATCATCATAGAGCCTTCGGTGAAGTGTTGGTGTTCTGTCCCGCTCATTATTTATATGCCTCGATTTGTTGGGGGGTTGGCTTCCGGTTTTGTTTTTCAATGGTTTGTATATTGGGTCCAGTTGAATATGTTTGTTGACTGAGTTCCGGTTGGAATGCCAGGCTTCCAGGAATTCCTTGGCATGTCTCTGTTTGGCTTGTGCTATTATGGATGTGTTGTCCCAGTCGAATTTGTGTCCTACTTCGTCCATGTGTACTGAGACCGGTGAGAACTGGTCGTGCCTCTTGGTGGATGGTTGGTGTTCGTGAATCCGTATTGTCAGGTTTCCTCCAGGCTGGCCTACGTAATATTTCTCACAGTCCTTGCATGGT
Organism: Rhincodon typus; assembly: GCF_021869965.1. Lineage (NCBI taxonomy): Eukaryota > Metazoa > Chordata > Chondrichthyes > Orectolobiformes > Rhincodontidae > Rhincodon > Rhincodon typus. The sequence continues at coordinate 55,265,738 of NC_063334.1, forward strand.
ATTTTGTATATTACATTAGTACTACTCAGACCCCTAGGTATTGGAGTAACCCACAAACCAACAATAACTTTGCCACGGCTACTGATGAACGTAAAGGATCTCATGCCCACAAACAATAAAACTAACGTAATATACAAAATACCATGCAAGGACTGTGAGAAACATTACGTAGGCCAAACTGGAAAAAAATTGACAATAAGGATACATGAACACCAACTAACTACCAAGAGACACGACCAATTCTCATTGGTCTCAATACACATGAACAAAGAAGGACACAAATTCAACTGGGTCAACACATCCATACAAGCACAAGCCAAACAGAGACGTGCCAGGGAGGCCTGGCATTCCAACCGGAACTCCCATCAGCAAACCTATTGAACTGGACCCAATATGCAAACCACTGAAAAACAGAACTGGAAGTGATGCCAACCACCCCAGCAAACCAAGGTACGTAAATAACAAATGGTACCGAACAGCAATGTTTCACCGGAGGCGCATTGACGATGTTACCTAGCAAGGTGATAAAACGTCCGCAATCAAACACACCAGCTCGGCGAGCAAGTCGACAACCTTAATTTATTCTTCCTTCTTCTATTCTTATGTTTTAGTTAACAGACCTTTAAGCGTCACCTGAAGGGAATAATTCATACACAATGCTTTTGGGAAAAATGATAGTACCACAGTCTGGGATCTTCATGTGTGATAGAGTTCTCCTCCAGTCATTCTCCCCTCGACATGTCAGGTTCTGAACTTCTAGAGTGGCCAGGTTGTTTTCTTGCCACAACTGGATCCATGCAATGCCACAAGAGCAGAGGAATGGGTTTTCTGTTAAGATCCTACAGGAAAGAAAATATTTTACATACACATTGAGGTCACCTAGTATTAAAGAATTATGTATATGCTTAGATTTTCTTTAGATAGTTTACAGGGTCTTCTCAGTTTTATATTAGACCAGGCAAATAATATAGATCATATTACTAAAACAGAAATTTTTGCAGAAACCCAGCAGGTCTGGAGAGAAAGCAGTGTTAATGTCTTGAATCCACTGACACTTTGAAATGTTAACACTGCTTTGTCTCCACAAAAGCTGCCAGACCCACTGAGTTTCTCCAGCAATTTCTGTATCTGGTTTATATTCTCAGCATCTGCAGTTGTTTGTGTTATTATAAACCAGGTTGCAAGATGTCCTGTGATTCTAATTCAGGTCTAAGGTAATAAATAGTAGACATATTACTCCATTTATGTCCTCCTAAATGATTATGTTTGGAATAAAGTTTAAAAGCAGAACGAGGGGAAACTCTAATTAAGTGACCAGTTTCTTCTCACTGAGTTGATTTCCACAGATGTGAAACAAAATGTGAGCAAAACTAGATGTACTTCTAAAAAGAAATAGAACACTGAAGTGCAACAATCAAGCTGGGAAGGCCAAGTTTAAATCCCAGCTATTAGTTATGCAGGCAGGGGCAGTACACAGGCCCCATTCATCTCCAGTCTAAACTGTGTGGTTGATGTTAATTTTTTGGCAGACAAGAGGAAGCAGAATTTTGGGTTGGCAAAAGGCTTCCCCACCAGGTCACCAAAAGAATGGTTACCAAAACTCAACTAAGGAGAGGGTACCAGGAGGCAATGGGTTTGGGGGACCCCAGGGCAAAGGATGCCTATGGTTTCTTGATGGATTCTCAAGGGATAATCCTGCACAGATGTGGGATTAAATTCAAGGACTCGATTGATGTCATTATCTGCATAACAAAAGAAACGCATTGCTATTTTACCCTGAGTATCTTACTTTACTGCTTAAAGTACCAGTTTGAGATTTTAACATGTGGGAAGTCAATGTGATTGATACAGGTATGTCACTTCTGCCTGTATTTGATTTTCATAAAGCAAGCAGAGTGAAAATTTCAGGTGTAGGTCTTGAAAATTCTAAGTACTGGTACTCAACCTGCAGGGTCATCCTTTAGACAAGATTCCTATCCTCAGCTACATCCCACTGTGAGCTCACATCTCCATTCTTGCATAAATCCCTAAGAGCCAGGCATCAATTACACTTGAAACACCCTTATTAAAAACACACTTTGATTTATTTCAGAGATAGTAGGAACTGCAGATGCTGGAGAATCCGAGACAACAAGGTGCAGGGCTGGATGAACACAGCAGGCGAAGCAGCATCATAGGAGCAGAGCTTGGCCCGCTGTGTTCATCCAGCCCTGCACCTTGATTTATTTCAGTACCTATTTTGTTACTTTTGCATGTGAGAAACATACTAAAAAAAACACTATTGATTAGTTGTGAAATTGCATAAACAGAAATTAAAATATTTGTTTCATTAGATTACAACCAGGTCTTAGAGAGGATTCCAACTGGCCAAAAGCCATTCTAAAAACCACAGTGGACGCCAAGTTAAATTCAACTCTGGAACCTTTCACAGCCCAAAATAAAAGCTGCTATTGGAATATCAGATAGGATCAGTAACAGCAAAAACAAAATGCTTAATACATTTAATAAGGGAAAAAATGTAGTAAATGCCATAATCTAATGACAGTAATGGACTCAACTATGGTTGCCTAGCCAATCAGAAGCAGTTCAAATGCTAATCTCTGCTTGATACGGAAACTAAGAAGATAAATGCTAAAGCCCACGAGGAATATATACATTCTCAGACATCATGAAGTGAACAGTATCTACAATGTAATCAAATAGAGGTAAAGTACATAAGGACGGGATAAAACCTCCAGGGTAAAAATAAGCAAATTGGGATAATACTTGAATGAGTGCTATAAATTACTTTGAAAGTATTTGTTCTCTTAAATTAGTATGGTTTTCGATTCTTTGCATGCATAAATTTGTAAAATGTTATGTATAGCTAAGTGTTCATTGGAATTATGTTAATGTTACATCATAAATAGAGATGTTACTGTGATCAATGTAACAAAATGATTGAAGAGTAGCATTGAAAGTGCATTTAATCAAATGTATTTCCTTTTATTTTCACATTTATAACACAATGTTGTACTATCAAAATAAAAAGCCTTTTTTGAAACTGTACAGCTGCATAAAGTGAAAATCCTCATCTAGACATAACTAATTTCATTAAATAAATGTTTTCTCATCACAAAATAATTTCTCAAAAGCAATGACTCATTCCAAAACTTGCCATTTTAAATATGTATTGTGACATGCTTAAAATTAACAACTACAGTAATATACAAGACAAATTAAGCAATTGGAAAATAATGGTATAAAACTTATAAGAAATTTAAGAATATATTATATTAAAGAATTGAAAATCAGCAGTCTAACATCACTGACCAGTTTGCTTCAATATTCTCTGGGGAAATGGTCAAATTATGTTTCCATTAAGAAACGAAACCTGGATTAATGAGGTGTTGGTTCTATTCATAATATCCATAACATTATTTACCACTTACTCTCAAGGGTAATTCTGCTTTCTGTTATAATCTGACCAGAGAGTTATGGGTCTCCAAAGCTGGCATTTCTGATTAAAGTACAGAAAGCTATTACAGAGTAGAACAAATAAAAAGTTTGTTTATAAAGCCTATAACTAATACTTAAATCCAGAAATTAAATTACTGTACAAGCACATAGTGAGTTTGCATGCTGAACGTAGGCATTATCAAACTAATACTTAGTAGTTCATATAATTATCTGTCTGCTGCTCAGATCGAAGCATTAACCTTTTCAGAACAGATCAATGGTCTTATTAAGATATTGGACAAAGGTAATTTCAAGTGAATGTGTTACATTTCCTCAAGGCAACAATGTATAATTTTTAGATTATTGCCATTAAAACAGTAAATATATATTTTTTTTACAATTTAGCAAATAATTCCATGTTGTCAATATGTTAAGAACCTAGCAAGATTTTAGTACATTTGAAACCTTTGCATGAATTATATTGTAAATGTTTATGAAAGGCCACTTACAAATGTGTCAGTTCCAAATATCGAAAAGGCTTCCAGGACAAACTTGAAAATCTGTTATTGGCAAGGTTGCTGAAATAGAAATAAAACTAAATTGTGTGAGAGTTGGTTATAATGTTTGGGCATGCTGAACTTAAAGATATTGAGGTTATCAAACTAATACTTAAGCATGGTCACATGATATTTCTGTCTACTATTTAAATTAGCATCAATGCACTTTATTTCAAGAGTTCACATAACATAGAATGGACAGAATCATATAAATTCGCAGCCAAAAAGGAAGCCATTCATCCCATTGTGTCTGCATTAGCCAACAAGGAGCTATCCAGCCTCATCCCACTTTAGAACATTCGGCGAGCAATTTGAAAGGCAAATGTTATGTTTGTCTTTATTGCAAGAGGCTTCAAGTAGAAGATCAGGACTGTCTTATGGCAGTTGCCCAGGGTTTTGGTGACACCACACCTGGAGTGAAAAGTTTTGATCTCATTATCTGAAGAAGGACATTCTGGCTTTGGAGAGAGTGCAATGAATGTTCGCCAGACTGATTCCTGGAATGGCAGCTCTGTTTTATCAGGAGAGATTTGGTTCATGATGTTTGTATTCACCGGAGTTCAGAAACACAAGAGGGGATTTCATTGAACCATGTTACATTCTGACAGGGCTTGACAGACTGAATGCAGGGATGATATTTCCTCTGTCTGAATGAGTGGGAGTGTCGCTGTCTCAGCTTACAGGCCATTCAGCAATTCCTTTGGAGTCTACTTTGATGGGGATGTTGCAGGGTCCCCGTACAGAACTCCCATCTACCCTGCAAAAATGGTTCTCTGGTCATCTGACAATCTGGACCATTGATTACAATGCAAGCACCAAACCAATTCCATCATGTCTGCTCATTTGAACGATCTCTGCGTCCAGTCAGTTATAATTGAACTGTTCACTGGCACAGCCCATCAGCGTGGAACTAATGCAAGCATTGCTTAAAGTTAGCAGATATCTCATAGAGGGGAGGGTAACTGTGTTTGGAGTAGGTGCTGGGAGTCGGACCTGGGAAAGACACAAAGGATGTACAGAAGGCACCAAGATTTTCGGACAATGCACGGGAAGGCTTGGTAGTGATGGAAATTGGATGGGAGGGGGCGGGGGGGTGGGGAGGGTGCAGTGGTGGGTGGAAAGACGGGGTGACATATCTCCACTGAGGCCAGTATCCCATCACCAAGTCACCCTTTATTTAATTGTACATTGTACTTAACACTGGTCCAGCTTCCTCAGAGCTGGCTCTCAGATTGAACAGAATCTCTGACACTCCTGTTTATATCTGTTAGCCAAGTGTCCCTGATTGGACCAGGTTAACAGCCCCAATCAGGGCTCTCATATTCTATGAAGACCACCTGGCTGACCTCATTATAATCGCTATGTCCCTCCCTCTGAGTCTGTGGACATAGGCCAGTTGTTTGTTTTTGTAGGTCCTCCCAAAGTATTTTAGCACTGGGTCAGGTTCCTCCAACTCTGTTTCTGACATGGGCTGTGTGTATATCACAGTATCTCTGGCCTTCTTGCGCCGAGAGCGTTTCGGAAGAAATTCACTCATCTTTAACCAGCAAAGGCACCAAGGTGGCGACATCTACCATATCCATCTCAGATTCCAAGGTGTCTTCAACGCTTGATGGAGAGGGAGAACCCATGGGTTCTGGAAGAGTCAGAAAGGCTATAGAGGAGCTGGGCACATTTTTCTCCCGCACCATTTGTGAGATTGCAGCTTTCATATGGTCCATGTCCTTGTTCAGAACCGTCGCACCTATCTGAACTTTATACATCATGGGACCTGACCTCATGTCAACCATGCCTCATACTCATCCAGGGCCATTCCCATGGTTCCTACACTAAACTTCGTCCCCTGAAGTAACTGTCTCTCTCGCTTATTGGAGTCTTGTGGCTGGCATTGGCATTCCTGACACCATTTCACCCTCCGTCCCCACTTCCGGGACGATCAGATTTAATCTGGTACGGAGTTTTCTCCCCATTAGCAACTCTGCTGGAACTATCCCTGTCATTGCATGAGGGATGGTTCTGTAATCAAATAGGAACAAAGACAGTTTGTATCTAGTGAAGTTTTAGGCTGTTTCTTTAAGCCTGCCTTCAGAGTTTGGACTGCTCTTTCTGCCGGGCCATTGGATGGTGTGGAGCTGTCTTTTTATGTTGAATACCATTTGACTTTAGGAATTACTTAAATTCCCTGCTGGAAAATGATGGCCTCTTATTAGTGACAATTACTGATAGGAGCACAGGTGGCACAGTGGTTAGCACTTCTGCCTCACAGCGCCAGGGGCCAGGGTTTGATTCCACCCTCGGGGGATTGTCTGTGTGGAGTTTGCACATTCTTCCGAGTCTGTGTAGTTTTCGCCTGGGTACTCCAGTTTCCTCCCACAGTCCGAAGATGTGCATGTTAGGTGGATTGGCCTTGCTAAATTGCCCATAGCATCGAGGGATGTGTAGGCTAGGTGGATTAGTCGTGGGGAATGTAAGGTTACAGAGATGGTGTAGGATGTGGGTCTGGTTGGGATGTTCTTCAGAGGGTCGGTGTGAACTTGTGGGCTGAATGGCCTGCTTCCGCCCTGTAGGGATTCTATGAAACACTTACAGGAGTCTGTGAAAGATGCATGCAGTTTTGTTATGGTTGTCCCCATGTTTGACAAATGAACTCTGTGCGTGTCCAGCCACTTTAAGTGGGTGTATTAATGACTAAGAACATTGAGCCTATGAAAGGACCTGCATAGTCGACATGTAGCTGAGCCCAGGGTTTACCCAGCCATTCGCACAACTATGAGGGAGTTGCTGATGGTAATTTTTGTCCTTGTTGGCACTCCGGGCACTGCACCACCAACATGGCTATGTCTGCTTCCAATCCTGGCTCCTATACATAACTTCTCACCAACATCTTCATTTTGGAAACCCCTGGATCACTCAGTGAAGTTCAGCTAGTATCTGGCAGCGACCTGTACTCAAGGCAATCACGCCTGCTCCTCACAATATGCCGTCCTGTACGGTGATCTAGTCTCTCCAAGTCCAAAAAGGTTTCATTTCTGGTTGTGACAGCCGTTTGGTTTCCCCATCACCACTAGCTTTTGCAGTTTTGCCAGGACTCGATCTTTCTACATGCAAAGTCTGATATTGTCAGCTGTGACTGGAAGTGTCCAGAAAATTTAAAATCACGTGGACTTTTCCAGTGGCAGTACCGCTGGTGGTTTATCTGCCAGTGGGAGGCACTCAATGCATTTGCATTTGCAGTTTTGCCTCCCGGATAGTGTTCCAACTTGTAATTATGCACACTTTGAATGAGAGCCTATCACTGAATTCAGCCTGAAGCTTTGGGAAGCACTCCCTTGCCTTTCAATAGACTTAGCAGGAGCTTGGGGTCCATTATTATTACAAATTTATGTCCCTAAAGGTATTGGTAGACTTTCCAGGGTGTGCACTCTCCAACATATGGGTCTTTGAGTTCTCTTACTCAATTTAGGTCTAGTGGGACTGTTTTGTTGACTTAAGTCTACATACCAGCAGCAACTGCAATGGTTTGCTGGCCTGGATCTTAAAGAAAATTTTTACCATTTGGCCAAGGCTTGGCTTTGTTTTGGGATTTTGCTGTGAGTGGACTTAGGGCTCCTCTGTTCAGGATATGTCCTGAGTGAGGTTATGCAATTGCCTTTACTCAAGTGGTGTTCCCTGAGCTCAGTTGGACTGATGAGGGTGTCCACTTTCATCAGAATACCCTGCAATTCATATGCTCCACTTGCTGCATTTTCCAATGATAAAGCCAGTTGTAGAGCCTGTTTGAAGTCCTGTTGGGCTTCAGCTAGTAGGCACTTTTGCACAGTTACAACATTAATCTCACATAACAAACAGTCTAATGGCATCTCATTAAGGGTTAAACCAAAGTCACATGCGTCTGCCAGTCAGTTTAACCTTGATAAAAATCCCAATACAGATTCCCCTAGTTCTCAAATTGCTGAGTAAAACCAATAGTGTTTCATAATTAGAGGAGGCTTGGATTCATAATACTGCTTAACTAAATCCATCAACTATTGAAAGATTTTAGTATCTGGTGCCTCAGGGAAAATTACGCTCCTAATAACCAAAAAAAGCTGCAGCTCCACAAGCTGTCAAGAAAATTACTCATTGCTTTTCATTTGCCCCAATGTCATTTGCCTGGAAAAAAGGCACATTCTTTCCACATACTGGGCCCATGTCTTCGACAGCAGGATGGAACGAGTCAAACTTTCTAAATAATGGCATGATGCCAGCAATGCTTACCCCCAACTCCAAGATGATTATTGCAAGTGAATTTCAAGGAGAATGGATAGTACTGATTACTGAGGTCAGCAAACCCTAGAAAAGTCTTGTGGTGACACAGCAAGGAAGAATACTTCAAAGAATAACAGAAAACATTTCAGCTCTGGTTAGAGATGCACTGTAACAAAAGAAATCTGAAGTTCCAAGGCAGAGGGCCAGGCTGCACTGTGAGGCAGTGGTCTGTAGGGCTGGTCTCATGTCCAATTTCAGTCAGTAATTGAACATACATTGGAGATTGCATGAGTCAAACTAAAATCAAACTTTAAATAGAGCAGTAATTCAGGCTGAAAGGTGTGGCATGGTGGCTCAGTGGTTAGCACTGCTGCCTCACAGCACCAGGGACCTGGGTTCGATTCTACCCTCAGGCAACTGTCTGTGTGGAGTTTGCACATTCTCCCTGTGTCTGTGTGGGTTTCCTCTGGGTGTTCCAGTTTCCTCCCACAGTCCAAAGATGTGCAGGCTAGGTGGATTGGCAATACTAAATTGCCCTTAGTGTTCAGGGATGTGTAGATTATGTGGGCTATAGGGAATGGGTCTGGGTAGGATGCACTGAGGGTTGGTGTGGACTTGTTGGGCCAAAGGGCCTGTTTCCACATTGTAGGGATTCTATGAAAAGTTTTTTTTTAAAAAAAACAAGGTGCAGCTTGGATCAGGCATCACTGCAATAATGGCTAGAAAAATAAGGAATTACTGGCATCAAGAGAAAAACAGATGAAATCTGTGAGCAGGGAGCTGAGAAAGTCACAAACCCAGTCATTTCAAACAGATAAGCATTAGGCAATTTAAAGAAGTGAGCAATTCTGGCCTAATATTGAAATTTTTGAGGTGAGCCCATTATAGCTGCAAAAGGCAGGAGATCATCTATTTCAGCATTGAAAGCATAAGAACTCTCCATTAAAGTCACAAAAAGCAGGAAAAGCCTTCAGGATAGCAGAAAAGTGCAGGACAACTGTCATTACAGCAAAATAAACATGTTTAAGTAAGTTAAAATATCTAATCACATTAGGAAGCCATAATACCAGAAGTAGTATATTAAGGAAGATTTAATTTCAAAAATGGGCCAAATAGAACACAACATTGGACATTCTGGAGAAAACAATTATTGAGATATAGAATGGCTTCTAAACTGGATGCTAAGTCAGAAGCTGAACAAGTAAGTACACTTTTGGATACAATTAGGAGTATAGCAGAGAATATTATTGCTCACCAAAGGGATAAAAGAAGCATCATACACATTTGAGGACATACTGAAAGCCTTTAACAATTATTTCAAGCTCAGAACTAATAAAATTGTTGAAAGGACAAGTTCTGTGCAAAAGGAGGATGCAGTGCACACAACTTCAAGAAGACACCATTAAGATGTCAATGTATAAAGATTTATGTTACTGCAAAGAAAAATGTACTTGGTCAGGAAGAGATGATATCCTCCTTCGTAGAAATACAGGAGATGAAAGGTCCTCCAGTTCAGAAGACCACAGTTAGACCACAGAAAGACAGCCCAAGACAACTACCTTCAACCCAACAAACTATCAATCTTTTAAGTCCAAAGCAAACATATTCAGGGAGGATAGTTAAGCATCCAGTTCATCTGAATTTTTCAAATCAAAGATTTGGTGTGGTAGATGGGGCAATGGTAAATGAAACTATATAAACAAATATATATCAACAATAATTACCAGAAAAAAAGTTTGGGGAGTTGCAAAATATAGGTCTGAAAGGATTATCACTTGATTAAATATAAGTACTACCCACTGTGATGGTGTCAGGTGGAATTTGCAGTAGAACAAAATAGGAATCTCTCTCATGGGAGGCAGACTTAAGACTAGGTCCTCCCAACAATACTGTATTAATATCGAGTTTATTCTTATAATCCATAAATAGTTATAGATACATAATAAACTGCATCTTAATGACTGCAAAGGACTCTTCTTGTTAAACCAGAAGGTAGTTACTCTAGCATACACTGGGACCTCAAAAACCCCCAAAGAACCCACACACTTAAAAGATACAGATAGCAGCACACATAATAAAATTTGACATCTACTCTAATGATTTCTGCAGAACTCCTCCAAAGCAATCCTGGGAATGGAAATGGTGTTTCAGGACACTACTGTATGCTGTATAACAGCTCCACTGTTTGCATGTAGTGCATGTGTGCATGGGCTGTGCAGCTAAGTCGTCAACTATGGCATAATTAGGGGGCCCTTGTCATTGAACAGCCACTCTTTGTTTTGCCTTAGTGGCTCAAATATACCTAGGAGAGGGAGCAGCCTCAGAATGATGGCACCATAACTGTCACCAAGGTACTATGTATTGACTTGCATGATTTGTTGCATATGGTCACACATTGGCTGGACATTATGAGAGTCCTTTTTATATTCATTCACAGGATGAGGACGTCACTGACTCAGCAGCTTATAGGGACCATCCCTAATTACGCAGAGGGCCATTAGGAATCAACCACATTGCTGTGAATCTGGACTCACATGTAGGTCAAACCAGGTTAGAGCAGCTGTTTCCTTCCCTAAAGGACATTAGTAAACCAGATGTTTTTTTTCCGACAACTGACAATGATTTCATAGTCATCCATAGATTTTTAATTCCAGTTTATTTTATTGAAATCAAATTCCAATATCTGCCATGATGAGATTTGAATCCAGGTCCCCAGAACATTATCCTGGGTCTCTGGAATAATAATCTGGTTAGTTTTAATTATCCTTTATATTGAGAAGAGGGTACAATTAACATGCTGCAGTTGCAAGGCAATGACACCCTGCACCATTGGGAAGCCTACAGTCCTAGTAAAGCCATATGTTCTTATATGTTTCATAATTTATCCAAAGCCATGAATCATAAAACCAGAGTTGCAGATAATGTTTTAAACTATTTAGTTGGGAGGAGAGGGTTCTATTAAAGGGAAGATTTAAAAAATCGAAAGAGGTTCAGGGTCATGAACGATCATCAAAATATGACAGGAAGTGGCAAAAAGTATAAGCAGAAGAGTCTTATTGATCATGTGATGAAAGTTAAACTCTCCTTGCACAGCACAAGCAGGCAAATCTCATCAGTGTACACATCTAACATAACCAACCCTGATTAAGCTAAGGATAATTTTATGGTCGTCTCTCTCCTTGATTGGTTAACTTAGGCAAGCTAGTCATTCTTTACAACTTCAACACAAGAGGTAGTGCAGGTCACCAGCCATGAGAAGGGGGTCACTGGAAAAAATAGGATCAGCAATAAGGCAACAGCAATGATGCCCTCCTGAAGAAGATGTGTGTGTGTGAGCATGTAATCACCAGCAGTTTTCCACTTATCTAATCACAACAAAGCACCTTGGATACATCCCCACTGTAGACATTGGCATCTAATCAGTTATGTTATTACTTGGCAAAGGGGCAGGCAGAATGTACATTTAACAAAAGCCATTCATGGCACTGACAGTGACCATTGTATTATCATTTCAAAATAAGAAGTTCTATTCCCAAAAGCTCACAGGGTATGAATGTCCAGAAGCATCTCAAGTCTCTGGCTAAGATAAAGAGTTGTGAGATATTTCTCTCTGAGAAACATAAGAGTCATCTGTGTACAGTGAAAATGAACACTCACCGCATAGAGAATGACTAAATGACCTTCAGTAATATATTGCATTCCAGTGATCTAGATGTCGTACATCTACCTTTCATGAGCATCAATATTGTTTTGGTATAAAATCCAGAAACTACTTGAGGGTGCTCAGGCTTCACTGAGGACTTTTAATATCAACTTTGAGTTCTAATAAAGAGTCACCAGACTCAAAATGTTAATTCTGCTTTCTTCCCACGGATGCTTCCAGATCTGCTGCATTTCACCAGCAATTTAGGTTTTTATTTCTGATCTCTGGTATTCACAGTTCTTTATTCTATCTTATTTGTCTAATCAGTGCTGGAAATCCTGAATGGAAGATCTGGGCCAGTATTTATGCTTGTGAGAGCAATGATCCACACACGGATAGTGCAACCTGTAACGTGATGCTATGATGTAGCCTACAAGAGCAATGTTACAGATTGATGGTGAAGAGCACTGTGACAAATGTTGTAATCTCACCATACATTGCTTACCCTGTTTCATATTAGACTCACTCCAGCAACTACTGAAACAATATGCAGGAAAGAATTCATTTCTCAGACATTTTTAACACTTAAAGCATTAAAATTGTAACACACATGTAATTCTGCTTTAACTCGTGTCTCGTTAACACTGTAACGAGATTGATGAATAATGGACGCTGCTTGGATAACACAAACTTCCTGCTGTACAAGTATAGCGATTTTCTGCAGCGATTTCCCAATAACACAATTTTCTACGGCGATTTTCTATTGCGCAAGGTCACACAAGAACGCAACTATCATGTTATAGGAGAACTATTTGTAACTAGAAGACTAATAAAACTGTAATAAAATTGTTTCAACTGCATGCATATAAGTAATTTTAAAAAGTCTCGAGAGACTGGTCTAATGCCCGTGATAGTAATCCTACAGCTGATTTATAGAAGAAGGAGTATGAACTGACAGATCGTAGGGTTATTCATCATCAGCCAATGGTTTTCTCCTTTGGTACAAAGATACAGGTACAAAAGTGTGTTCACTTTTGTACAGGGCTCCTCTTAGTGTCTGTGCCCTTGGAATAGGTTTTCAGATCAATAAACCAGCTAACCAATTTTTGGATATTCTAATTGTATTGGTACAATGCTTTTGAACGTTACGTTTAACGACCTATACCAAGAATAATGCTGGTCCGAGAATGAAAGTGTGAAATGGTTGGAAATGCAGAGCAGGTGACCCTGCATCAGAAAGACAATGATGGATTCATGTTTATTTTGAAGGAGGAGGTGAATGGAATTCTTATTAACCTGTCCCGGTCAAACTGAAGAAACCTATTTAAAAGGACTGAACCATACAAAGAACTATATTTCAAATGTATTAACCACTGTCAAAAAAGAAGTTGGTGCCATTAATTTCCTTCGGGCATTCTGCTTGCTTGTAAGAGTTAATCCATGGAAGTACTAGTGAAGTGATGCAAAGGGCGTGAAATCTGAAGACCAGTTTCACATATACCACCCTGCATCTCGGTACCTTTAGTCTCATTGATCCCAGCTGAAAGTACTCGTATGTGAAATCAGTTTCAAAACTAGATAATGATCGTCTATCAAATATCTTACCACAGTCATGAAGAATGATCATTTGGGAGTAGTACATTGGCATAGCTAGTCTGTTGAAGAGTCATTAGTCTCATGGAGGACAGGGAGAACTCAACGTTTGGCAGAGAAAAAATTGTCAAGGAAAAGAAGACAATCATGACTCACATGTATTGAAGCCGAGGGTTATTATGGAATCCTTGTCGTGAAATAAATGTCAATCCACAATTAACCAATGTTCTAGAAAATGAAGAAGATTTCAATAAACAAATTTTTCATGAATAGTTTTCAAATATCTAGGAAATACAAGGATTTAATCTGTTGGGAATACTCACAGATTTCTCAGTCCAGTGTAAGGTTCTATGTCTCGTTCATTGATGCCTGACAGGTTGGGTTGATTTGCAATGTAGCTGTTGATCAAGAAAAACATGAATGTTAGCAATTTCCCCAATTACTTTTAATGGAGAGTTTTATCAGTTGAATTGTAATTTGATTTTTTTTTTGCTCAGTCATTGGTTCAATTTTAGTCTGAACAATTTAAAGAGAAAACATTCATAAGAGACAGTTTTGAAATTGAAAGGAAGTGAAATATGAATATAAACTGTTTTTTAGGAATTACTTAACAGTAACCAAATGTGCAGTGTAAATTTATTATAATACAACAGAAAGCTAGTAGCAGAAGCTATGTTAATAGTTCCAGCTGGGAATCTTTAATTGGCTGAGCTCGTCCTTGTGCCAAACAGTACAGTCAAAATAAATTATGATTTTCTGATTTCCACCTCTGTTTTCAACTTCACTGGTGGAAGTTATAACTTGGGAATAAGGGCTAATGATATCATGTTATGAAGTGAAAATATAGTAAGTTTTTCTTTAATGTTATGTCTCAGGACTCAAATTGGTACTATTTCCACAGCTGTTTTCCAAACAAAAAACCTTGTACAAAGAAACCAACTGGAAATCTCAAATTTCAATGAGTGTTCAAAAATTCTGATGTCGAAGTACAGCAAGACATTTTCCAAAATAACAGTGATACTCAGCAGTCACCAATATCCAATAACACTCTTCCAACAGCCAGTAACAAAATTCAACTGCTGTTCCAGCTTTTTGGCAATCACGGATAAGTCAAATTTCTCTGTAAGGTAATATAAAACAAACAACTGCGGATGCTGGAGAACTGAAACAAAAACAGAAATTGCTGGCGAACCTCTACAACGTATTTTTCCCTCAATCCTAAAAGAAACATATTAGCAACTGTATTAGTAGCAAAACAAAGTCCAGGCGTTAGACATATCCCTCTGCTATTATTTAAGAAATAATGATTAGTCTTCCACAGTCATGTGTTCTTACCTCTGGATAACACAACAATTAATTCATATATTTGCAAAAACACTGCAGAAATTCAGATAAATTGCAGCTTGAACTGAATTGAAATGAAACATGTAGGAATTCAAGGGATGCAGAGCAGTGTTCCCTTTAATTTTCCTTTTCTGTGCAATGCGTTTTTTTGTGATGCATGGTCACTTCTGCAGTCAGTCAACTGTCCAGTTTTCAGGGACTGCTGCTTAAAGGTGACCTGTTTGTCGCCAACATGGAGCAATCCAGATTGCCACATAGCCTTGTATCCACACAGCTTAGAGGAAACACAGGTGGGGACTCTAACCAATGTAAAATAAAATATAAAATCCATTAGTCAATTATTAAAACTGTAAAAATTGTCACTGGAAGGTTGAATAAGTATCTCAAATAAATTGCACTTCATACATAATCTGCTAATAAGGAAACTTGCTGTCCTGTACAGTCTGGCCAATATGTTTATTTTATTCATTCATAGGATGAGTGTGCTGCTGGATAGGCCAGCATTTATTGCCCATACCTAAATGCTCAAAGGGCAGTTAAGAGACAACCACATTGTTATTGATCTGGAACCTCATGTAGGTCAGGCTAGATAAGGATCCTTCCCTAAAAGACATTCGTGATCCAGATGGGTTTTTCCAACAACTGTCATCAATTTCTTGGTCATCGTTAGACTCTTGATTCCAGCTTTATTTAATTGAATTCAAATTGCACCATCTGCCATGGCAAGACTCAATCCCAGTTCCCCAGATCAATACTAGGGTCTCTAGATTAATAGTCTAGTGATAATACCACTAGGCCACTGCCTTCCCTGACTCCAGACCAACAGTAATGTTGTTATTTCTTAAGGAGAGGCTTAGTGACTGAGTTTGTTGTATCAAACTGTTACGAGGAACAATAAGAATTAAACCTGTGGACTAGCTGGCATCAATCTAAAGGCACAATAAATAAAGGCGTACACAGCCCAGTCATAGCAATGCATTCCTTCACATTAGTATTTGAGGATATGTTTAAAATTAGGACAGTTGTCCAACAAATTAGTCAAACAATTGTCTGACATCGTTATCACAGAATCATGCCATCATACCAACCAGCAGGACAAACATGCCAGAAGTGGCAGCACTATGAAATACAATTGGGAAGTTGTTGTCTTGGGGGTGTCCTCAATACTGAATCCCAATCCCACAAGGTGTCTAGGCATCATATCAAACATTGGCAAAGAAACCTCCTACTGGTAACTATTTACTGCGACTCCTCTCCTTGAATTGAAGAAATGGTATCTATCCAATTTGGACAATACTTGGCTGAAGTATAGGGCAGTAAGGCTTGAGAATAGTCTAAGGATCGGTGATTCAATGCCCATCATCAAGAGTGGCTCAAAAGCACAACTACTGATTGCATGACTAAGTCCTGAATGAAATACCTGCCTGACTGGAACTGTGACAGATTCTAGAAGAATCTACATGAGAGACTAAACTTTTATGACTTTTTCCTCATTAATTCACCTGTTGCAAATATATCTGTCAATGCCAGTGTTGCTACTGGTGACTACTGTACAATTTTTGCAGATAGCAAGTTCTGTCTTCACACTGAGCATATCATCATTGTATTAGGTGGCACATCCGCCATATTAAATGGAATAGATTCAGAACATAAAACTGGGTACCCATGAGACACAGCAAGATATCAGCAACAATAGAGTTATAGTCCACCACAATCTATAATCTCATGTTCTGACTTCCCTCTCATTCAGCACCGTTATCAAGTCAGTAGATCAACTGTGATTTCATTAGCAATGCTTGAGGGCAGGCCAGGTGTAGCAAAAACTAAATGTAAAGATGGGGTGAAGAGAAATAACACAGATCTAGAGGAAATTCTAAACAATTTAAGTAAGATGCTATAAGATTAAGCTAAGTGACTTCACAACCAATGATTGTACCATATTAAAGGTATGCAGTTTATTTACATGCAGTCATGAGTAGTGGTGGACAATTCAGCAACTAACAGTGGCAGAGGAGAAAACTCTCTCACCAGAAGGGTTCAAAATCAATTAGGATTGACTGATTGCCGATACTTAAAGTTGACAAGATACCAGGAATGGATGAGAGGCACTGAAGGATACTGATGGAAGTGAGAGTGGATATTGTTAAGGCACTGACCATAATCTTTTAATCTTCCCCAGATTCAGTGGAACTGAGAAGACTGGAGAACTACAAATGTTATGCCTGTGATCAAAAATGGTTATAAGGATAAGCCCAGCAATTACAGACTAGTCAGGCTAACTTCAGTGATGGGGAATCTTCTCGAATTAATTATTTGGGATAGAATTAGTAGTCACAATGACAAAGGTAGGTTGTTTCAGAAAAGCAGGAATGCTTTCTAAAGGAGAAATCATTTGTAACTAACTGGCTGGAGTTTTTTTTTAAATGGCATAGAAAGGGTCATTGAGGATAATGCTGTTGATGTGATGTACATGGACTTTTAAACAGCATTTGATACAGCCGCATATAACAGACCTGTGAGAAATGTTATAGGTCATAGAATAAAAAGGTCAGTAGCAATGTGGATACAAAATTAGGTGAGTGATAGGAAACAAACAGTGCTCGTCAATAGATATTTCCAGGCTGGAGGAAAATTTGTAGCGGAGTTCTCCAGGGGTCCGGTATTGGGGCCATCACTTTTTTTCTGAATGATATAAATATTAATGCTGGGGACAATTTCTAAGTTTGTAGATGACACAAAGCTCAGAAGCATTGTAGATAATTCTAATTAATCTGTTCAGCCATGTTATGGCATACAACTGGACAAGTTGAGACTTGAACCCAGACTTCCTGGCCCAAAGATAGGGATACTACCACTGCACCACAAGAGCATCCTTGAGAGTAATGTAAGCTGTGCTGAAGACACTGTTTAACTATAACGAAAGGGCATAGGCAAGTTGATGGAGTGGACAGATAGGTAGCAGATGAATTCAATGCAGGGAAGTATGAAGTGATGCATTTTGGTAAGGAGAACATGGACAGATAATATAAAATAAGGGACAAAATTCTTAAGGGTAGAGGTACCTGGGTGTATGTGTGCATCACTGAAGGTGGCAGAACAGGTGGAGAGAACAGTTGAAAAGCATTCCTTTACATGATGTTAAAATGATTATGAACAAGAAGGCACAGATTTAAAGTAAGTAGCAAAATAGCAAGTGAGAATAAACCTTTTCACACAAAAAGTGTTCTGGGTCTGGGATACACTGCCTTGAAATATGGTGGATGAACTTTGAATTGAGGTATTCAAGACAGCATTAGAGGTTTATTTGAATAGAAAGAATGTGCAAGAGTGTGGGAGAAAAGCCAGAGAATATCACTAAGCCATAATGCTTGCTTGGAGAACCAGTGCAGGCATGATGAACCAAGTGGCCTTTTTCTATGCTGTAATGCTTCTGTGATTCTATGATTCTATAAAAGAGTGTGGAAACTTCATTAACATTCCTATTGTCAGTGCTAGCAGCACACACCATTAATGCAAGTGACAAAGTGAAGGATTTAGAACCATCTTCAGCCATAAGTGCAGAGTGGATGATACATCTTGGCCAACTTCTAGGATACCATGATCATGACACTAGTACAAAGATGGTTGTAGCTGTTGGAGATC
This sequence comes from Rhincodon typus, assembly GCF_021869965.1. NCBI lineage: Eukaryota > Metazoa > Chordata > Chondrichthyes > Orectolobiformes > Rhincodontidae > Rhincodon > Rhincodon typus. The sequence goes on from NC_063334.1 coordinate 55,284,203, forward strand.
AATGAACTCAGCTACAGGATATCTCTGCAGTTCCTCACGGGGTAGTGTGCAAGGGTCAACCATCTTCAGGTATTTCGTCAAAAACAAACAAGGGGTCAAACAAAGTTGTGTTATTGCAGGAACCTTCTTCTCTATTTTCATCATTACAATATTGTACCTCACCTCCAGCAAGTTACCAACCAACATGGAAATAATCTGTAGAACAGATGAGAAACTGTTCAACCAGTGCCAGGAAATAGTTTTCAATATGAGCTCAGCTGGTTGTTTTTTGCCAGTTACATTACACATTTTGTTGCTGAAGAATGTTCACTGTTTCTATTTTAGAACATAGAACATAGAACAGTACCGCTCAGTACATGCCCTTCGGCCCACGATGTTGTGCCGACCTACTATCCTACTAAGATCAATCTACCCTGCATACCCTACATTTTAATATCCTCCATGTGCCTATCCAAGAGTCGCTTAAAAGTCTCTAAAGTATCTGACTCCACTGTCCACTGCCAGCAGCGCATTCCACATGCCCACCACTCTCTGTGTGAAGAACCTACCTCTGACATCTCCCCTATACCTTCCTCCAATCACCTTAAAATTATGCCCCCTCATAATAGTCATTTCTGCCCTGAGAAAAAGTCTCTGACCATCTACTCTATCTATGCCTCTCATCATCGTGTACACCTCTATCAAGTGACCTCTCATCCTTCTTCGCTCCAATGAAAAAAGCCCTAGCTCCCTCAACCTTTCCTCATAAGACCTGCCCTCCAGTCCAGGCAGCATCCTGGTAAATCTCCTCTGCACCCTCTCTAAAGCTTCCACATCTTTCCTATAATGAGGTGACCAGAACTGAACACAATATTCCAAGTGTGCTCTAACCAGAGTTCTATAGAGCTGCAGCATAACCTCGCAGCTCTTAAACTCAATTCTCCTGCCAATGAAAGCCAACACACCATACGTCTTCTTTACAACCCTATCAACTTGGGTAGCAACTTTGAGGAATTTATGGATGTGGACCCCAAGATCCCTCTGTTCCTCCACACAGCTGAGAATCCTGCCATTAACCCTGTATTCTGCATTCAAATTTGACCTTCCAAAATGAATTATGAAAGAAGCGATGGTCTATATAAAGGAAATAGGAGTTTTAAGGGTACGTTTGAACAGCTTGAACAGCCACACCCATTCCCAACCTCTGTCAGTGAGAAATACAGGAAAACAAAGACAACTCAAGAGAAGTCAGGGTGAAATTTGAATCTCCAGTTTACCTTGTGCTACGCTATTTCATATCCACTGGTAGCCATTCTGTCACTTAGTAGCCAGGACAGAAATCATGAATCAGAGAAAATCCCCTTTACAGACCAACAGAATAAATTTTCCCTGTCTGAAAGATCATTGATTGATTGTTAAAAAAAAAATCAAACAGGATGTCGGGTGTCACAGGAGGGTAGCCCATTACTATAGGAATTGGTTTTAAACCTATCCTAGACTGACGCACAAAGTTATCTTCCTCTAGAAGCATTGAAGTTTCCACGTGTTATGTATACAATTGGTACTCTCAAACTAAAAGAGACATGACAGGTCTTTTCAGGTTCTTCCAATCAGCCACCTTCACTTCAGTGGAAATCAGCAGAAACACCCTAACTAGACTACAGAATCCCTAAGGAAATTGCCAGGAGCAGCAAGCCTTACTTATTGAAGCAAGGTAGACAAATGATGTATCCTACTGCTGGGTAGGATATGTTATTTGGAGATTGTTAATTAAGGACCATTGTTGGTCAGAATAGAGGGTCTGTGCCTTACTTAAAAATGCTTACTAATATTCATAATCTATCAAGGTATGTAACCTTCTAGTGTTAACATTGCTCACTTTGCTAACTGTTCACACTATTCATAAATATTCACAAAAGGTCAAATGACCTCCTTTTGAGTTGCAACCAATTCATGATTTTATCGTAAGGGGGAACGGGCTCCATCTTGTACTATAAAATTTACTGATTAAGTTAAACCGTGTGATCACGTGACAAGGATCGGCTAAATTGAAAGGATTTGGACAAGTTGAATGGCTGATTTAAGATAGATTAATAAAAAGCAGGTAATGTACATTGAAACAAGAAGCATGAACTATGTTCATAAAGTCATATTGCCTTTAAAGTGCACTCTGAAATAATCATGTACAAGCATTTTGTGTTGACATCTGAAGTTCTTTTTTTTCTCTTTTTAGTGAATACATTAACTTACTTGAAATAAACAGGAAGATTAGGTGATTCTGCTCAGGATTTAATCATTACTAGTGTGTAGTATAAGTTAAAGGTTAACTTTGTTTTAGACATCTCTAAAAGGATGTTTTCTTTCCCATTTTTCACTGAACTAAGGGATCTGAACTGTCATTAATTGTGAAGACCAATTCTAACAAATGGCACATATTCAATGCAAACATATTACAATGAATAACACTTCAGCCATGAATATATCCAGCAGAAGATCTGCCACAAACTGATTTTCTCTGATTTTACTTAAGATGCTCCCACAATCCCTAAGGCACCTTTCCAAAGATATGTGACATTATCTGTTCAAACACCTGTTGGGTTGACCTCTTTGCAGACCAGTGAGATAGAATTCAAACAGTCTTCTTTGCTGTAGAAGAGATCAATAATTGATATTTTAGCATTCATTTAATCATTATCAACTTGGTAATCCGTGTGATATTAGCAGTCAAGTATATAATTCATTTGCACTTGCATGCCATTTCTCTGTCTCCTGTATTCATTGGCATTAAGCCATTTAAAGAAAAGAGTAATACTTTTGCTAAAACAATAAAAAGTAAACAATGCATTTTTTAGTGTGATTTTCAGAGGATGTCTATGTCTTGGGATAAAAGCAAGTGATCTTAGTTTTAAAATCTCAGTTTGAGTATCAGAGATTTTGCAGTTGCTGATATGAAACCACAGTTAATGTTTATGGTGTTGCAATGAGATTTACTAAGGAAATTATAAAATCAAAAGAAAGATGGCAAAAAATAAACTTAATAGGATTGGGTATTCTGCCATGTGTTGTATGTCATTAATAAAGCTGAGTATCCACTGTGGTGGAGGAATTTAAATATGTATAAATTCTCCACTGAGTAAGCAAAGAGTTCCTACGGAGGAAATGAGGGAGCAGATGTATCACCAAAAGGTCCAGGAGGATTCTCCAGTAAGAAAAAAATGATTTACCACCAAATTAAGAAGGAAGATGGATTCCCTATTTAAAACTGATTGGGGGTGTTGAGTAAAATGTTCCACAAGTGTGACAATGAGAAGGAAGATGGACTCTAAAATGACAATAGTTAAGCGTTAGAACTCCACTGTACCGGAAATGATGGACAGAGTTGGAAAAATATTGGGAAGGCTAAAATGCCAAAACCAAAATAACCATGTCTGGGAAACTTATATTCCCCAGCATATCTTACTACCTCTTGGCACATCATTAGAGCAAAATTTCCTCTCTCCGTCAGAGGATAACCAGATCAGGACATCACCTGTCGCTCTGATCACTGTGGCCTCAAGCTGTGTCAGGATTCATTTGGTTCACAAGATGGGTTCATGACAAATTACATAGTGCTGCTACCTAACAAAAGTCAGAATACTCACTGCATCACTCTCTTTTATCCTCCACAAAACAAGGATAAGAATAATTCACAATAGACAATGGTTTGACCTGATTGTCCTAAGGCAATTTGTAAAGTTTAAGTGCATTTTAGTGATGATTCAGACAACTTTTTTTTATTTATTCCTTAATGGGATGAAGGTTTTCTGGCAAAACCAAATGGTACTGCCATTCCTAATTACCTTCAAGATCAAGTGGTGCTGAGCAACCTCCTTTGTCTGTGAATTCCATGTGGTGTTGGACACACATGGCACTGTTCAGAAGGGAGTGCCATGCGCAGGGTAAGGGTTATGTATAAGGAATATGAAAGAGGCCAGAATTGGAGGAACAAAGAAATCTGTGTGTAGAAGGTTTGGAGAAGTTTACATAAAGCATAGCCACTAAAAGGTTTAAATATTTCAGATTGGAGCAGTTAGTTATCAGTAATCAATGTTAGTCAGAAAAGAAAGTTGGAACAGATCAGCAGGTTTTCAAAAGGATTAGGACAGTACAGTTGGATTGAGTTGACATTTATGGAGATTGAAAGATGAGAGACTGGCCAGGACAGCATTGAAATAATGATCTGGAAATGAAATAAAAATGAATAAGACATTCTATGTCTGGGTTAGCACATGAAGAATATAGAGTATTGCTGGATAAGACAAACTTCAATCAAGCCTGAATTAACCTGAGCACCTTCATGAAACAATGGAAGAAAACTGGAGGAACTGACTACAGGGGGTTCTGCTATAGGTCATCCCTTCATTTGTTATTCAGTTGTTGATACTTTACTCTCTGACAATTTTGATCACCTGCAGAGACTTATTATTCGACACTCCACTCACACCATATGTATGATCTTCTGCTCTCCCTGCCCTTGATCTCTCTGCCTATAAATTCTGTGTCTGTGTGCTTCCCTGTCACTTCATCTGATGAAGGGGCTACACTCTGAAAACTTGTGATTTCAAATAAACCTGTTGGACTATAACCTGGTGTTATGTGACTTTTAACTTTGTCCACCCTCATCCAACACCGGCACCTCCACATCACAAATAAATAAGGGGAGGCCATGGTATAATGGCTTTGTCACTGAATTAGTAATCCAGAAATCCGAGTAAGGCTCTGGGGACCAGAGTTCAGATTAGACCAAAGCAGAGTGGAAATTGAATTTTTAAAAAATCTAAAATTAAAATCTAATGATGACCACGGAACTATGGAATGTCAAAAAAAAAAAATCTGGTTCATTAATGCCCTTCAGGGAAGGAAATTTACCATCCTTACCTGGTCTGGGCCTATATGTTACTCCAGACACAGAGCTATGTACTTGATTACTGTCTATGCTGACATAGTCATACTCACAGATTCATACCTTACAGGCAATGTCGCAGAAACCATCATTACCATCTCTAGGTACATCCTGCCCCACCAGCAGGACGAACCCACCAGAAGTGCAACATAGTGGTTGATAGTTGAGAGGGAGTTAGCCTGGAAGTCATTTACTCTGGATACCATGAAATATCATGTCATCAGGTCAAGTATGGGCAGGGAGATCTCCTACTAATTACCATATACCATTCTCCCTCAGCTGATAAATCAGTACTCCACCATGTTGAACATCACTTAGAGGAAGCACAGAAGATGACAAGGACACAGAATGTATTCTGAATGAAGGCTTCAATATCCATCACCAAGCATGGGTCAGCAGCAACGCTACTGCTCGAGCTGGTTGAATCCTAAAGGACATAGCTGCTAGACTGAGTCTGTGGCATGTGATGACAAAACCAACTAGAGGGAAAAACATACTTGATCTCGTCCTCACTAATCTGCCTGCCAAAGTTTTGTCCATCTATGATAGTATTGGTAAGAGTGATCACCACACAGCACTCTTGGGGCTAAAGTCCCATCTTTGCATTAAGGATAACCTCCATCATGTTGTGTGACACTAGCACTGTGCTAAATGGTGTAGGTTTCAAACAGACTCAAGACTGGGTATCCATGACATGCTATGAGCCATCAATAGCAGCAGCCAAATTGTATTCCAACACAATCTGTAACTTCATAGACTGACATTTCACCCACTCAACCATTAACATCAGACCGGGAATCAACCCTGGCTCAATGCAGAGTGCACGAAGGCATGCCAGGAGAAGCACCAGACATATCTAAAAATGAGGTGTCAAACTTGGTGAAGCTACAACACAGACTATTTGTATGCCAAACAGCATAGGCAGCAAGTCATGGGCTAGGCTAAGTGATCCCATAACTAACAGATCAGATCTCAGCTCTGCAGCCCTGTCACATTCAGTCATGAAACATGGTGGATAATCAAACAGCTCACTGGAGGAGGGGCCTTCACAATATCCCCATCCTCAAGAATGGAGCCTAGCAACTCAGGAAAAAAGATAAAGTTGAAGTATTTACAACAATCTCCAGCCAGAAGTGCTGAATGGATAATTTATCTTGGCTTCCTCCAGAGGTATACAGCATCATATGTGCTGGTCTTTAGCTAATTCAATTCACATAATATCAAGAAACAGTTGGGGCACTGAATGCTACAAAGGCTATGGGCCCTGAAGACATTCCAGAAATAGTACTCAAGGTATTTCCTCCAGAACTTAACGTGCCCTAAACAAAGCTGTTCCAGTATAGCTACAATACTGGCATCTACCTGACAGCATTGTAATCTTTCCACCCAAATCCAACCCAACAATTGCCACCCCATCAGGTTACTCTCTAGCATTAGTAATACGATGGACAGCGTCATCAACAGTGCTACCAAACAGCACTTGCTTAGCAATGACCTGCTCACCTACACTCAGTTTGTGTTCCGATCTGATTCAAACATGGACAAAAGAGCTGAATTCCGGAGGTGAGGTGAGAGTGACAGCCCCTGACATCAAGGCTGTTTTCAACCAAGTGTGGCATCAAAGAGCCCTAGCAAAACTGGAATCAATGGGTCTCGGGGGGCAAATTTTCCAGTGGTTAGAGTCATACCTGACACATAGGAAGATGATCGTGGTTGTTGGAGGTCAGTAATCTCATCTCCAGGAAATCTCTGCAGGAGTTCCTCAGGGTAATGTCTTAGGCCGAATTATCTTCAGCTGCTTTATCAATGAACTTCCCTCCATCATAAGGTCAGAAGTAGGGATGTTCGCTGATGATTGCACAATGTTCAGCACCATTCACAGTCCATGTCCAAATGCAACAAGATCTGGACAGTATCCAGACTTGGGCTGACAAGTAGCGAGTAACATTCATGCCACACAAATGCCAGGCTATGACCATCACCAATAAGAGAAAATCTAGCCACTATCCCTTGACATTCAATGGTGTTACCATCACTGAATCCCCCACTATCAACATCCTGGGGGCTATCATTGATCAGAAACTCACCTGGTCTCACCACATAAACACAGTGGCTACAAGAGCAGGTCAGAGGCGGTGAGGAATACTGCGGTGAGTAACTCACCTCCTGACTCCCGAAAGCCTGTCCACAAGGCACAAGTCAGGAGCATGATGGAATACTCCCCACTTGCCTGGATGACTGCAGCCCCAACAACAGTCAAGAAGCTTGACACCATCCAGGAAAAAGCACCCCACTTGACTGGCACTGTATCCACAAGCCTTCACTCCCTCCACCACTGACACTCAGTAGCAGCAATGTGTACTATCTACAAGATGTACTGCAGAAATTCACCAAAGATCCTCAAACAGCACCTTCCAAACCCATGACCATTTCCATCTAGATAGACAAGGGCAGCAGATATATGGGAACACCACCACCTTCAAGTTCCCCTCCAAGCCACTCATCATCCTGACTTGGAAATACATCACCGTTTCTTCACTGTCACTTGGTCAAAATCCTGGAATTCCCTCCGTAATGGCATTGTGGGTCAACCCACAGCAGGTGGACTGCAGCAGTTCAAGAAGGCAGCTCAGCACCACCTTCACAAGGGCAACTAGGGACGGGCAATAAATGCTGGCCAGCCAGCTGTGCCCATGCCTCACAAAATTAAATTTAAAAAAGTTAAATTTTGTTGTCATGCCTGCCAATCATTTTATTCATCTGAACCTGTAGGATCTTTATATTTTCAATTCTGCACAAACACTTGCTTGGCAACCAAAAACATTAAACCTATCAAATGAGCTTAAGGAGAACAATGCTTAGCAAAAATGAGCCCTCAGTCCTTTAGCTGTGTATTTTTTTGACAAATGTATTACTTCTACAGGGAATAGATGCACTAAGGAATTGCTGTGTTAAACTTATGGGTTTTACTTTTTTGTCCTACATAGACTTGATTTCACACTTTCAGGCTACCATCATGGATGTGGCCCAGCTCTCCCTATTATTGCATATTACAGTAAAATTTATAGCTTGCATTGGTAGCGAGCAATATCATTCGGTTTCATCTAAGTTCTGCTACTATTCTTTCCAATAGTGGGATCTGCCTTGTATATGGAAGAATAGTATTACCCTATTTCACATCTTAAGGTTTTAAGTTCCAAGTTAACCATGAGAATGAGCAAATGATAACAGGAAAATATGTCTATATTTTACAATAATTGTTAAATTAAGCTGGCATTATAATAGTAACTAATAGAAAACTACTGTGCATATCCATAAGTAATTTCATTGTATTATAGTTTATTTCCTTTTCAGCCTAAGTATGAAAACTATCCATATTGAACATCAACCCTCAATCTTCCAAACAAACACTTGCTTTGAAGGAGACAGCTGATAAATAGCTCTAGTGCAATGTCTGAGAATTCAAACACAGCCACGATCAAACATAAAGTTGAATAAATCACACAACTGTTTTTTTTCTATTTAAATTCAATGGTTTGGCTTCTCCCTTTGGCAACGTCCTGACAGCAACCTGACTAGTTGTTACAACAAATACATCAAGTTGGCCAGCTCCTTACACACCCTGTTGAATAAAAGCAGCCAAAACTGAATAAGTCACAGTCACATTGACATTAAGTCACTATCACCGCCTCTTATACAAGTTCTTCATGATTTTGGGAAGAAGTGAAGAAACTATTCTGTGAGAAGTAAACAATATAGTCTTTACCAAACATTCTTATATTTCACAATTCATAGATTCTGACCATCTATTATATTCATTAACGTAACAACAAAAAACAAAGACAAAATGGGACAACAGCTTCAACCATTTACTCAGCTACAAATGTAGTGAACATATTGGAGACATTCACCAATCATTAGACATAAGGTTCACCATAATCTACTTAAGACTTTGTCATTCTTGTCAAAATAGTTAGTGTGATTCATGGAGACAGTCCATTCATCTATTTGTGTATATATTTTTGAATCCATTACATTTCAAAAGATAGACTGGAGAACAGTGTTTTTAAACAATGTTTCAGTCAACCTGTTTGGACATGTTATGAAATACCTTTGGGACAGTTGGGACTTGAACCTGGACACTACCACTGCAGTAAAAAAGCTTTACAGGAAAGCTTCAATCCATCACCCTATTGGTTACGTGTTCAGCAAGTCTTGTTGTGCTACTCTCCTGGCACAGCAGCAATTTTATGCTGATCTGAAGCTGGAAAATATAGACATTTTCTAATCAACCTGTTCAGAGTTGTTATTACACACCTTTGGATCAGGTGAGACTTTAACTTAGGTCTCCTGCCTCAGAGGTAGGGACAATATGAAAAACCCATAGCTGGGAAATAGAAGAACCTATCAATCTGCAAACTTCCCTCAGCAACAGTAATTAACCTATAATTGACCGATTACTGCAATTGGAGTTTGTGGCTTTCAACACACAGTCAAGATCAAGCACCTTAGCAACATGAATAGAAAGAACTGGCTTATACATTTTTCACTCCACTATGCCTTGCATCAGACAGTAAACCAATTCTGCTACCATAAGAAATTGTATTACCTGACTAATTGTGATCAATACTATTGAAGATGGATTAATATTTCATTCCTTGATAAATAATATTTTCAATTGAAAACACAACATATAAATTTGGATGCCATTAGTCACAGCTAAACTGTTCTTTTGGTTTGATCTGAAACTGCATATGGACACAATAAGCACCGCTAAAGACTCAAGTGTCATCTGAATGTGTCCCTATCCAAGACACCATTCCACATTGTTTCTGATTCACAGCATTTCCAGCATCATTCCAGTCTGGCACAACACTATATTTTAAAGGTGCCTAGATGATCTACAGAGCCTCCAGGAAACTTTATGCATATTATAAGAATTTTAAAAATATTAATAGAGAATTTAATCACGTCTGTGCTCCTGTAGCAGTAATAATTGGTTCTTAGGAGTGTACAGCTCTGTATAAATGTCAAAGAAGACATAAAGCTTTACAGTTGCAACTCCTTGAAATGAGTCAGACAAAAGTCGGTCTGTAGTGCACCAAATCCTCATTATCTTTGGAGGATAGAGGCATGGACTTGCCGCAGATAACAAGAATTGAGGATACTACTCCTTGGTAAGTCTGCTATGTACCATGAATAACTACACGATCAGACCAGACAAGTCAATAAGAAAGCAAAAAGGTGGGGTCTGGGGCCAACTTCGCCAAAATGTGGATTTGTGGGTGGCAAGTCAGTGGATAAAGAGGACTGAGTGTACAATTCTCATCTGTGAGCTGAACATCAAAGTCAAACACCAGTAGTTATACTATCATTTGAACTGAAGATAAAAAGGCATATAAATTTTCCTTTTCATTTTTTAAACACAACCATAAACGTGCTTTCTGAAATTATTAATTTGCATTATGTTTCATGTTCAGAAGGTGAGTGTTAATCTTCTGAGATCCAGCTGCACTTTCATATCATACTCCATAAAACTGTAATATGTATAGTTTGACAATTCTACTTATCTTTGCGGTTCAATCATTATTTTACCCCAATGACAATAGCAAAAATATTTGGTGTCCAGTAAAATAAATGTCCTAAGATGTCTAACGGAAAAATATTAAATTATTGTCAATTCACCTGTAGAACAACAATTCTTGTCTACACATTAAATTTGAAATTTCTTTTCATCAATTTCTTTTTGGAGATTCAATTTTAACTGACTGCATAAAAACCAGCACAAGTATGATTGGTCAAATGGCCCTCTTTTGTGCTGTGAATTCCACAGTGCTGAGGAATGGTTTAGCCAATGTCAGTGGAGCTCTCGTAGTCAGTGATAAGCTCATGCATAGAGAAAGCACAGGAAACTACAATTTCACACTCATGCAGTAAGCACTGTTCCTCTGAGTCAAGCTTTAGGTTTATTACCACCGTAGTCTACAGCCAAAGTGCTGCTAATTTCATTCCATAGATAGGTATCCCCAGAGAAGCATTTCAGGAAATTTATATCTTTTCCACAATCTCTTTGGTTATGTCCCTTTTGTTCTAAATTTGGTTAAAATGAAAATCTTGACATGAAAGTAGCAGTAGGTGTTTCTTATCATTCAATAGCTCAACATAGGTTGCCTTCATTTATGTTTTTCTGATGAGTTACTAAACTCCACTGTAATTCTCCTCCCATTTTACTTTCAGCAATAATATATTGACCAAAATTAATAAAATGTCTGACTAGAGCAGTTAAGCTTTGAATAGCCCCAACTGAATTACAAAATATCCTGTAATTGGAAACATTGTAATTTGACTGGTTCATCAGGTGCTTTAAAAGGGGAATTCCTTCTCTGTGTCAGAATAGGATATAACAAATGTAATTAATCTCTCTTTTGGTTTATAGTTCAAGCACTGTAAAAAAGGAAACATTATCAGACACAAGTCATGACAAATAGTTATTTAGTCAATTGTTCTATTTACATGTGTTATCTGCATAAATAAAATTGCAGCTGATTTCACCATCACCGCACCCCCTCCCGCTTTTTCCTGCATGACTTGTTGTTGCCACTAGTTAAGATTATATTATGTACAAAAACATTTTTTATTCTGTGGCATGGTTAGGATACAGATAAGTTTCCCACAACACGGCACCACTTTGAGTTATAATAAATGAGAAGAATCTTCTACAAAATCTCTTTTTTGTTAATTACTTGGCTGAATCCAACAAGTGACAGTAATGGTCATAATTTTGTTAACAATTATATTTTAATAATTACACCTATCCTCTTTGTCATTGGCACTGCTGCATCATTCTTTTTAATCTTGCCTGAATGCTTACAATCCACAGAACCATTGTCCATATAACTGTTTATGTAATCTCTCCCACTCTACTTGTATCGAGCTGAAGCGACCTCGATTGTTTTAGTTTTTATTTCATTGTAACATCTGAATGTCTGTCTGAATATTTATGTCTTGTCTTTCAATCCTGCTGAGTTCACCATTTTTCAATTGTTCTTTCTTCTCCTCTTCCATCACTTTGCCTTTAGCAAAACAAGACATTTCTCAACATAGTGTAATATCGCAGAGCAGTTTTCCATGAGTATACGGTATACGTTCAGTGCAACCACTGCATCTGTCTTAATGAAATTCATGGCTGTTTATATGACAATGTCTTTCAATTTGAGCCATGTCTTTCAAGAGCTTGTTTGTGATTTTTTTAACATACAATACACCTACCAGTTTTAAACACATTTTTATTTCACACTTCCAGATTTTCTTACTATATCATATTCTTTTCTTAATCCATGTATCTTACTTTTTCCTATATGATATCCAGCCTATTTTTTGCCCTCTATCATAAATTCTGTTATTTTCCGTATCAGTCAATATATTTGTTTCTATTCCTTCATTAATTGCATTGTTGTTTCTTTCTCTGTCCTTTATGATGACATTTTCTCATTCAATGACATTATGTCTCGCATCCTCTCCCACCTTTACAAGAGTATACACTCTCTTTCATGCTTCTTTCCTTGACATTTCATCTGCATCTCTCTGAATCTCTTTGAAATGCACAAAAAAAGCATCCTTGTATTGAAGTTCAGTCACTTGCACTTTTTCATTTTCACTGGTCTTTCCCCAAGTCAATTGGTAAAGTGAATAAATTCCCTGTCTCCCTATGTCCTAGGCTGAAACTTGAGCAAATCTAAATCAGAAAATGTAGCATAATACCTCTTTAATAATTTAAACCTTGATGCTCAAGGTCGTGGAATGCTATCAATTGAAAAAAGAACATTATAGAACATTTGGATACTTAAACCATGAACTAAGGATAAAATGATGAATCAAACAATACAAAAAATTATGAATTTCCACAAGGTACAGATCTATCAGGTATTATTTTGAAAATGTGTGTGTGTGTGTGTGTATGTTTGTAAATTCTCAGCTTGCAGTAGTTTGCCTTAATACAGTTCTCTAATTTTGGAACTGGGTATTTGCAGGACAATCAGGAATTTGACAACCCTGGTGCACTTTCAGCATATTGATTTGATCTTTGGTTTATTACTTAATTGCAGCAACATTACATTTCAAAATTTTAAATGTTGACAGGGAAATTTTGATAGATGTAAAAATTCCTTGCTTTAGGGCAAGTGGTTTAATGTAATTAGAAATTATTATCCAATCACTAATTCATTTGGCTGACTATATGTTAAAACATTTCAACTGTTTTATAAGTAGACTGATATTTTTCATCAGTTATCTTGTGATTAAGGGTCACCCACTCAGTAGCTGTGCACAGTATCTTAACCCAGAGTAGTATTGATTTCCATTTAGCTTTTTGCATATCCCGCTGGGCCCCATATGTAAACATAAACACTTAAAGAGTCCTGAGTTCTACAAAAATAAATATTCTGCTGCTCTAATATGTTCCAAACTCTGTCACAGTTATATATAACTTTATAATATCTTGGCATTTTTTTCAGAATCCTACTATATACTATTTATAATGCTATTTTAAATCTAAATTACAACAGGTTAGATTAATAATACTGGAAAGTTATAAAATCATCTCCATGAAAATATTTTTTCTGTCAAATAAATTTCAAAAGCTTTGAATTTTTTTTCTACACTGTCAGGTAGTGGGCCAGCGATTCATTTAAACCAAATTAATATCTTATCTTGAGCTCTTTACACTCAAAATAAACGATTTCCTAACTGCAAATTTGATGAATATCAGGTACTTAAAGGATAGAAGATCAGACTTTTATCCTGCTTTTTTTTTAGGAAGGTGCTAGAAAACATTTAAATGGGACAGGTGCAGGTATAAACGGAATAATTTTCATGGAACTGTTTTGGGGCAGGGTAAGAGAGAATTCCGTCTGTGGGCTGTCAAAGCCAGATTGAATGATAAAGCTCTAACGATGAATGAATATTCTGGAGTTTACTTGATTACCTTTGGGGATCTGCCAGAGATAACGTTTCCTCTGCAGATTAAATGGGAGGAGTGAATTCACAATGTAACTCGTCACTGAATGAGTACCCCGTGCCAAAATGCCTCGCTGCTTTCTATGCTGACGCTTGCTTATCGGAAACAACAGTGAATTGTGTTGGCATGAGTATTTTTGCCGTTTGGCCATGAATATTCGTTCAGTGCAACCGGTCGTTTATCTCATCTGCAAGTGGTGCGTGGTATTCTAGTGGTCACCTCAAACTCTGGATGGGTCCCTCACTGTTTTAAGTACTAGCAAAAAAAAAGTTTGCCCGGAAAGAAAACACACGAATATAAATGTTGTTAACCAGTGAAATGTCTTCATAAGTATTAATCTAATCTCGGCACCTGAGGAAGTGAAAAGCGCAGTTTGAGGATTTGACATGAGAGGGCTATCTGTACTCTAAGCTAATTCTGAAGAATCGATTTTGATCCAGCGGTAAAAGTGACAGTCGGGACCAAGGGATTTGTTTTGGAGTTCTGAGCCCCAGTGACCACGATCGGCTGAACTCGAATCTTGTTGGGCCCAACACCGTCTTGAGAGATGGGGTTTAAAGGATTTCTCATCACTAAATAATATATTAAAATGACAGATTAAAATCACCAAGGCACCTGCAATCATTCCTGCTTATTCACTGAATAGAAATGTTCACCAGATATGTTTTAAATCATTTATTTTGTGCAACAAGAAGACATCTAAAGGAGCCTGTTTGCATACAGTATCCGGGGCGGCAACGCTGCAATATTCATGAACAGTCCTGGCTGTAAGCCGCAGCTGATCCTGAGTTAGATCTGTGTACTTGGGCTCAAACTGAAACTTGTCAGGATGGAGAGGGAGAGTGTAGAGGAGCAGAGTTGAGGAGGAACGTTGTGGATGGAGAGAGTCTGGAGGGACAGAATGCATTGGAAACAGTAATGGGGGTGGTGGTGGGAGAATATGGAGGGAGAGAAGATGGAGAAAATATTAAGTCCAAGTGTGGAGAGACAGCGAGGAGGGCGTGAGTGCAAAGGAAGTGTGGACTAGGTGAGAGATAGTAGAAACTGCAGATGCTGGAGAATCCGAGACAACAAGGTGCAGGGCTGGATGAACACAGCAGGCCAAGCAGCATCATAGGAGCAGAGAGCCCTGCACCTTGTTGTCTGTGGACTAGGTGAGCTTAGTGAAACAGTATGTAGATGTGTAGAAGTAAAGGACGTTGAACCAGAGAATGGAATAGCAAAAAGTGGAGGGAGATAGTGAATGGATAGAATGTGAAGGGCGGAAGAGTGCAAAAAGAGAGAATGGATGTAAAATGTGTGAAGGAAGAGTGAAGGGAAGGACTGTGGATTGATGGAGTGTCGATGGACCAAGTGAAGAAGAATAGAGTGGGACAGAGTGTGGTGATAGAGACTATGACCCGAATAAAGTGCGGAGAACAGAGTGGAGAGGGGAAAAGTGTCGATGGAGAGTGGAACGAAAAAGGCTGGAGAGAAAGTGGCCGGAGGGAAAGAAGATCGAGGAATTTTTTCGAAGGAGTTGGATGTTGGAGAGTGTGGAGGGAAGGGGGGGGGTGATGAAGGGACAGATTATGGAGGGGGGAGGTGTTTGGAGGGAGGGTGGCAGATGGTAGGCGGAGAGAGGGTGTAGAGTGGGAGAGAATGGGAATGGAGGGAGAAGGTCTAGAGGGAGAGAGGGTTAGGAGAGCATATGTAGGGAGGAGAGGCAGAGAGGTTGGGTTATGGAGAGAGGGGAATTGAAGAAGAGGGTGTTGGGGAAACTTTGATCGAGCGGAGGGCTGTCAGCTCCGTGAGAAGAGAACTCGAATTCAATTCCGGGATGAAAGCGGCGCCAGTTAAAACCATATTTCTCTCAAGAGGGTAAGAGGATATCATTCCTTTTCGCAGGTTCGGAGGTCAGTTTGAAAAGTTTTCAATTTCAGTAAGTATGTAAACAAACAACGACGTCTTCTCCTTCCACCGGAAACTTGCTGAATACTTGGAAAGCAAAATAAACCAAACTGTTATCGCTGGAAGGGAAATGATGACTGCTTCGGAGATCTCCCTGTAGTTGATACCATTTGAATCATGATATAATTCAGAAAGAGGCAAACAGAAACGAAAGGCAGAATAAACACGATTTGAAGTTTTTTTTGTTTCAGTGCAACAAGTACTTTGGTCCCCTAAGAGTAAGAAAGATCCTCAGGATAGGGAGATGGTGGGGCTATAAAGAGTATGTGGAGAGTAACAAAACTTATTCTATGTAGACTTTGTAACCATAAAACCTAAAATGCGTTTTAAAAGCTGGCTGGTGTTGGCAGACGGTAATCTCCAACCTTTAAACATTCATTTCCAAATAAGCAACATTGCTATCGAGACGCATCGTGATTCTTTACGTTTTAGTACGAAATGGTCTTCTTTTAGACACCAGCGAAGAAATATACTATTATGTTAACTAAATTAACTTAGGTCGAGTCTAACGTGAGCTCGGTGTGAAAATGATTGAAAGATTGTCCACAACCAGTCTCTCTTTTGAGCCGGAATATTTGCAGGTTCAATTGAGTATGTGGGGGGAGCCTTTACTGCTCGAGGCGACAAATACTTGGTTTTAAAATAAATCGGAACCGTGTCTTTGCTAAGGAGAAGTTGGATTCGGTTTGTGAATTAAATTCCTAACGGGATTCTCGCTATTGGTATCTGTTTTTCGATTTCAAAACAGGACTTGGAGAGAATGCAATTAGGAGCTGTCTCGGATGGGTCTGTTTATATATAACGGTTCATCTTCAGCTTGGTAATAAACACAGTGAGAGATGGATTACACTGATGGTGTTAGTCGGCTAATTTCAAAACAGCTCTATCGACAACAAGTAACTGAGATTTCGCATGTTTATTGCTACTGGCCGGCCTGTCCAGTCGGTACTCACATTTCTGTGATGTTCTCCATCTCTGCTGCGGACGGCAGCACCGGGAAAGCCACGATGCCGGGTTCAGTGCAGGTGATCCTGGAACTGCTACATCTGCAAGAAGCAGGACAGGCGAGAACCAAGCTGCTAAAGGCCAGCACCGTGCCGAGCAGCGCTAACAGCAGACTGGCCACAGTCTTCCTGAGGCTAGCGCAGCAACACCTCGGAGATGAGGAGGCCATCGTCAGCTCGTCTCTGCTCCACACTCCAGATCGGGAGCGACTCCCCAGTAGAATCAAAAAAAAAGCAGGCGCAGATCCCACCAGCAGAGTGTGGTTTTGTATTTGGTGTAAACCTGGAATAATCCGTAGATTGCGAATAGAGAGCAATGCGGTCTCACTGACAGCAATCTGCAGCATATACAGATAAACAAGGTCTTTAGAACGATGTCTCCCGTTTGTAAATCCCTGTGAAGGAGCTTTCTCTATCTGTCAGTTCTTGGAGGGGGCGATCCGAAATGTTGTTAGCGATACAGAGGGAACCGCTGCGCTGTGGAACCGCATCCACTATGTGAGGTTCCGGGAAAGCTGGAGTGAGTGTGTGCTCCCCTGGCTCTGGGGCATTCTTCTTGCCGCAGTGGTCACTCACTCTGTCTCTCTCTCTCACTCAGTCAGTCCCTGCCACCAACGTCCCCCCACCCCCCACCCCCCAAACTGCCTGATGCTGCCGGGGGCTCTGTCCGGGATTCTTTAATCCTCTCCGCCCCCAGCCTCCCTCCCCCTTCCCAAACCGCCACCACCTCAGTAAACTATTCGATTTTTTAACATCCAATTCGGGAAGCTGCTGTACATGACGTGCGGCTGACGCACGAAAAGGGATGAAGGAAAGGTTTTTTAACTCCCCCTCCCACCCACAAAAACAAATAGAGAAAACTATAAAAGAGGGAAGAAAGTAAAGAAGCCGAGAAGCAGTGAAATGTGATGTCGTTGGCCACGAGGTTGGAAATGTACTGCCCACCAGGGCAACTGTAACCAGCGACTCGGATCTCCTGCTCCAAACCAGGTCCCTGCTCCCAGCGCAATACCGTGAGCCACAAAAACCAACAGACTGAATGATCTGTTCTCCCGACTCTTCTCACAAGCACCATCTAATAAACAATCTAGCTGCAGTGTGTGTGAGGAATGTGTAATCCGGAAAATTGACGAAGTCTCCCCCCGCCCCGTTAGAATTCGCCTGTACCAAGCAGTGCACGTTAAATCTCCCAATGCTGCTGTTTGTTGGACTACCGCTGATCTTATCTGAAGGACAATCACGTCCCAGACGGTGCAAGTCCGGTGAAGAAATTTGATTTCAAAGGTTTTGCACCGATTTGAATTGCACTGCCCTTCAAAGATGCATATCTGTGTATGTGGATTTATATGTATATGCGTGAGTGTAGATTTGTAGCTGTGCACACTTGTATAGGCATGTTTATCTATATTTGTTTGTGTGGAGATATCACTGTGAGCTGATGTGCGTGTTTATATCTGGGTGTGGGTGTATGTATCTGTATATGTATCTGCGAGGGGTGTGTAAATCTGAGTGCGGGTCAGTGTATATCCAAGCGTGTGGATGTGAATACATATATCTGTACATAAGTATATCTGTGTGGGGATATGTATATCTGAATGAGTGTGTATATATTGTGTATGTCTGCGTTGTTGTATCTATGGCTGTAGATCTGTGTGTGGATGTGTGTTTGTATTTGTGTGTACACCAATGTATGGGTGTGTGTATCTAAGTGTTTATATGTGCATGTGTACATTTCCATGCATGTGTTAATTTTGGTACCGCAGCACTTGAGTATGACACGGACATCACAATGTTCGACGTAGATAACAGCCAGTCGAATTGCTAAAACTGTTAATATTACCCGCAGATGTTGAATTACAGCCTTGGTCAGAAATGATACCATGAATTCACACACAGACGTGATCGAATTCCCACATTTAGCTCATTGACTTTTAAATGGTGCCTAATAAAAGAACATGTCTGAAAGGCGTTTGGGTTATTGCGAACAGTTATTCTTTTCCTCCAAGTCTGTTGAAATAATACAAAAATTACAAGCTCACGTCCTTGTCTTAGTCAACAACAGCTCTTTAACACTGATGTTCTCAAACAGGAAACACAGTTGTCCGCGCATAAAATTCAACAATGTTCATAACTGAATGGTTAATAATTTTGCCAAAAGTGTTGCCCATGTCTGCCCTCCCTTTCTGTCTAATTGTCTCTGTCAATCTCACTACCCACCCACCACCGTCTCTCACACACGCGCAACTCCCAGTGAATTTTCCCGCAGTGATTTCGCACTTTGCAGCAATCCAACAAACAAGTTCTTTACGAGCTCCGCCGTCTGACGAGCTGGTCTGACACCTCCCGGACAATAGAGCAACTGCAGCTTCCAAAAATAACCCCCACTGCAGCCCCGACCGTCTGCGGTAGGGCGCATCTTGCTTGCTGTGTCTTCTTCCCTTTCACTCAGGGACAGTTTCTTTAAGCGACAATCGAAGCTGCAAACCACATTTAAGCAGGTGCCTACGAAAAATTGTAAAAAAAGACGGAAGCAAGTGAATTGCGCAATTTCTAAATCACAAACGAATGATCATTAAACATAAATTAACACATAAAAATGATTCCAAGAGTGCGAGACGACATCCACATTTCAATATGTATTTGGAAGGTGCAAGCAACAATTTAAATTCTAATAGGAAACGATCTTAAGATGTTTGGATCTGGGTATCACCTGCGATGTCAAGACTACATCGGAAAAGAGGCAAAAATGAAACAAGCCGTCAGATCTACAAGGTTTGTCAGGTCACAGGTTTTGACCTGCTAACATCAGGCCAAGGAATCTTACAATGTCAAATACTTCAAGAAGTCACCAAGTGAATAAATAATCCAATTGCTTAACCGAAACATATAACGTTACAATTCAACATTCAAAGCTCTGAAAAATACTAATTGTTTAAGTGACAATTTTGATCATGAGAATAGCTAAGACTGACATTTTTGGGGCTGTAGATGTACGGCTGAAATATTAGGAACAAACACACAACACTTTAAGGGAGATGGATAAATTCATAGGAAATTGTCCAACTCTGACCTGCCTCAGGTACTCTATGACGGAGACCTTATCCATCCCTTTGTTACTTCTAGACTGAACAATTCAAATGTTCTCCTTGTTAAGTTGCTATCATAACATTTTACTTTAAATAGAGTGAGGTAACTGGCCTCAAGTCTAATCCAGCCAGAATGGGAATTGTACCCTGCGTTGGTGGATTCATTGTTGGTGTCGTCAAGGGAGGCAGAACACGGGAAATAATAGGCCAGTTAGCCTGACCTCGATCGTTGGTAAGATTTTAGTCCATTAAGAAGGATGAGATTGCAGAATACTTGGAAGTGCAGGGTAAAATAGGGCTGAGTCAGCATGGCTTCATCAAGGGGAGGTCATGCCGGACAAATCTGTCAGAATTGTTTTAGGAGATAACAGGCAAGTTAGACAAAGGAGAATTTGTGGATGTCATCGATTTGAATTCCCAGAAAGCTTTTGACAAGCAGTCACGAAGGAAACTGCTAAATAAGAGCCGTGTTAGGGCAAGGTATTGACATGGATAGAGGATTGGTTGACTGGCAGAAGGCAGAGAGTAGGTATACAGGGGTCTTTTTCAACATGACAGCCGGCGAGTATTGGAGTTCCAAGGGGTCATGTTGGGACCACCACTACTCACATAATATATTAATGATCTGGTCAAAGGAACTGGTGGCATTATTGCTAAGGTTGAAGCTGACACAGAAATAGGCGGAGGGACAGGTAGTGTTGAGGATGCAGGGAGCCTTCCAAAAGACTTGGACAGGCTAGGACAATGGGCAAAGAAGTGGTATGTGGTATACATTGTGGGTAATTTTTTGTGGTACATTATGCACTTTCCTAGGAACTTCATAGAAAAAGTACTTAATAGATGCCTTACAGTGTGGAATGAGGTCATTTGGCTATTGAGCCTGCAATGACCCTCTGAAGAGCATCCCACCCAGACCCAGCCCCTTACCTTATCACCATAACCCTACATTGACCGTGGCTAATCCACTTAGCCTGCACATTTTTGGACTGTGGGAGAAATCTGGAGCACCTGACTGAAATCCATGCAGAGATGAGGAAAACATGCAAACTGCACACAAACAGTCACCCAAGGCTGGAATTAAAGTTAGAAGCTAGAGTCAGGTTTTTCTTTATTCACTCATAAAATAAGGGTTCCGCTGACTAGACTAGCATTTATAACCACTTCCTAAATTCGCAGAAGGCAGCTGAGAGCCAACTACATTGCTGCGGGCCTGGAGTCCCATGTAGTTCAGACAAGAGTGGCAGCTTCCCTCCCTAAAGGACATTAGTGAATCAGATGGGCCTTTCTGACAATCAATGATATATTCATTATCATCATTAGAATCTTAATTCTGGATTTTTATTGAATTAAAATGTCACTATCTGCATAGTAGGATTCGATCCTAGGTCCCCAAAACGTTACCTAGGTCTCTCTAGATTAACAATCCAGAGAAAATACTGCTACTTCAACATGCCCCCAGCACTATGAGGCAGCAGCGAGCCACCATGCTGTCCCTGAGGCAGGAAGAATAAAGGCATGGACTATTTTCTAGATGGGGAAAGGCTTCAGAAATCTAAAACACAAAGGAACTGAGGAGTTCTAGTTCAGGATTCTCTTAAGGTTAACATGCCAATTCAGTTGGTAGTTAGGAAGGCGAGTGCAATGTTTGCATTAATTTCAAGACGGCTGGAATACAAGAGCAGAGATGTAATGCTGAGGCTGCATAAGACTCTGGTCAGACTGCATTTGGAATATTTTGAGCAGTTTTGGGCCCCGTATCTAAGGAGGGGGTCCAGAAGAGGTATTCAAGAATGATCATGAGGATTAAGGGCTTGTCATATGAGGAGCAGTTGAGGTCTGTACTTGATGGATTGTGGAAGAATGAGGGGGGGAAATCATTCAAAGTTGCAGAATACCTAAATAAAGTGGACTAGAGAAGATTTTCCACTAGTAGGAGAGTCTAGGATCCAAGGGCACAACGTCAGAGTGAAGGGACGATCGTTTAGAACTGAGATGAGGAGGAATTCCTTCAGCCAGTGGGCAGTGAATCAGTTGAACCCATTGCCACAGAAGGTTGTGGAGGCCAAGTCACTGTGTGTATGTAAAAAAGAGATAGATAGGCTCTTGGTTAGTAAGGGCCTAAAGTCAAGTGTTACAGGGAGAAGGAAGGAGAATGGGGTTGAGAAACATACCAGCCATGATTGAATAGTGAAGCAGAGTTGATGGGCCAATTGGCCTAATTCAGCTCATATCTTATGGTCTTAAGGTTTAAGTTCTTTAATAATAAAATATCATTCAGACAAACTTGTTCAGATAATCCATTGTCTTACCCTCATAATAAATGTTCATTTTAGTAAAATCAGTATGACTGGGACTGTTGCTATATGTTAGATGTTTAAGCTAATCAATACCTCTCATACCCCTGCTTAATTTTAACACATTGAGGAAGTAAGACTATTCATCATCTCTAAAAAAGAAACTGATGATCAGGCTTCATCATTTTTATTTGCAGAGCCTCTGTTCTGCTTTTTAAATAGATAAAATCATGCCAGATCTTTTTATTGATGCAGGATACATAGCTTTTAAAACTAAATTGTCTGGCCTTGTTTTTTTTTAACTATCTCCTTGTCTTGGTCTTTTGTAAGTAAACAGGATTGTCCTTAGCAATCGGTCATCATTCTATTTATTTGTCTAAAACGTTTTTCATGGATTTGTTCCACTACCATTTTAATCTGTTTAGGTTTTCTCAAAGTTCATCATTTTTAAGCCTTGAATTTATTTTAGGTAGGCCAGATCCACTGGTAATAATTATTATTCAAATTGTACGTTATGTTTCTGTATCATATTGTAAAATGAATACTTGAAATTTGAAACATTTTAAATGAAAAATTCCCAATAATCAGAACCTGATTTGTGCAGACACACTCCTTGTCTCTGATACCCTCTTCAACTTGTAGTCATTGGCTGCTTTCTGGCAGTTCTGCTTTTAGCACACCTCTCTGTTTTCAAACTGCTCTGTCTGAGAGCACAGATGTATTTTCTTTTTTATTTTCCTTCTGCACATATGGCATTCTCAATGTGCTACAATGCTGTTGTAACATTGAAAACAAAGCAATTCCAGCTGGACAGAAATTTGAAAAGTGGCATTGTAATTTTCAAACCAGGTCCCAATTTGAATCAGGAAACAAAATGCAAAGCCACCAAACTAGTCCAGACAGCAGGAACAGGGTTCAATGTATGCGGTTGTCTGTTTAAGGGACTTTTGTATGGTAACATAGTTTTACTCATATCCATGCTGTCAGCATGTGTTGAACCATGCATCAGAGTCATGAGCCATGCTGTCCCAGTAAGTACTTTGCAGTGGTTTTACAAATGCTGATGGTACACTGGATCGCCACAAAATAAATGCATCATGGCTGTTGCTCTGTATGACCATGTGCTGAATACGGTCACTCACCATCTGTACATTGAGGGAGTCAAATCCATGCCAGTTTATGGTTTCTCAGAATAGATGTGCACTTCACACAAGATGGCCTGTGTTCAGTTGATGGACCCTTGTAGCATGGAGAAGCCTGCAGTCATTGCAAGACACAGAGTCATTGAATTATGCAGCACACCCCTTTGGCACAATTTGTCCTTGCTGACCAGGTTTTCTAAACTGAACTAGTCCCATTTTCCTGTGTTTGACCCACATCCCTCTAAACCTTTCCCATCCAGGTACCTGTCCAAATGTTTTTTTTTAAATGTTGTAACTGTACTCACCTCTACCACTAACTTGATTGAGTTTTTGAAGAGGGTACCAAGAAGGTAGATGAAAGCAGAGCAGTAGACATTGTCTATATGGACTTTAGTAAGGCCTTTGACAAGGTTCCACATGGTAGACTAGTAATATGGTTAGAACACATCAAATCCAGGGAGAGCTAGACAATTTGATACAAAATTGGCTTGACAGTTGGAGACAGAGAGTGGTGGCAGAGGGTTGTTGTTCAGACTGGAGGCCTGTGACCAGTGGTACGCTGCAAGGATCAGTGCTGGGTCCACAGTTGTTTGTCATTTATATAAATGATTTGGATGAGAATATAGGAGGCATTGTTGGTAAGTTTGTGGATGACATCAAATTGGTGGTATAGTGGACAGAGAAGGAGGTTATCTAAGAGTACAACGGGATCTTGATCAATTGGGCCAGTGGACCGAGGAATCACAGATTGAGTTTAACGCAGATAAATGTGAGTTGTTGTATTTTGATAAGACAAACCAGGACAGGACTTATATAGTTAATGGTAGGGCCCTGGGGAGTGTTGTCCAACAGAGAGACCCAAGGGTGCAGGTACATAGTTCCTTGAAAGTGAATTCACAGGTAGACAGGGTGATGAAGAAGGTGTTCGGCACACTTGCCTGCATTAGTTAGAGCATTGAGTACAAGAGCTGTGATGTCATGTTACAGCTATACAAGAAATTGGGGGTAAGGCCACTTTTTCAGTTCTGTATACAATTCTGGTCATCTTGCTATAGGAAGGATGTTATTAAATTGGAATCAGTGCAAAAGATTTATGAGGATGTTACTGAGATTGGAAGGTTTGAGTTATAAGGAAATGCCGGATAGGCTGAGACTATTTTCCCTGAAGCATAGGAAGCTGAGGGGTGACCTTATAGAGGTTTATAAAATCACGAGGGGCATCGATAAGGTTAATAGCCATTGTATTTTCCACAAGGTAAAGGAGTCCAAAACTAGAGGGCATAGGTTGAAGGTGAGAGGGGCAAAGATTTAAAAGGGACTTGAGGGGCAACTTTTTCCTACAGAGGATGGTACATACATGGAAGGAGATAAAAAAAAATCAGGTAACTATAAGTCAGTTTACATAACATCTATTATTGAGGAAATATTAGCCTGTTATAAAAGATGTAATAGCAGAACATTTCAGAATATAGTATGATCAAACAGATTCAGCATGGCTTCCTGAAGGGAAAATCATACCTGACAAATTTATTAGAATTCTTTGAGGAGGCAACAAGCAGGGCAGATAAAAGGAAAGCAGTGAATGAAATAGAGTTGTATTTCTAGAAGGTACTATATGCAGGAATCTTCATAAGCTAAGAAACCATCTTGTTGTAGGTGGTACATTTGCAGAGATAGGGAATTGGCAAACCAATAGAAAATAGAGAATTGGCTTTGGGGTAGTGGCGGGCAATTTCAGGATGGAAACCTGTAACTAGTAGAATGCTATAGGGATCAGGGCTAGGGCTGCAATTATTTACAATATATGTTGATGACTTGGTTAAGGAAAGTGAATGTACTGTAGTCAACATTTTAGATGGCACAAAATTTAGTGGGAAGACAAGTGGTGAAAATAACACAAAGATCGTGCAGAGAGATGTGTATAATGTAAGTGAGTGGTCAATAACTTGGCAGATAGAATATAATGTGAGAAAATATGGGTTATGCACTTTGGCTGGAAGAATAGAGGAGCTGAACATTACTTAAATGAAGATAGAGTGCAGAAAGGAGTTGGGAGTTATTGTGCATATATCACAAAAAGCAAGTTCAGCAGGTAATAGGGATGGCAAATGGAATATTGGCATTTCTTGCAAAGGGAATAGGGTATAAAAATAGGGAAGTCTTGCTAAAACTATACAAGGCACTAGCTCAACAGCACCTGGTCCCAGTTTTGGTCCCTTTGTTGATGAAATGATATACTGGCATTGGAGGCAGTACAGAGAAGGGTAACCAGACTGCTCCTGGGTATGGAGAGATTTTCGTATATGGAAAAGTCGAGTAGATTGTGTCTGTACTCATGGGAATACAGAAGAATGAGACTTAATTGAACTTTATTGAAACATACAAGATACTCAGGGGACATGACAGGGTTGATGCCAAGATGGTGCTTCCCTTTGTGGTAGATTCTAGCTCTGAGGAGCATAATCTCAGAGTAAGGGGTCAACCAGTTAGGGCAGATATGAGGAGGAATTTTATGTCTGAAAGGCAATTGAATCTGTGAATTCTTTACCACAGAGGGCTGTAGACATTGGTTCATTAAGTATATTCAAAGCTGAGATAAGACAGATTTTTAATTAGTAACAGATTCAGGTCATGGGATAAAGGCAGGAAAGTGCAATTGAGGATTTTCATATCCACCGTGATGTCATTGAATGGCAGAGCATACTTGATGGACATATTTCTGAATCTATGTCTTGTGGTCTTATGACTGAATGTTTGTGGATGTGGTGCCAAGGGGTGATGGTTAGATTCTCTCTTATTGGGGATGGTCATTGCCTGGTACTTTTGTGGCGTGAATGTCATTTGAGATTTGTCAGCCCAAATCTGGAATTTGTCTAAGTCTTGTTGCATTTGGACATGGACTGCTTTTAGTATCTGAGAAGTCAGGAATGGTGGTGAATATTGTGCTATAATCAGTAAAAATCCCTCTTTTGATGGTGCAGTTGAAGATGGTTGAACCTATGTCTGTTCTCTTTTGTTAAAGGGTACAGGTTATGCTTCAGCCAGGAGGTTCAGGGTCATCATCATGTCTTAAAAGGGGTACGATGTCAATTGTTTTTGGGGTCAGAGTGCCTCCCTGCTCCATTTTACCTAACAGGCTGACTGAACATAACTCAAGAAGAAAATTTTACAATGTTATTAGAAGGTGAATGTTCCTTATTGGTCCTTTTAGAAATAAATTTCAACTTCATCCCCTGAAGAGAAGAAATTTGTACATTTTAGACACACACAGATATTAATGACTTGGATAAGGAAAGTAAATGTACTGTAGTCACATATTAACTTTGCGGCTGATTCTTGCACAGTCTAAAGTGGTGTATGGTCAACAACATACCTGCAGCCTAATTTCTACTTGTGTACATTAGTTGTTGTATAAATATATCATTAAGTTTTTCTCTGTTTCTAGAGACAACTACAAATTTCATTGTATCCATGCTGAAATTGATATATACGTCAAACTGTTTATTTGCTTCATAAATATTACTTGTTAATTCTCAAAGGTTATTTTTACTCAATTATCTGGCTTGCATAAAATACAGCAATGAAACAAGGCTGCTGCATTCTGTCTCTATATTGTTCAGTGAATGGTGGATGTAATTATTAAGATTTCATTAAATGATAAGCAACCATTCAGAAC
Source organism: Rhincodon typus (assembly GCF_021869965.1). Taxonomy (NCBI): domain Eukaryota; kingdom Metazoa; phylum Chordata; class Chondrichthyes; order Orectolobiformes; family Rhincodontidae; genus Rhincodon; species Rhincodon typus. Next base: position 55,311,292 of record NC_063334.1, read on the forward strand.
CCTATTCTGTAAACAACCTCGGATTTGAAATGGTATTAATGCTTTACTTGAATGTAACTGCAATTTCCATCCCAAACTAAAGGTTCTTAAAAAAACACAAGGGAAATGGAGAGTACCTACCTTGTCCCAATACAATCTCAGCCTAATTTCTGAAATATCCTGATCACTTTGCAAATGTGATGATTCTAACATTTCATATCCAAAATTTTATGCTTTCTCTTAATGAGATTGATAATTTTAGGATAGAATGCCCCGATTTGATTAGAATTATATTCAGGTTACCTATTTCCTTTGCTATAGTTTGCTTAGAATCAATAAATAGAAAAGATCTCTGATTCATGAGCAATAATTATATTTGAATTCAAGATTTGTAAATGAAAGATTAGTATCTAACTCCCTGTAACACTCAGTCCCCTTGCAATTTTAATTAAATAGTTGTTTAGTCATGCAGAACTTGATTATTGCTGAAAATAGTTATATTTTGTCAATGCTTTTCACGAGCACTCCTCAGGGAAATTTACATGACTACTAATTTAAGGGAAAAACTCACAATTATGCTGAATGAGAGGAGGCAGCTCATTGGTTGACAAGTGGATTCTGATTGGTAGGGGCTTTGCCATGGAACATGCACCAATTCATGATAATTGATAATTAACAACCGGAATTTATTTAAATTTTACACCAGGCAAGTTGACACTCATCAGTCAGGGCATTACCTTGAGAAATTAATTAGTTGTCACCTATTTTGTTGACTTGAAGCAGCCACACTGTGCATTAACATTTGTAGCTTCCAGTACATGAACATGTGCCACACTGAAAACCCAACTAACAATCTTTAATTCATTTGTAACACAATTTTTTACACACTTAGGGTTATCCAGCAAATGTGGTCCATTGGAAAATCACACCTAATGTGGGATACTGTGTTGTGAACGTTACCAGCAAGGGCTTGTTGATACGGTCAATGCCTTGCTTGTTGCAAACGCCCAAATGGATGTGCTGTTTGATCCACTCTGCCAGTCTTTGGGATTAATGGCCTTCAAATCTGGCATCACAAAGGCACTAAAATTCATAAATCAATTCATTCATTTGCATGATAGGGAAAATGTATTTTTGACTTCACAACAGCATCCTATTAGTGGCAGAGATAGCAGGAACTGCAGATGCTGGAGAATCTGAGATAACAAGGTGTAGAGCTGAATGAACACAGCAGGCCCAGCAGCATCAGAGGAGC
>NC_063334.1:55312925-55336801 GCF_021869965.1 Rhincodon typus
CTCTACACCTTGTTATCCTATTAGTGGCAATGGTTTTGCCATCAGATTCCTGCTAGGCCCAGCACTCGCAAACATCCTTGTTGGATTCCACAAAAAAACGTGTCTTATATGAAATGACATCTAACCTTTCATACATTTCACATTTTTGAAATAGAGATAATATTGTTTTGAGAAGATTTTTTTCCCTCCTCACTAGTTTTGTATTTACATCACTTGCTAATTGCCTGGAAATTCTTGACAGACTGTGTTTATTTCTTATATAGACTTTTAACTTGAACTGAAAATGCTATTTGATGACATTCCCTCTGAACTTCCTGGGAAGGTTTTAAAATGGAGTCCTATAGCCTTAAAGTGTCAAATTTAGGATAGCTGCTATGTTAACTTTAGATGGATTATTGCCTCACACAGCAAAGTCAATTATGCTGGAATTCCCCATGAATGTTTTGCTTGTCATCTCAGAAGGCTTAAATTCTCACACATTTAACAAGGCCCCATTGTGTTGTTCAAGGGCTTTGAATTCTAACTGGTTCCTATTTTTGTTTATGTTGAGATAACACAACATTCTCTCTGCTATTGGCTGACTGTGAATTAACAAGAATCAGCCATATGACTTCTAGCAGTCATATTTATTTGCTGTGCCTATTTTAACCTTAGCCTTGGTTATAAAACATGAATATTGTAATTACACAGTCTTGACAGTAAAAGCAGTAATAAATAAATGTTAACAATAAAGTCTGCAAAATGACCATTATCAATAACTATTAATCCACTATATCAAAGCATTCAGAGCTCAGAATTCTCTTTGATTTCAGTATAACTCACTAGTTACTTGCTCAGATTTTTCTCTTTCAGAAGCAGAGCTGTCAGAAACAACCACAGAGTCATACAACACAGCAACAGATTCTTTGGCCCATGCCAACCAAGTTTCCCAAACTAAACTAGTCTCACTCACCTGCATTTGGTCTATATCCCTCAAAACATTTCCTATTCATGTAGCTATCCAAATGTCTTTTGAATGTTCTAAGTATACCTGCATCGACCACTTCCTCTGGCAGTTCATTCCACATACAAACCACCCTCTGTGTGAAAAAGTTGCCCCTCTGGTCCCTTTTAAATCTTTCTCCTCTCATCTTAGAAACATGTTTTGAATTCCCCCACCATAGGGAAAAGACCTTTGCCATTCACCTTATCTATGTTCCCCATGATTTTATAAATATCTAAGGCTGCAAGGATTGCAAAGTACCTAAGGATGTAATACTGCCTACGTTCTCACAGTGACTATACTTCAAAAATACTTCATTGGCTGCAAAGTACTTTAGGACATGCTGATATCATGAAATATGCACTTTTAGAGATTGGCTAGTCATTTCATTTCTGTAGCTAATGTCTGGCTACTATCCATTGGTCCCATGCTAACTGTCAGGACTGCTGGGAGATGGGTTAGTGCATTCTAATTAACTGCCCAAAGATGGTTGGAAAAATCTGACTCTGCAGATTTCCGCAAAACCATTCTACTCATTCCCTGGCTACAAGCATTGTGGAAAAGGCATGGCAATGCATTTGAAGTTAAGTAGCATCTTTATTGCAATTGGCAAGATTTAGGACAAATATATACAAAATTCAAGGAAAATGTTATTGATACAGCACTTCCTATTATTGTCATAAATAGTACTGAATGAAGAATTGCTCTATTTCTGTCTTTACCCTAATTGGATTTACTATGGTTGGTTCAACAATTTCTCAGTCTCAAAAGACAGGCACATGTATATAGGTGAACTAGGCAAATAATGTAAATATTTCCCAGCTCAAAAAACTCTCTTATCTTCTAGGCTTGTAACTAATTGAGGTTCTACTGTTTGTTTATTTAATAACCTTAAATCTCACATTACAATCATCCCTTTCTTGTTGAGTTAAATCTTTACCATCTGCTTTGGTTAAGGCTGATATTCCTGAATATTGTGACCATCTGTTAATAAGTCCTTATCTCCTTAGGGAAAAGTTTAGTGCCATCAAATCCTTATCACTACTCATCTGAAGACAAAGATCAAATGCTTTACTAGAAAAACAGGGGATTTCTTGACTTTGTCCCCTGGGATAAGCAAGATAATTGAGTACAATTAATTACAAAGATACCTCATTCAAATCAATCAGAAAATTCATACATACACATGAAATCTAGGAGTTAAATATATGTCAGTTTATGAGTTTCTCAGTGTAGAATTGTGCTGCATGTGTTGTACCAGTTTCAAACTAACAGTCTCAGATTTGGGGATGTATGAGTTATTTGGTAAGCAAAGATAAAAGAGAATTACATTATAACGTGTATTTTAATTGCATTTAAAAATACGTGGTTTAGTTAAAGACAATTAATTCTGATTTGCCATGAGTACAACTCTATTGATTTGGAAATATATTGCCATTCCTTCCACTGTTACTGAGTCAAACTCCTGAAATCACTTCCCCACTGCATTCGAGGGAGCCTATGTCAAATTGACTGCAGCAACTCAACAAGGCAGCTCATCACTATCTTCTCAATGGTAAATAGGGATAGATAACAAAGGTTTGCCCAGCCTGTGAAGTCCACAACCTATGAACGAATTTTTAAAATTTGGCTTTACCAAACTTAGTAGAGTTTTTGGAAGGATTGATCAATTGAGTGTATTGAGAATGCAATGGATAAAGGGTATGAATTTTCAGAATGCATTCAAAAAGATGTCTTATAACAGTCTTATTTCAAAAATTCAAGAAGATAGTGTAACAGAAAGTAGGAATGGATGATAGGTTGACAGACAGGAAACATGACATTAGGCTAAATAGATATTACTTGGATTGGCAATTACACCATGGGTAGAATCTTATAGGGACCTGAATGATGCAGGCTGTAGTGAGAAATGTGGCAGAATTGCACAAGAAGTCCAGCAAGGCTTATCTTGATGTCAGCAATAGGGAATTATAGACTGGTTAGTCTGACATGGGTTGTCGTGAAAATGCTACAGTTCATTATAAAAGATTTAACAGCAATTTGGAAAACAAGTGAAAGGTTCAGACAGAGACAGCATGGCTTTACAGAGGGGAAATCATACTTGACAAATCTACTGGAATTTTTTGGGAATATAACTGGTATAGTTGATAAAGGGGAAGCAGTGGATTTGGTTTACTTGGACTTTCAGAAAGCTTTCAATAAGGCCCATGTATCACTATAAGATCATAAGACATAGGAGAAGAAGCAGACCGTTCAGCCCATCGATTCTGTCCAGCCATTCAATTAGTTCATGGCTGATCAGATAATCCTCAACTCCACTTTCCTCCCTTTTCCTCATAACAGTTGATTCCAAAGAACAGTGCAGCATAGGAGCAAGCCCTTTAGCCCATCAAGACAATGCCAACACGATGCCTTTCTGAACTAAAAGCCTTTATCGTCTACACAGTCTATATCTCGCCATTCCTTGCCTATTCATACACCTGTCAGGATGCCTCTTAAACATTGCTATTCTATCTGCCTCCACCACCTCCTCCAGTAGCACATTCCAGGCACTTACCACCCTCCCCGTAACAAACTTTCTTCTCACTTCTCCAGTAAATTTACCCCCTTTTACCTTAAATCTGTGGCCCCTAGAAACTGACATTTCTGCCATGGAAGAAAGGCTCTGACTATCCATTCTATCCATGCGTCTCATAATTTTGTAAACTTCTATCATGTTGCCCCTCCCAGCCTCCAACGTTCAAGTGAAAACAAAGTTTGTCAAATCTCTCCTCATAGCTAATGCCCTCCAAACCAGGCAACATCCTGGTAAACTATTTCTGTATTCTCTCCAAATCTCCTCATCCTTCTGGTAGTGTGGTGACTAGAACTGTACACAATATTCCAAATGTGGCCTAGCTTGCCAATTTTTATACTGTACGTGCCATATCCTTCTTGGCCATCTTATCTTCTTGAATTGCCACTTTCAGGGAACTGTGTACCTGTATCCCTAGATCCCTCTGTATTTTAATGCTTCTAAGGGTTCTGTTTCCTGTTTTCTTCCCTCCTGCATTAGATCTTCCAAAATGCATCACCTTGCATTTGGCTGGATTAAATTCCATCTGTCATTTCTCCACTCAAGCCTCCAAGCTATCTACGTCCTGCTCTATCTCCTGGCAATCTTCATCACTATCCACAAATTCCACAATCTTGGTGTCATCCGCAAATTTGCTAATCAGGCCACGTACATTCTCCTCCAAATCATTTATACATCTTACTAACAACTGAGGTCCCAGCACTGATCCCTGTGGAACACCACTGGTCATAGATCTCCAGTCAGAAAAATATCCTTTTACCACTGCTCTATGTCTTCTATGACTAAGCCAGTTCTGTATTCATCTTACCAGCTCACTGCAGGTGCCATGTGATTTCACCTTCTGTTTCAGTCTGCCATGAGGGACGTAGTCAAACATCTTGCAAAAGCCCATATAGACAACACCTATCACCCTACCCTCATCAATCATCTTTCTCACTTCCTCAAAAACCTCAATCAAGTTTGTGAGACATGACCTTTTCCACTGAAAACCATGCTGACATTGCTAATAAGTCCACATTTCTCCAAATGTGAGTAAATCTTATCCCTAAGAAAATCCTCCAATAATTTCCCTATCACTGATATAAATACTTCCTGAAAGCTTAAAAAATCTGCCTTGCTCAGCCTTGAATATACTTTTTTTTTAAATGACCCAACCTCAACTATCCCCTGTGATCCAGAATTGCTTAGATTTACAATCATCTGACGGGTGTTCCTCCTCATTTCTGTTTTAAATACGCAATCCCTTAATCTGAGATTATGCCGTCTGGTCCTAGACTCTCCCACAAGGTAAAACAATATTTCTATATTTACCCTGTCAAGTCCTTAAAGAATCTTGCATGTATCAATAACATGAAATAATTTTGCCTTTCATTCTTCTATATTCAAATGATAGACTCAATTTAGTCAACCTTTCCTCATAAAATAGACACAACATACATGGTATCAGCCTAGTGAGTATTTTCTGGACTGTCTCTGATGTCATTATGTCTTTCGTTAGATGAAGGGTCCAAAACTGTTCACAGTATTCTAGCAGTGGTCTGACTAGTGCCTTGTATATTTTGCGCAAAACCTCCATATTTTTTGACACCATTTCTCTTTGAAATAAAGGCCTACACTTCATTCAACTTCTCTATTCTCGCTGAACTTGATAGCTAGCTATGTGTGATTCATACAGGAGGACTTTCAAATCCTTCTGTTCTGCAGATTTCTGTAGACTTTCTCCACTTAAATAACATTCAGCTCTTCTATTCTTCTTGCCAATGTGCATAATCTCACATTGCCCCTCTTTATATTCCATCTCATAAGTATTTGCCAACTCGCTTAACTCATTTATATCCTTTTACAGACTCTTCATGTCATTGTCACACTTGTCTTCCCAACTATATTTGTGTCATCTGCAAATTTGTCCACAGTACATTCACTTTCCTCATTCAAGCCATTAATATATATTGTAATTAATTGTGACAACAGCATTGATTTCTGTGGTACTCCATTAGTTACAGGTTGCCATCTTGCAAATACCCCTTTTATCCCAACTCTCTGTCTTCTATTAGTTAGCCAATCCTGTATCTATTCTAATGTGCTACTTCCAACATATTTTATTTTCATTTATTAAGTAGCTTAATGTGTGGCATCTTATCAAATGCCTTCTGGAAATCCAAGTGCATAACATTGCTTCCCGTTTATCTATCCTGTTTTTCACATTCTCAAAGAATTCTAGTAAAATTGTCAAGCATGATTTCCCCTTCATGAAGCCACAATGACTCTACTTGATCATATTATGCATTGCTAAATGTGCTACTATTACATCATGTATAATAGACTCTAACATTTTGCCAATAACAGATGTTAAGTTAACTGGCCTACAATTATCCTTATTGGCCTCCCTCCTCTGTTAAATAATGATATTATGTTGGCAGTTTTCCAATTCTCTGGGACTTTTCCAGAGTCTTAGAATTCCTAGAAGATTACTACCAGTGCAGCTACTATCTTTGCAGCTATTTCCTTTATTATGCTAAGATGTATCCCATCAGGTTTAGGAGATTTATTGGTAGTCCCATTAGTTTCCCTACCACTTTTTCACCAGCCGTAGTTTTTCTATTTACTTCTTCCCCTCCTTTTGCCCTTTGAATATTTATTAATTTTCAGATATTATTAGGGTCATCTGCTGTGAAGACTGATATGAAGTATTTATTCAATTCCTCTGCCATTTAATGGTTACCTATTATTATTTCCCAGCATTATTCTCGAACAGGCCTATGTTCACTTTGGCTTCTCTTTTCGTTTTTATACATTTAAAGAAGATCTTTCTGTCCATTTTGATATTACTTGCAAGCTTATTGCAAAGTTTATTTTCTCCCTCTTTTTGGTCTTTTTTTAGTTTTTAAAACTTTCCCAATCCTCTGGCTTACTACTAATCTTTGCTAAATTGTATGCTTCTTCTTTAAGTTTGATGCTATTGTTAATTTCCCTTGTTAACCATAACTGGTTTATCCACTTCCTGGAATCCTTTTACCTCGCAGGAAGTCTTCACTGTGAGCTATGAACTATTTTCATAAAAGTTTACTGTTGTTCCTCAATGATCATTGCTGCTAAACTCTTTCCCCAGTCCATTCCAGCCAGCTCTGCCCTCAGTCCTTTGTAACTACTCTTATTTACTCTTAGCACAGTTGTTTCCAACTCAAGTTTCTCCTTTCCTTCAAAACTGAATGTTATATTCTACCATGTTATGGTCACTGTTTCTGTGGGGCAACTTCTACTCTGACATCATTTATTAAATCTGTATCATTACACATCGCTAGATCAAAAACAGCCTGTTCCCTGGGTGGATCCACAATATATTGTTCTAGGCCTATAGACTACTCCTACCAGTGTCTTCCTTCCCTTTGTATTTTTTACCTCCAGCTGCATGGATTCTACATCTTCTGATTCAAGAACATTTCTTGCTGTTGTACTTATTCCATCCCATATCCACCACCCTTTCCTTCCTTTATGTCCTTTTGAAAAGTTACATATCTTTGAACATTTAGTACCCATATTTCATCTCCTTGCAGCCATGTTCCCATAATGGCTATAAGATCATGCCCATTTACCTGTATTTGTGCAGTTCATTCATCTATTTTGTTCCAAATACTACTTGCATTCAAGTAGAGAGCCATTAATTTTGCATCTTTACTATTATTTCCACTTTTACCCTATTTACTGGTGTTTTTCTACATTAGTATACTCTGCCCCTTTCTGTCCCACTCTGGGTATCGTTATCTAAATAGATTCCCCGTAGCACTGTCATATCCCTTTGCTTTGTAAGCCTACATTTCCCATCTCCAAAACACTGCCCCCTCTAATTAGCTTAAAACTCTCTCTTCAGCCTTAGAAATTTGATAAAAGATTAGCATGTAAAATGAAAGCACTTGGGATTAGGCGTCTTGTACTGATATGGATAGAGAACTGGTTGGTGGCCAGGATACAGAGTAGGAATAAACATATCTTTTTTTCCTGAGTGGCAGGCAGTGAGTAGTTGGGTAGCGTGGGGATCAGTACAAGGGCCCCTTGTTCAAAGGCTATTCACAATGAATATTAATACTCTAGTTAGTGGATCAAAATACAATATCTCTAGGTTTGCAGATGACCAAAGCTAGGTGAGAGGATGAGCTGTGAAGAGGATATAGAAATAATTCTGTGTAATTTGGTCAAGTTGAGTGGATTGACAAATTCATGGGAGATGAAGTATAATGTGGATAAAATGTGGGATATCCATTTTGGTACTAACAGCAGGAATAACATTATTATCCAAATGGCAAAAGATTCGGAAAGGGGAAGGTGAACATGACTTGGGTTTCTTTGTATGCCAGTTGCTGAAAGTAAACATGCAAGTGCATTAGAGGCAAAGAAGGCAAATGGTATATTGGTCTTCATAGCAAGACGATTTGAGTACAGGAGCAGGGATGTCTTGCTACAATTATACAGGGCATTGGTAAGACCCATACTTGGAGTATTGTGTGCAGTTTTGGTCTTTTTGTCTGAGAAAGGATGTTCTGGCTATGGAGGGAGTGTAATGAAGGTTTATCAGACTGATTCCTGGGACAGCAGAGCTGACATATGAAAAGAGACTGGATTAGTTAGGATTATATTCACTGAACTTTCGAAGAATAATGTAGGATCTCATAGAAACCTATAATCTTCTAACAGAACAAGACAGGGTAGATGCAGGAAAGATGTTCCCGATGACCAGGGAGTCCAGAACCAGGGGTCACTGTCTAAGAATACAGGATAAGCCATTTAAGACTGAGATGAGGAATAATGTCTTTACTCCGAGAGTAGTGAGACTGTGGAACACTCTGCCATAGAAAATGGTTGAGCCTAAAACATTGAATATTTTCAAGGAAGAGATAGTTCTTAGGTCTAAGCAATCAAATGATTTAAGGAAGAAGCAGGAACAGGATACTGCATTAGATGTTCAGCCATGATCATAATGAATGGCAGAGCATATTCAAAGGGCCATGTTCCTATCTTCCACATTTCTCTACCAAGCTCACAGTTCTGTTGTACTGCCTTACCATTGAGCACAAGACACAATGTCACGAAGCTTACCATACTTTTTAGCAGTCCTCAGTCAAGTCAAGGGAAATAACCTTTGGTGGGGAGGGCTTCCAGTTCCTGATACCAGTCTAGGGACTTGGCCATAGTCAGTCATGTGTTCAAGGTGGTCAGAGTCTATGTCCCCTCATAATAGCCCAATTTTGGGCTGTTTTCCTCCTGGAATGAGCAAAGGCAGGTATTAAGGGAAACAGGAATAGGTGGCCAAACTGTTACTTCTGGTGCTGGTGGGGAAGTGTCCCAATTGAGTGAGTAGGCAGCTCAGAGGACATGCAGGGTTAATGATGTCAGGAGTGGATGACAGCAAGGGAGGGAAGGTGTTGAATGTGATACTGAGAGTGGTAGAGCATGAGACTTCTTTGGAGGTGGGAAGGAGGAATGAGTGTGAGGCATTGGAGTGTAGATGGTGGCATATACACTGGTGCAGTGGAGAAGGGCATTGACCTTCTTGTGTCATGGACTCTCCTCCTGGTCCTCAGGGAAGGAGTTGTCCCACATTTACATCACTGCATCTAACTGGACCTCAAGGTGTCTAGCTGCAAAGAAGGGTGCCAATTTTCTTTTTCTACCATGAACAGGATAAATATTAGGAAATCTGCTGGACAGCACTTGACTAACAGCCCTTGTCACAACAACAGAAGTCACAATGCAGCCTCTGGGGAGAAACTTTGAGTTCAATTCCCACTTCAGGACTTCTGCATTCATAACATGGCTAAATAGGTTGGTTATTAGCTGGAAAATCTTTTCAGTGCACCAGTTACAGGCACAACAACCATTTAAATATGGCACCTGTGGCAGGGATACCAGTCATTACCAGGACTGGCAAGTTGTGCTGGATAAGGAGAATGGTAAAACGAGGCTAGAATCAGATGAGAGGGATGCCACAGGAGTGGGGTTGATAGTCAATGAGGCGGGTTTGGTAAGTAACAACAAGAAAACTCAGTAGGCCTCAGGGAGTGAATCCTTCCATGAAACTCAATAAACAGGGCAGCACGGTGGCTCAGTGGTTAGCACTGCTGCCTCACAGTGCCAGGGACTCAGGTTCGTTTCCACCCTCGGGCGACTTTCTGTGTGGGGTTTGCACATTGTCCCTGTGTCTGCATGGGTTTCCACCAGGTGCTCCGGTTTCCTCCCACAGTCCAGAGATGTGCAGGCGGGGTGGATTGGCCATGCTAAATTGCCCGTAGTGTTCAGGGATGTGTAGATTAGGCGGGTTATAGGGGGATGGGTCTGGGACGGATGCTCTGAGCGTTGGTATGGACTTGTTGGGCCCAAGGGCTTGTTTCCACACTGTCAGGATTCTAAACTTGACATTTTGTGAAAAAAAATGCAGAAATCAGCCCCATGAGTTGATAGACATAACATTCTAATACAAAACACAACAGCCATTAATTCTGAAGATTTCTGAAGAAGAGTCTAGGCCCGAAACGTCAGCCTTCCTGCTTCTCTGATGCTGCTTGGCCTGCTGTGTTCATCCAGCTCTACACCTTGTTATCTCAGATTCTCCAGCATCTGCAGTTCCTACTATCTTTGAAGCCATTAATTCTGTCAATTATACCTATGTACCAATGGTTGCCCAGTAATATGCTATGCTTAACAAGTGAACAATAATACTAGATAGAGAAATCAAAGATCATTCAAAGTGCCATGCAATGTTATCAACCTAATTCTTCATATTCTCCCAAAGTGCCTGGAATTGAGGATTGTGTAAGACATGGATAGAAAACTGGTTGGCAGACAAGAATAAACAGATAATTTTCTGAGTGGCAGCCAGTGGCTGGTGGGATACCACAGGGATCAGCACTTGGACCTCAGTTTTCAGAATATATTTATAATGATTTAGAAGAAGGAAATATAGTATCTCCAAGTTTGCAGGCAACACAAAACTGGGTGGGATTAGATGTGATTAGAATAGCTTGGTACAGGCTAAATGGGCCAAAGAGCATTTTTTCTATGCTGTCGATCTCTATGACTCAGTGGGTGGGAGGGTGAACTGTAAGGAGGATGCAGAGATGCTTCAATGTGATTTGAACACATTGATTGAGTGACCAAATGCATGTCAAATGAAGTTTAATTTGGATAAATGTGAACTTATCCTATTTGGTGTAAAAAAAACCCAGGAGATCAGATAATTATCTGAATGTTGATAGATTTATAAAAGGGGAGGTGCAATGAAACCTGAGTGTCCATTTACCCCAGTCACTGAAAGCAAACATACAGGTACAGCTGGCAGTGAAGGAGGGCAATGGTATGTTGGCCTTCAGATCAAGAGAATTTGAGTACAGGAGCAGAGATTATGTACTTTCTTTCAACCAGCCAATTTTGTACCCATACTGCTAGTGACCCTTTTATTACATAAACTGTAACTTATCCACAAGTCTTTTCTGTGTTGCTTCATCAACTGCCTTCTGGAAGTCCATGCACACTACATCAACAACTTTCTGCTACCTTATTAAAAAAATCAGTTGAGTTAGTTAACCATGATTTTGTAATAACAAATCCGTGCTGTCTTTCCTTAATTTTCAACATTTGTCTGAATGACCATTATTTTTGCTGTGAAATTATTGTTTAAGTAATGATAAATGAGATGGGTTCTATTTACTACGCTTTTTGCAACAGAATTAATTTTGGGTAAATACTCTTAGAAATGACAAGCATTTGAGCTCATTTTTTTTCTTTCTCCTCAGGTGTCATGCTCTAAGGGGGAATTGGGAGCCACAGACTTCCACTAATTAGTCCATGAATATGCTTGGCAAAGTGGTTATCCATTGCCTCCTGCAAGATGGCTGACCAGGAAATTCTCCTGTTCTTAAAGCCTGCCAACAGGTATATTGGAAAGATTTACAGGCAAATAGTCAACCTATTTGCCCATGTCATGATTGGTTCAGTCCTGAAATGTGAATTGAACGTAAAGCTTCTCCCCAGAGGCTGCATCACAACTGGTATTCTGGAAAAAGGGCTCATCGTTTAAAAATAAAGGGAAGCCCATTTAAAATAGAGATAAGGAAACTTTTGTTTTCTCTCAGGGGTTGTAGGTCTTTAGAATTTCCTTCCTCAAAAGGCAGTGGATGCAAAATCTTTAAATATCTTTAAGGCAGAGGTAGATAGATTCTTGATTACCAAAAGAGTGAAAGATTATCAGGCATATTTAGATATGAGGTTAAAATTAAATCAGCTATGCTAAAAGGGCCGAGTGGCCTACTTTTGTCCCTTGTTGTATGTTTGTAGTGTGCTACAAGACCTCTCTTGTGAGCTCATTACTATAATATAACGAATGCAGCTATTTTATTTACTTTGATTGATATAATGTACATGTTTTAAACTGCAGGTTTTAATTTTCTGTGCCAAATGGAAGTAGGGCTGGTTTCTCAGTACACTAACCTCAATTCCATGCACTTTACTGTTATATGCTGAGGAGCATAGATAAATTGAATAGCCAAGGTCTTTTTGCAAGGGTAGGGGTGTCCAAAACTAGACGGCATAGGTTTAGGTGAGGGGGAAAGCTTTAAAAGGGACGTGAGGGGCAACATTTTCACACAGAGGGTGGTGCATGTATGGAATTACAACATTTAAAAGAAATTTGGACGGGTACATGAATAGGAAAAGTTTAGACGGATATGGGCCAAACACAGGCAAGTGGGACTAGTTCAATTTAGGATACCTGGTCGGCGTAGCTGAGTTGCACTGAAGGGTCAGTTTCCATGCTGCATGACTCTATGACTCTGTGAAAGGAAACAGAGAGTAATGGTGAACTGTTGTTTTTGGTCTAAAGTAATGTACAGGTGGGTTTCCCCAGGGTTTGGAGCTATGTTTCTTGCTTTTCATAATCTACAATAATGACCTTGACTCGGAAAATTTCAAAATCTGTGGATAGCACTAAGCTTGGAAGTATAGTGAATATAAGAATGATAATGAATTCTTCAAGTGGGCACGCACAAACTAACGGAATGAACGGACAAGTAGCAGATGAAATTTTATACTGAGAAGTGTGATGTGATCCTTTTTCCAAGATAATCAAGGAAAGGCAATGTAAAATTGAGGATACAATTCTAAAGGCAATGGAGAAGCAAACATTGAAGGTACAGGGTAGGTTGAGAAAGTGATTAATAAACATAAGAATGGAAGAGAAAAGTAGCAGGAGTAGACTCTGCTTCCAGCCTTGTCTGCTAATCTATTCAATACAATTGTTGCCATCTTTGGCTTCAACTCCTTTTCCCCGCACAATCCCCATATCTCTTGATTTTCTGAGAGACCAAAAGTCTGTCAATTTCAGTGTTAAATATTTTAAAAATTCAATAAATATCCACAATATTATGGGGTACAGAATTCCAAAGATTCACGGTTCTTTGTGTGAAGGAATTTCTCTTCATCTCAATCCAAAATGCTGTATATCTGTCTTGGACATTGGGTTCCTGTGTTCTAGATTCTACCTCACGGTAAGGTGTATGAGACCCCGGGCTTTATAAATGGAACACAAACAGGAGGAAATTATGAAAGTTTGCATTAAAAAAATCTTGTCACTGCATTCCACAAAGGATGTGAAGGCATTAAGTGTACAGAAATGGTTCACAAGAAATTTTGCATGGATGAGTAACTTCATCTGCGTGCATGGATTGAGGAAGCTGAGTGTTCTTGTTAGAGCAGAGAAGGTTCCTTGTTCAGACTCTTTACAATTTTAAACATCTTTATCAAATCTTCTCTTCTCACATCTACCCTATCAGGACCCCCAGAATCTTACATGTTTCAATGAAATTATTCCTCACTCTTTTAAACTCCAGCAGACACAACCTTGCCTCTGTAACCTGTGGTCATAAGTCAACCACTCTACCCATTCCAGTTATTCGTCTCATAGACTTCTTTGAACTGCCTCTAATACATCAACATCCAACTGCACAGTGCCTCAGTGTTTAGCACTGCTGTCTCACAGCACCAGGGACCCATGGTTGATTCCACCCTCAGGCGACTGTCTGTGTGGAGTTTGCACGTTATCCCCGAGTCAGCGTAGGTTTCCTCCGGGTGAACCAGTTTACTCCCACAGTCCAAAGATGTACTGGCTAGGTGGATCAGCCATGGGAAATGCAGGATTACAGGATTAGGGTGGGTCTGGGTGAGATACTCTTCAGAGGGTCAGTGTGGACTTAACGGGGTGAATGGCTTGCTTCCACACTGTAGGGATTCCAAGATTTTTAAAAAAGGTGACCAATACTGTGTACAGTACTCTAAATATGGTATCAACTATGTATTGTTTAACTGAAGCATAAGATTAAAACTTGTGTTCAATTTCCCTCGAAATAAATGATAACATTCTATTGCTTTCCTAATTATTTGCTGTATTTGCATACTAACCTTTTGCAATTCATGCATGGGGGCACCCAGGTCCCCCTGCAACTCAGAGCTTTGCAATCTTTCACCATTTAGATAGTATGCTTCTTTTTCAGCCCTTCTGCCAAAATGAACAATTTCACATCCTACCACATTATAGTCAACACCTTTGTCTTCTTATTTAATACTCCATTAATAACTCTGGAATTCAGAAGTAGCCTCAGTCCATTGTCAATTGTCATTAAACTAAAGTTCAGAAAATCTGCCATCCTTACCTGGTCTGGCCTACATGTGACTCCAGATCCATAGAATTGTGTTTGATTCTTAATTGCCCTCTGATATTACCTAGCAAGCCATTCAGTTGTATCTGACAACTACAGTGTCAACAATTAATAAAAGCAGAGTAACTACCCTGCATTGACCTAGGCATCAGAGACAACAGTGGCAAAAGTGACTTCATTGAACCTGCAAAGTCCTCCTTACTGACACCTAGGAGTTCGTGCTAAGTTTTGAGTAGTTGTCCCACAGACTAATGAAACAACAGCCTGTCATAGTCAGACTCATTGAATCATTCTTTAGAGACAATGTCCCAGACAACACTCTCACTATCCATAGAATGTCCTGTCCTCCTGATCAAACAGAACCACTAGAAATGGGAGCATAATGGCACACAGTCAATAGGGAGTTGTCCTCAACAGTGACTCCGCAATCATTGAAATTGGCATTGAAACCTACACTAATTATCTCTATCTCCACTCTCCTAGACGACCCTGTCAACTAATGAATCTGTATGCCTTGATATTGACTGTCAATTAGAAGAAACAACTGAAGATGGCAAGGACCCAAATTGAACTCTGGATGGGGTAATTTCAACATCCATCAACAACCACTACTGACTAAGTTGGCTGATTCTGAAAGGATGTAGCTGTTAAACTGGATCTGTGGCAGGTTGTAAGCGAATAAACAAGAAGAGAAAGTGTACTTCATAGAATCCTTACAGTGTGGAAACAAGCCCTTCGGCCCAACAAGTCCACACTGACCCTCAAAGCATCCCACACAGACCCATCCCACTATAACCCACCTAATCTACACATCCCTGAACTCTATGGGCAATTTAGCATGGCCGATCTATCTAGCCTGCACATCTTTGGACTGTGGGAGGAAACCGGAGCACCTGGTGGAAACCCACACAGGCACAGAGAGAATATGCAAACTCCATACAGACAGTTGCCCGAGGCTGGAATCAAACCCAGGTCCCTAGCACTGGGAGGCAGCAGTGCTAACCACTGTGCCACCCTAATTCTATTTTTAAAAAAAGAAAGTGCTGGAGAAACTCAGCAGGTCTGGCAGTGTCAGTGGAGTGAGGAACAGAGATAACATTTTGTGTCCAGTACGACACTTTTTCAGAAGTCACCAGTTTAGCAGTTATGGAGGCATCTGTCCATGGCCGTGTTGATAGTAATGACATCTCATAGTTCTTGTGGAAACTAAGTCTCACCTTCACAATGAGGATATCATCCATCATGTTGTGTGGCACTACTATTGGAAATTTGGGTTCTCTTTAAAACTTTGTTCTCTTAGTATTCCATATTCAGTATTTCTTGTCATCTTGGATAACAAAGTATATCCAAATGGTTCTTTGGATTCAGTTAAATGTAATTAAGAGAAGAGTCGACAACATAAATGTACTTAAATATAAACATTTATTAAGTAAATAAATAGATGAAGATAAAAGGAAAAAAAAAGTCTCACGCCCTTCTGCCTGTCGGGGACTCCTCAATTGACAGCTGGCCTGGAGGCTTAGGTTCCATCCTGGTACTGTTCGTGATCCCAGTGTGAGGGGAAGTCCAAACATTCAGAACAAAACTCTCTCTCTTATACAATGTAATGAATCGCAAGCACAGAAAAACAAATTGATTGTGCCATCTTCGACACGTACAGGAATGTGAGTCACCCATCACAGGACTTATTCAAGGTCATGCAGCTGTTGATTATCATCAATTCTAACCTATCCTATACAATCCACCCCAATGATATTTGAAAGCACATGTTACAATAGCAGACGCAGATGCAAACCAGCAATAGCCACGTGAGAACGTATAATAAGAATATGTAACCTATACCAGAAAATTACAACTACAATGAAAATAACCATCGTTAATGTGAATAAAACAATAATAGGGTGTATCATCAAATTAATTATTGCAGTGGCCTTTGGGGATCAACTTGAAAAGATATCCCACCAGTGAAGTACAGTCAAGGCCATGATGGAATCAGCAAGTCACGTTAACTGCCCATCCTCATATGACATGGCGAATTTCATTTGAAGTATATTTTGAATCATACACAGCAACATCCATCCATAATAAATTCACATGGTTCTGAGAAGAAATCATACCTTATCAGTTTGCAATCTTTGACAACTCACTCCGTTTTCATTAATTTCTCTCTATCCATTCTGGTACTTCCTGCCCCACTATCAGTACTCAATCGGTAGCACCTTGTCCATGGGTGAGTATCTCACCAAGTTGTGGGTAGTGTACCCATACTTTTCCCCATGCACTAAGGTCGTCGGAGATTGTAGGTTTACTAGGAGGATGCAACTGGCCACCCCCTTTAATCATTCTACTTATGGTTGTCCCTCCTTTCAGAGGCTAATTATTCAGATTATGCAATGCCTGTGGCAACACTTTGAGCCACAATGTGTAATTAGGGGTCAATAATTTAATTTGTTGTTTTAATGACTCATGCATTTGTTCTACTAGGCCAGCTGCTTGAGGGCAATAAGGAATATGGAACATCCAATGTATCCCATTGTCTGAAGCCCATTACTGCACCTGTTGACCTGTAAAGTGTGAGTTATTATGATTGTATTTCTGATGGCTCACCATATTAGGATATCAATTGCTCTAGGCCCTTAATTGTATTACTCTGATTTGCTTTGGTTGTCAGGAAAGCTAACTTTAACCCAGAGTAAGTGTCCACCATGGTTAACAAGTATTGATATCGTTGTAGTAACGGTAATGAGCCAACATAGTCAATCTGCCAGATTTGAGCAGGCTGATCTCCTTGTTTGATTTGTGCCATTGGCTTTTTGGGCAAAGATATGTGTTTTACCTTTTGACATATTTCACACCTGCCAATGACTCCTTTCACCAAATCGGCGGGTAAGTGCAAACCGCAAACTCTTGCCCATTGCACGGTGCCGTAATACCCTAAAAACCTGATTTTTCATGAGCCCATTTTGTGATATGTGAGTGTGATATTCTTCAGATGCATCTTCAACTGTCTAAGCTTTTACTATTCCGTCTACAGTATTGTTGTGATCAGCAGATTTTGAACCATCTTTCATTTGGGTTTCAACGTGGTACACAGTAATTTTTATGTGCTGTGCCTTTGCCCATATTTGTTTCTATAGCTCTGTTCCCCACAGGGGCTTTCCAGCAATCATCCAGTCATGTGACTGCCTGGTTGGCATTCGTACAGCTATCCTGTTGGCCACTTCCCACGAGTCAGGGTAAATGTGCAGGCACTCTCTCTCTTCTTCCAGCGCTAGGACCACAGCTTCTAATTCAGAATACTGGCTCGATTACTCCATCTCCTTCACTATGGATAATCCTCTGTGTGGACGGATTAATTGCAACTGCTCACCACTGCCTTTGGCCATTCTTCCAGGTGGAAGATGGCTGATCCATCAGTGAACCAAGCACAGTGACGAGAATCTTTGGGCAGTTGTTTGAACGGAATGCCCCATTGAACGGAAAATGCAGGTATGGCCAGGTGGCAACTTAGTGTTTGTTCACCTGGTGGCTATTCAGCTATTTGTTTGTGGAGTTTGGCAACCGCTTCCATTCCTTTCCCTTCTTGGCTCAATCAGCTATGTACCATTTCCATTTTACAATGGAGCTTTGTTGGGCTCCACCAACCTTATGGGTCGCAACATCTGATAACACCCATGTCAGAATTGGTAATTCAGGTCGGAGGAGCACTTTGTCCTCACTCATCTGTCCTTCAATCTCTATTAAGGCCCAGCAGCAGGCCAAAAGTTGCTTTTCAAATGGTATGTAACGCGTAGCTGCCTCAGTCTGTTTTCTGGACCAGAAGGCCAAAGGTATTCCTTTCCCCTTTTGTCTCTGCCATAAGCTCCACATGGCTACATCATGTACTATCGATACTTTTGATTCAAAGGGCAAGCCAGGTATCCAAGGAGCCAGGGAAAGTGCTAGTGCTACAGCCTCTTTAGCAGTCATAAACATTTTCTACTGTTCATCACCTCATTCAAACCGAGCTTTCTTTCGAATAATGGCATATAGAGGTCTTAGTCAAGTTAGGTTTATGTTTGCGCCAATATCCGAGCATACTTATAAATTTCTCTGCCTCAGTCTTGCTAGTTGGAACAGTCATTTCTTGTATTTTATTCTTTACTTTTTTCAGGAATGATTCTATCCCCTTTTGTCCACTGAATGCCTAAAACCTGCGCTGATTATGCTGGTTCCTGTATCTTCTTCGGGTTCACTTCCCAGCCTCTGTCTTGCATATATTACACCAGTGTGGCTAGAGCTTCCGCCACTGCGATTTCCGTTGGCCCGTGGATCTAGATGTCATCAATATAACACGCTTCATGAATGTCTGGTGGCAGTGGACACGTACCCAAGTCCATTGCTACTAGTCCATGGCATAAGGTTGGGCTGTGTAGGTAACCTTGTGGTAGCCAACAGAAGGTATATTGGCGATCTTCCCATGTAAAAGCAAACGGAGCTTGTGATTCCAGCCCTATCGGTATTGAGAAAAAGGCATTTGCTAGATCAATAATGGCATACCAGGTATCTGACTCCTGTGACAAACTTTCTATAATAGTGACCACATCAGGCACGGACACTGATAGTGGAGGAGCATATTTGTTGAGTTGGTGATAATCAACTGTCAGTCGCCAAACTCTATCAGACTTCTTTACAGGCCATACAGGGCTATTGTACGCAGATACTACATATAATTTGAGTCCCGCAGCTAACAGGCCCTCTATAGTATCCCCAGTTTCTTTACGTCCTCCCAGAGTATGATACTGTTTCATTGAAACGTCCCGTGTGGGTGGAGGAACAATGAGGCGTTCCCATTTTGCCTTGCCAACAGTACCTGTCACAGCTCGTATACCAAAAGGCAATTTGCCCAGTGGGGTTGCAAGGTGTTACCTTTTAAAAAGTCCATACCAATAATATTTTCTAGTACATTGGATATCAATATCAGGACTACTGGTGGGGGCCCATTCCCTAAGGCTATTCTAATATTTGTTCCATTTGCCCCACCCCAAATCCATTAATTGTCATTTTGAGCCCTACGTGTCTATGTGGATTGTCATGTATAATAGTAACTTATGCCTCAGTATCTAATAGTACGATTTCTCGTTGTATATTGCCTTTCCTCCAATAAAAGGTCATTGGGACATGAAGCCTCGGGTCTCTGGTCATCCTACCGGACACCCTTACAAAGTCCCCTGAGTCTCAGCCCTAATCAATTGTTTGGCTGGCTCGCCACAACTGCCCGATCTCCTCCAGGCCAGGCTATAGCAATGTTATGGGAGATGCAGTCGGTGTGGTTTTCTTTTCTTCCTCCACATCTGACTTAGCCTGTCTTACTTCCTTATTCTTTGGAGAGCAGTGCACCTTCCATATACTGTATGTGGTACCTGTAGGTATTCCGTCTATCTTATTCTTCTATATTCCTGCTTTAAATAATGCCAAAAACATTTCTCTTCTGGCTATCTTTTATTTCAACTTTGGACCCACCCCATCTTCACCTTGTTGTCCCTGTTTGTCACTGATTCAGATGGGCCTCACTCTTCACTTACCAGCCTCCACATCCTCTAACTGTCCTAATAACAAACATACCTGTCTCACTGCCTGTCCCTGGGCTGGCCCTAATTGGGCTAATGAGGCACCTCACATCCAGGATGGACCACTTCGCATTAGCCAGCTCCTCATTCCGGCTATGAAAGGTTCCTGGTCTGGACCCTGAAACTATTGAGAATACTTAACCAGCTGATGTAGCCAAATCCCTCAAATGTTTTATATCTTCTGGTCTGCTCTCCCATTTCTCAACATCACCCTCCCAATTTATTGGAGCACTTGTCTTCTAGTGCTAATGTCAGTGCATTCCACAATGATCCAGTTTGCCCTATGTTCCTAAAGACACTATTCACATGTGGATCAACACTTAGTGCTCCCAGGTTCCCCTGCTCTGTGGCACTCAGCATAATATGGGCAGTGCCCTGGTCCCATGGCAGCGTCAGTGAAGAAGCTGAGGGTTTGCCCAACTTCTGCTGAAAGCGTGACCCTAAATTCTGCAATTCAGACATAGAGTAATCTCTCAGTAATCTCGAATTTTGTGGATTCTGCCACTCTACCTGTTTTGCCTTGTTTGTTATTAGGGGTCGTGTTATTAGTTTCTTTTCTGAGGATGGTTCCGGAGATGGAGCATCCCCTTTCAGGCTCTGCACCGTCCATTCAGACTCTGAATCAGATGAATACAAAATGTCTCCATTCCAATTGTCCCATTGTGAGGTTAATAACATGTGCACTTTGACTGAATCAACATTCCAATTGCACTGCTTTGCTTTCCTTTTCTGTTGTACCATCGCCAGATAGCATAGTATTTGGTTCTGTTTCTCCTCCGCCTTCTTGGCTCTCTCCTGTGCTGTCTAACTGCCTCTGTTACGGTGATGTTGCGCTGTTCTACCACGTTCAATGCAGCCTCAAGCTACCTGTTTCAGGCCTGGCATTCTTCTAATTGTCTACAAGTAGAACACAAAGCTGTTAACAATATCTATGCCATATGCGGTACACTGTCCTTGCTTCTGGGAAGACTGCTTCCCACAAGCACTCATGTACAGCAACCTTTATGAATAACCCTCCTTTCTCTCTTTTTCCAGTTATAACTGTCCCCCATTCATTCAGGGTTCTTAGTTGTGCCAACATATTAGCTACAGGCCCAAATCCAGAGTCTTCCACATTCCATCCTGGAATACAGAAGGTTTCCGGAGCATCAGGTTGCTCTTCCCTTCTCTTAAACATTTTCCCAAAGTCCATCCTCTTCGCCAAAAATGTCTTGGATTGCAAAGTGTATCCAAACAGTTCTTTGGATTCGGTTAAATGTAGTTAAGAAAAAACTCAACAAAATAAATTTACTTAAATGTGAACATTTATTAAGTAAATAAAAAGGTGAAAAAGAAAGAATAAAAAATAAGTCTCACACCCTTCTGCCATCGGGGACTTCTCGATTGACGGCTGTTCTGGAGACTTAGGTTTGTTCCTGATAGCGTTCACAATCCTGGTTCGAGGGGAAGTCCAATGATTTGGAACGAAACTCTATCTCTTGTACAGTGTAATGAACTGCAAGTACAGAAAAACAAGTTGATTGTGCTGTCTTTGGCACATGATGGCATCACCATCACACGACTTATTCAAGTGTCGAATGCAGTTGTCGAATATCATCAATAATTTTAACCCATCCTATACACCTGTGTATTATGAGATCTCATCTAACTGTTACAGTTGAAACTAACATTCTACAAGCATAAACAAAAGATGTATTAGGTGCCACACTACTCTGTCATGAGTGCAGTGGTTTTGAAAATAAGAAGGTTTTATTCTTAGAAAGAATGAAAACTAACCTTCAAATGGAGGTGGGAATGAAACGTTGGTCATCCTGGCATCATGAGTAGCTGCCCATGGTCATTGGCTGAGAGGATTTAGACAGATGATTAACACAGCATAGATGGCCATTCCCCCATAATAAGGCATATCAACAGAGATAGGTGTGGAGAGATGAGAGAAGCGATCCAAGGGAATGAGCCACAATTTCCTTGGGAGAAGACCAGGACATGCCACTTCAATACCAACACCCATGCAAAAAAAGTCATGCCTAATTTAGCAAGTTATTTTTGAGAAAGATTGTATGTATTTTCTATAAGAAAGAACAAGCAGAATTTGACTACACTAGAAACCACACTATAATGTTTGATCTCAGTTTTAAAGATAGTATGAAAACTCCTTTTTTAAATTGGACAATAAAGTTTCTCCAGAGCTCCTAAATCAGATAGAATGGCACTTAATGGGATACTGCACTTAGAATAAAAGAATAGAGAAAGGACAAAGTAACACAGCATCAAATGGGAAAGGGAGTAACTCATCTAAGTGTAGGTAGATAGACTATATAAAGCTAATGGAAAGTGTCAATGAAATTAATTATTAATAGCTTTCTCTCAGAGCTATGTGTGCCTTTGCTCATGAAGCTTTTTCAAGAGAACCAAATTGGATGATTTGGCTACGATCCGGAAAATTGGGACCAAATGAGGAGGAAACATATGCATCTTTGACCAAACTTTTGATCTTTCAAAAATATCACCTGAAAGTCAAGAATACATGGCATGATCTTCGGATACCGATGTACGCATCCATAAGTAGTTGTTCTATCTGAAGTAACTAACAGGAGGGAATGCATGGTGAAAATGCACTGAAGAACCATTCTCAGATATGTACAGTTAGTTGATAAAATCGTTACTGTGTGAGAAAACATATTTGAAATGATCAACACTCCCACCCTCAACAGATATTTTAAATGGGGCGGCATGGTGGCTCAGTGGTTAGCACTGCAGCCTCACAGCACCAGGGACCCGCGTTCGATTCCACCCTTGGGCGACTGTCTGTGTGGAGTTTGCACATTCTACCCGTGTCTGCGTGGGTTTCCTCCAGGTGCCCCGGTTTCCTCCCACAGTCCAAAGATGTGCGGGCTAGGTGGATTGGCCATGCTACATTGCCCGTAGTGTTCAGGGATGTGTAGATTAGGTGGGTTACAGGGGGATGGGGTCTGGGTGGGATGCTCTGAGGTTTGGTGTGGACTTGTTGGGCTAAAGGGCCTGTTTCCACACTATAGGAGTTCTATGATTTAGATCTAGAAATACAAGATTCAGTGAAGTATTGTAGGTCATCAGTTGCAAACTATAGTTTGTCTTCCACTCTACAATTACCTTCAAGCCAGGGGATCAATGTGGAGTGCAGGAGAGCATGTCAAGAGCAACACCAGACATATTAAAAATGAGCTGTCAGGCCTGGTGAAACTACAGAACAAGACTACTTGCAACAGCAACTGCAAAAGTAGCATGCAATGGACAGAACTGAGCAATTCCTCAATCAACTGCAGTCTTGCCACATCCAGTTGTGAAAGTGGTGAACAATTAAACAATACACTGGAGGAACATGGTCTACAGATATCCCCACACTCAATGATAGGGCAGTCCAGCACATCAGTGCAAAAAAGAAAAATTAAGCATCTCCAATCATCTTTTTGCCAAAAGTGCCAAGCAAATGATCCATGATGACCTCCTCTTGAGGTCTGAAATTCACAACTGCTAGTCTTCAGCCAATTTGCTCACTTTATGTGGTACTAAAAAATAGCTGAGAACATTGTAAAGACTATGAACCTTGACATCATGCCAGCAAATGGTGCTCCAGACCTAGCCATGCCCGTAGACAAGCTGCTCCAGTAAAGCTACAAACTATCATACATTTGGCAATGTAGGAGCAAATTACAGCAGATGTTGGAATGAAGAGTAGCCAAGACACAAAACATTAGCTTGCTTTCTCACCATGGATGCTGCCTGACCTGCTGTCATCTCCAGCACTTTTTGTTTTCCATCATCTATGTGGATATGTGGAAAATTGCCTATGTATGTCCTGTCCACAAAAGACAGGACAAATCCAATATAGCCCATCTATCTTAGATAACAAGGTGTAGAGCTGGATGAACACAGCAGGCCAGGCAGCATCAGAGGAGCAGGAAAGCTGACGTTTCGGGTCTGGATTTCTGAAGAAGGGTCCAGACCTGAAATGTCAGCTTTCCTGCTCC
>NC_063334.1:55337201-55388863 GCF_021869965.1 Rhincodon typus
GTTCAGACCCGAAACATCAGCTTTCCTGCTCCTCTGATGCTGCCTGGCCTGCTGTGTTCATCCAGCTCTACACTTTGTTATCTTGGATTCTCCAGCATCAGCAGTTCCTACTATCTCCTAGTCCATCTATCTTCATCTGTTTCATCAATGACTTTCCCTCTATCATGAGATCAGAAGTGAGGATGTTCACAGATAATTATAGAATGTTCAGCACCATTCTTAACTCCTCAGATATTGAGGAGTCCATATGCAACATGACCTGGATAAAATTCAGGCTTGGATCTTTAAGGGCCAAATATCATTTACACCATGTAAGTGCCAGCCAATGACTATCTCTAACAAAAGGTAATCTAACCATCTCTCCTGCGATTTCCTCTTTCTCAATGGAATATATTTGTTAGTGAGAATTATGAAATATCTCCCTAATTGTCTGCCACTGCAATTTTACCACCCTACCCATTATTCTTTTCTCCCCAGTCTACCCCTGTCTTCAAAAATTTGTAATTCCCTTTGTTGCAGCATAAGACTTTGGTGTCTGATTCAATAGAGTTGTGATTATCTCGAATGCAGACTATTAATCTTGAAACTCTTATTGATTAACTTGAAAGGCTTAAACTTTAAGGTTTAGAGAAAAAACATTAAAAATAAACTGGGACCCATTAAAGTAGTTGCCAAAGTCACCTGAAATGAAAATAGCCAACCTCACAGAAATATGCAAAGGACTTCTAAAGGATTGGACTGAAACAAGACAAACACTTTAGAAATGCAACGCTGCCTTCTAAAGTAGAGATGAAAAAACAAGTGAATCATCCTCTGGACAGTGCAAAATGAGAGGACTCTTGACCATAAGAATTGCTGGAACAAACACTTAAACCCAAAACCTGTTATGTAAAGAAAGGATTGAACTGACTCCTCACCCTTGCACAACTATATTAAAGTCTCACAGAGGAACTCTGAATGCACCATCAAAATATTTTGTAAAAATGGATTATCCCTATTTTGGATCAATAACCAGTTTTAACTCATTTAACATGCCTTTGTATGAGAAGCCATGGTCATAAGCCTGTGGCTTTTGCCACAGAGACATTCTCTATCATCAACAATATCCAGAAAATAAAAATCACCTTCTCTCTGGAAGTTGTGCCTAGTTCTGCAAGAAATGAAAAGTAGGAGAAAACTGGCTCTGAGCTGAGATCTTTACAATAGCTGCAAAAGGTGCTACCACTAATTGCATCCAAGAAAACAGCTTAGCAACATTAGTTTGATTCAAGAAAATCTTATTGATTGACTCCTTGTTGCTCACTGCAAAACATAGTTAATTAAATTTTTAATTAGAGACTAGTACAATTTTGTATAAATAAGGACTTAAACTTTTGTTGTGATCAAATGGGGAAGTTGAATAGAGGGATGCCAGCTCACTTCTTCTCAACCAATCGTAACTCAACACGTAGGGAGAAGGATGAAGTTGGTCACCAGAGTTTGTAACGGGAACCAAAGACAATGGCAGTGGCAATTCCCTTAAATTTTTGCTCCATCAGTCATGGACGTCAACATGCAGGAGTCAGTGGAAGAGTTGATAGAGGTGATGCTGAAGGAGGAGTGAGCATCTTCATTCCTTAAATGGAACCTGACATGCTTTTGGATAATATCACTGAGGGGCAGCTTGTCAGAGAAACAGGAGAGGGGCAATGATGGATCCTTGAGATATTCAACAACAATTTTTGTTTATGTTGTGGTGTGTTTCATGTATAAAATGTCCTAACCAATGGCACTTCACTGGAGCATTATAAAACAAAACATAACAGTGATCCACATATGAAAGCTAACAGTGCAGACACAGGAAGAAGAACCATTATATTGATTTTCTGGCTATGTTGGGACAGCTTGGAATGTAGGTGGACAAGTGACAGTCAAAGACATTGGTGGAATATGGTATCATCAATTGTATTAAACGCTGCAGATAGGTTGAATTTTAAGGAGAGATAATTTCACACAGTTACAGCCATATGGTTGATATATGTAATTTAGTGTTGTAAGAGGAATGGAATTTTAATTTGAGAGTTTCAAACATGGGGCAAAATTTTCCAAGTTTGGCAGGCATCTTGTGGTTGCCTGAAATTGTGCCAAGACATCCAGTTCTTACTCTTAGAAAGAAGACCCTATCGTCTGCATTGGGCACCAGAGGGCCTTCCTCCTGACTGAGGACCCAGGATACAATGTCCCAATGACCTAGAACAGGCCAGAAGGTATAATACTTACCAGTGCCATGGAGGGAGCCGTAGCTGCTGTTAGTACACCATCCACACAGGATCAAGAAGAAAACCAGAGAAAAGTTTTTGATGAAGGCCGGGGATCTCATGGAATGAGGACAGTAAGGAGAGAGAGGCCAGAGAGAATGGAAACAAGGGCATGGAGGCCTGTCAGTGGTCATACACTACCCATTTGTTCATGCCGTTGGTCATATAGAAATAATTGCAGAGTGAGAGACCCCCGCTCCATTTGACAGATAATATATACAGGATTACCAGTCAGATAGATCCACCTATCAGTTGTCCTGTACGGAGCTGCAAAAATTGCATCCCAATCAAAAAGAGGCCTTTAAGTAGTTGTTAACTGACCACTTGAGGGTCCTAAGTAGGCACAGGATGATAATATCAGCTATGGGCCTACCCTGCCAGATCTTAATTATGTGAGAACAGGAAGGCATTGGGTATTGGTGCCATTGAAAACCAACTAATTTTCCAGACTTGCCACCTCTCCCTCACCTCCTGCTGGCCCAGAAACTTTGACACACAGAACTGCAGGCAAAATGGTCATGAATCTTTGAAGAACTAACAGGATTGTAAAGGTATGGAGAGGAAAAGGAGGTCAAAGATGGGGTGGGAGTTTGTAACAAAAGAAATGCCAAGGGCAGCCTTTTGAAGGGGAATGTTCAAAACAGCCACTTTGAAGGGAAGGGGTCAGTACCTTAGAGGAGGGAATCATTAATACTATCAGCTGGCACCTATGGTTTTTTCACCCTGTTTGGACAGAATAATTGTGGTCAATTACAACAATTGTTCAACAATCTTCTTTCAATTTTTCCATCAATTTCCCAATTACTTGCTGAAGTCTGATGAACATCTTGAGAGTGAGAGGGCAATGAGTCTAAATGTTTTTCACAGCACAAGGCAATGCTTCCTGTACTCGAATTACATACCATCCGACCAACACAACCATCCAGTTTTATTCTCCAACTCAAAGTAACTTATAAACCATGTTTAATATTGAAATGGACTATCCCTTTTTACATTTGCACTTTATGTTTGCTTTACACAATATATATTTTATTCTTAAACATCAGCACGTAACAGTTATTGCCCCATGAGCTTTTTTATTTAATTACGCAAGCATTTGATTTCAATATTTTCAAATATAAGATTTCTACTATCCTTAGTGATTGACCATTAAGAGATAACAAGACTTATTCATTCAAGTTGTGAATTTCCACATGAATACTTATAATTTGAGGCAATTCAGCCAAAGAGTTATCAAAATCTCAAAGATGTGGTACTTCTTTTCTACGCTTTCCCTTTCTCCCCAAAAATTTTATGTTAATTCATGGGTTTGGAAGGGGAAAATAATGCACTGGGTTTAGTCTGGAATCGGGGTCCTTCAGTCAACGCCATTAATAAATCATTTTGTAGTTTTCGTAAATTAAACATGAAAATCAGTAACGGGTCAATGTGTGACTCTGCAACTACCAATATTCTTGTAAATGCAAAGCAAGAATGAAATGAAAGATAAAAGGGACAGCAAAGTGATTTTGAGCAAGTGTGGAGAAAGGAATCAGAAATGCAAAAGATGTTTTAACAGCTGGCACACTGAGAAAAAGGCCTAATTAAGGAAGTAGCATCAAAAAAGCAAAATTTTCTTTAATCTTTCTGTTAATTCCCTTAGGCTCAAATTAGATGGCTGAATACTTATTTGGTGTTAACTCATTTATTTGAAATGGCCTAACACCTCTGGTAAGAAAAATCTGGGAGGTGCATTAATCATTCATACAGTAGTATTTCACAGCTTAAATTTAGGATTTTACCTTCTGAGCTTTCTTTTCCCCAGACATTTTTTTATTTTCATCACAAAACAGTCACACTGTTGATTGTTTATGCTATTTTAACTTCTTCCTCTGAAACAGTAGTTTAATCAAGATGCATAAAGCTTATTTGTCATTATCTTGGTTGTGGTGTAAAACAGAAGCTTGCATTAGTAGCTGTGGTAAGCATCCCAGCGTGGCCAAGTATTAAGGAATGACAATCTTTCCAGAGAGATTACACAAAGGTCAGGATGCCTGTGGTAAATAAATAGTGAGGTTAATCTGAAGTGTTTATTGAGAGGTTTAAGTTATTATTGTTCAATGTGGCCAGGGTGTGCTGAGTATGCACTGTAATGCTATGTCAACACTTCAATGTTCACTGATTCCATTGCAGATAAAATTTGAATCAGCAGAGTACAGAACCATTGACCTAGAGTTTCTGCTACAATGTACCAATATTGTCAGAGCTATATGTCCACTTCAAATAAGCCAGAATTTTTAAATGCATGCTACGTCCTATATAAATCAGTTTTCTCGCTCTTCTGTATTATTTTTAAAAAATACAGCTGGAGCTATTTCCCACCCACAAATGGGCTGCAACCATTTAGATTTCACAAATCTCAGTGGCAATTTTTAATTTCATCCTGTTGCATGCTTTCAATGAGGCAGTTGAAAGTAAGCTTATTATAGGTGCTAGTGTAGTCATAGGCACCTTATAAAAACAAACAAATGTACTTTCCTTATGTTGGTAACTAACTAATGTATACCAATGCAACTAGTACACAGTTCTTGGAATATCTTTAGACAGAAGGATGTTGCCACCGGCCCTCTTTCTTTGACTGAGTTGTAGAGGCCACTTAGTTTGCACTAGTAGAGGATCATCTACTGTTGAATTTTAACAAGAAAAGTTACTTGCCTCAAACAAAATATAGTTTATTGAGTGATAAAAATCAGGTACAGTTACTAAGGATAAATATTGATACAATGAGTTTAATTTAATCTGTGGATATATGATCTGCCCTTTATAAGGCCTTAACATGACTTTAACTCCACCCTAGCCTGTATTTCATCATCAGATTGGGTGGAGTTTAATAAAGTCATCAACATTAAAGCTTTTAGAAACATTATCTTATACAACACTTTCTTTGAGGCCTCTGACTTCATAAAATCAGGCAGTAGAGGAGCTTCACAATTCTCCCAGAAGCTCTCTCATCAAAATTAGAAGATTAGTGAGTATTTGGCTTGTTGATTTTGGTTCTGTTCTTGACCCTGTTGGTCCACAAGGTCTCTCTCAGCTGGAGGACATTTAATTTTTTGGATGTCCTTTACTGAGAATGTTATTCCTATCAAACCAGGTAGACAATCCATTCTGAGGAAGGAGTTCTGAGGAAGGGACACCAAACCCGGAAGGTTAACTCTGATTTTTTCTTCACAGATGCTGCCAGACCTGCTGAGCTTTTCTAGCAACTTCTGTTTTTGTAGTCAATCCATCACCTTATTTACAGGGTATTTAATCAGCCACATTTCTGTCATAGAAGACCTCTTCCGCACTGAAACTGATAGTTGTCCCATAATGTTATCTGAGAAATTTATAGACCTTCAATGTCATGAGTTTCCACCATGGAAGATGGCTAGTCAGTGGAAACAAGCACTTTCTTCTTTGCACTAGTTGGGATTTCTGAGCCAGTACTTTCTCCTTTTTGACCATGTCTTGATTCTGTGGACACTGATGTGGCTTCCATGGAGTCGTATGCAGCTCATATTCATTTTATGTAAGCAAAGCTTTATTTTAAATCTGCTGATGGATCTGTGTTTAAATGTGTGAACTATTTACGTCAATGGGTTGATTCAGTTAGACTTCTTCATTTCTCCTCCTTTTCTGGTGAACTCAAAATGTTCACATCCTCAGTTACACTACTTTAGGAATTTTGCTGATTTAGCTCTGTCAAGGGATTGATAATTCTTCTTTAGAAGATGAAGAATTTAAATGTTCCTTTTCAACCTGTGCGATTTCACCAGCTAACTTTTCTTCATTAGTGAAAGTAAGGTTTTCTACTTCTGACATTCATGTATAATTGCAAACTTCACGATGAACTTGGGATTTTCAACTTCTCTTGAGATCTTGACATTGCAAACTACAGCTTCCAGTGGACCCTGTGCCACCAGTCCTCATCCAATGACAGGACTGCAAATGACCATAGGGATTTTGCTGGAAATTTTTGCAAGTGGAAAGATGCAAGAGCTGCTGTCGACCAAAATCTCTGTCAGATTTCTCACACAAATCCTTTAGGTACATTTAAAGCGCTGTCCATGTCCCTTTTTTTGCAGGAAATTGCCTATAAACATTTGCAGTCAAGTTGGCAATTTTCCCAGCTTGTGACTTATGAGCTGTCTCCAAGACAGTGCTGCTAGCAAGCCTTGACAGATAATTTGGGGACTTTTAAAAACTAGTCTTTTTGTTTTCGTTTTCTTTGAACTCTTGATTTTATGTGTTCAGAATATCTGTGACGGGGGAAGTGCTTTGGAGGTGGGATGTTTTTAGTGCTACTGGAATTACTGATGATTTAAAAAGCTAATTTACATATTTAAAGTGTAAAGAAATTACCAATGTGTCAAAACTCCCAAACCCTTATGTAGCACAGTGCACAGAGTTTGATAATTAAAAACTTGTGTTCTGACATCAGCAATAACATTTTGTGCCAAAATCAACTAAATTATGTAGTTTTCTAACAAGCCGTTGTTGATAGTAAAACTTTAAGTTTTAATTACAGGATTTTGGTGCGGCCAGTTTTGGAGTCCTGTGTACAGTTCCGGTCATTTTGCTGTAGGAAAGATATTACTAAACGTGAGAGAGTGCAGAAAAGATTTACAAGGATGCTACTGGGACTGGAGGGTTTGAGTTATAAGGAGAGGCTGGATAGGCTGGGACTCTTTTCGCCTTGAGTATAGGAGGTTGAGGGGTGACCTTATAGAGGTTTATAAAATCATGAGGGCATAGATAAGGTGATTAGCAAACGTCTTATCCTCAAGATAGGGGAGTCCAAAACTAGAGGCCATAATTTTAAGGTGAGAAGGGAAAGATTTAAAAGTAACCTGAGGGGCAATTATTTTCAGAGAGGGTGGTTCATATGTGGAATGAACCACCAGAGGAAGTGGTAGATGCAGGTACAGTTAAAACATTTAAAAGATAGTTGGACAGGTACATGGATAGAAAAAGTTTAGAGGGATATGGGCCAAATGCAGGCAAATGCAACTAGCTTAGTTTGGGAAACTTGGTCGGCATGGACGAGTTAGACCGAAGGGTCTGTTTCCGCTATGTATGACTTTATGACTTTATCTCTGGCCATTATGCTGTTAACTGAGCCCTGGCTGTGCATACAAAGAAACTTAAATTGTAAATTTAAATTGTATCCTTTCCAGCACATACTCCCAAAGGGAAGTTGGAATAACTAGTCTTCTTGCATGCAATAATAAGTCATCTATGATTGTGAAACATTTTTGATTATCAAAGTATGTGTTTTCAGGCAACTCACTGGAATTATGGTCTGGCCATCCTGCAACACAATAGTAACACATTCTTCATCAGTCTTTTGATCTTGTTAAATTTGGTTGAGTTTGTATTGGCTTGCTGGCAACTGGTTCGTTTCAACCATGTGAAACATTTCTGTTATGCCATCATAGCTAATCTCAATAGATTCTTTCTTCTTTTTGTCTTCCACCATGAGTTTAGGAAGACCAATAAAATCTTCTACCAGTTGTTGCAAGGCTAAATTTTGCTCCACTAATGTCACTTGAGTTGGCATAACTTGGTTTCTCTTAATTGGTTCACTGTTTACTGGATCTAGTTAAACATCTTTGTGACCTTAAGGATATGTGAATGAGACATGCATGCAGGCTCTAGGGTGAGAAGGGTTAATTATAAATCACATTTATATTCTCAACTGGCCCGTGCTCTTTATGTCACAAAGTGACTTGAGAGTTATGCCATTTGAACAATGTAGTTTTATCCCTGTATACGTAATTTCTGTTGCTTCAGCTAAAGTAATTTGATGTAATAGTTATCTACCCATCTGATCAAACAGTGACACTCACCCCTGTATCAAGATAAAATTAATGAGATGTCCATTGACATAAACCCATTTTGTCAAACTCAAGTTGATTAAATCACCAAATCCTCCTAGGAATGCATTGGATACTTTTTCTAATGTCAGTAGTCCTGTCATATTATTATCTTTGTCTGAGCAGTAATTTGACTTTTTGCTAATCTGTAATTGTATTCTACTTGTACCCATCTTCCAGATGTGACCTATAATTTTACAGATGTAGCATTCTTTTGTCATTGCTGGGCACTACGTATGTTTCCAGGGCCTTTCAATTACACAAATCTGACATGGACTCTTAGTACCTCCTGTCTGGCCTATGCCTTCTGTTAACTTGTCACGTGACTCTTTAGAGTTTATTTTTGATAAAATGGATACTTTCCATTGCTGTCCTGTGATGGGTGCAGCTCCAACAATACTCAAGAAGCTTGACACCACCCACAACAACGCAGCCCAAATGACTGGCACCACATCCACAAACGCCCATTTCCTCCAAACCTGACACTCAGTAGCAGCAGTGTGTACTATCTACAAGGTGCACTATAGAAATTCACCAAACATCCTTAGACAGCACTTTCTAAACCCATGACCACTTCCATTTAGAAGAACAAGGACAGCATATACATAGGAGCATGACTATCTGCAGGTCCCCCTCCAAGCCGCTCACTATCCTGATTTGATTCTTCACTGTCACTGGGTCAAAATCCTGGAATTCCCTGCCTAAAGGCATTGTGGGTCAATCGATAGCAAGTAGACTGCAGTTGTTCAAGTAGGCAGCTCACTATCAGCTTCTCAAGGGCAACTAGGGATGTGCAATATATGGGGTTGTAGACTTGCTCACCGAACCAGCATGTTTGATTGCAGATGTTTTGTCACCCTGCCAGGGTAATCATAACGTCTCCGCTGAAGCGTTGGTGTTCTGTCCTTCTTGATATTTTTATGCCTCAGTTTGCTGGGGTATTGGCATCACTTCCGGTTCTGTTTTTCAGTGGTTTGTATATTGGATTCAGTCCAATATGTTTGTTGATGGCGTTCCGGTTGGAATGGAGGCCTCCAGGAACTCCCTGGCACGTCTCTGTTTGGCTTGTGCTATTATGGATGTGTTGTCCCAGTCAAATTTGTGTTCTTCTTTGTCCGTGCGTATTGGGACCAGTGAGAATTGGTTGTGTCTCTTGGTGGATAGGTGATGTTCATTGTCAGTTTTCTTCCAATTTGGCCTACGTAATGTTTCTCACAGTGCTTGCATGGTATCTTGTATATTATGTTAGTTTTATTGTTCGTGGGTATGGGATCCTTTACAAAAACAAAGTTGCTGGAAAAGCTCAGCAGGTCTGGCAGCATCTGTGGAGGAGAAAACAGAGTTAACGTTTCGGGTCCGGTGACCCTTCCTCAGAACTGATGGTGGCTGGGAAAACGTCAGTTTATATGCAGAAGATAGGGAGGTGTGTCGAGTAGGGAATAAATGATAGGACAGAGCCCAAAGAGAGAGAAAGACAGTTGGACAGACAAAGGAGTTGCTAACAATCAGGCTGGGGGGGTGAATTGTTGTTAATGGGGACTGTTAGTGACTAACAACAGGGGGTATGTAGTGGCAGGCTATGTGGTAACAAGGCCTGGTGTGTGGGATGGGGTCTGGGACATGGGAGAGTTTAGGCCCTAAAATTATTTAACTCAATATTGAGTCCAGAGGGCTGTAGGATCCCCAAGCGGAAAATGAGGTGTTGTTCCTCCAGCTTGCGTTGGGCTTCACTGGAACACTGTAGCAAGCCAGAGACAGAGATGTTGGCCAGGGAGCAGGGTGGTGCATTGAAGTGGCAGGCAACAGGTAGTTCAGGGTCTTTTTTGCAAGCAGAACGTAGATGTTCTGCGAAGCCATCGCCAAGTCTATGCTTTGGTTCCCCAATGTAGAGGAGACCACATTGTGAGCAGCGAATGCAGTAGACTAGATTCTTGGAAGTGCAGGTGAAGTGTTGCTTCACCTGGAAGGTATGTTTGGGCCCTTGGATAGTGGGGAGGGAGGAGGTAAATGGGCAGGTGTTGCACCTTCGCCGGTTACAGGAGAAGGTGCCATAGGGCTGTGGGGAGGTGTTGGGGGTGAAGGAAGTGTGGACCAGGTTGTCCTGGAGGGAACGGGCCCTGCAGAAGGCGGACAAGGGAGGGCACGGGAATATGTGTCTGGTGGTGGCATCTTGCTGGAGGTGGCGGAAATGGCGTCTGATGATCTTCTGAATGTGGATGCTGGTAGGATGGTAGGATGGTAGGATGGTGGGATGGTGGGATGGTGGGATGGTAGGATGGTACAGCCCTCCAGACTCAATATTGAGTTAAATAATTTTAGGGCCTAAACTCTCCCATGTCCCAGCCCCCTACCCCACACACCAGGCCTTGTTACCACATAGCCTGCCACTACATACCCCCTGTTGTTAGTCACTAACAGTCCCCATTAACAACTATTCACCCTCCCAGCCTGATTGTTAGCAATTCCTTTGTCTGTCCAACTGTCTTTCTCTCTCTTTGGGCTCTATCCTATCGTTTACTCCCTACCCCACCCACCTCCCTATTTTCTGCATATAAACTGACGTTTTCCCAGCCACTATCAGTTCTGTGGAAGGGTCACCGGACCCGAAACGTTAACTCTGTTTTCTCCTCCACAGATGCTGCCAGACCTGCTGAGCTTTTCCAGCAACTTTGTTTTTGTTCCTGATTTACAGCATCCGCAGTTCTTTTGGTTTTTATATGGGATCCTTTACATTCATCAGTAGCTGTGGCAGGGTGCTTGTTGGTTTGAGGGCTACCCTGATACCTAGGGGTCTGAGCAGTACTGACGTCATATACAAGATACCATGCAAGCACTGTGAGAAACATTACACAGGCCAAATTGGAAGAAAGCCGACAATGAACATCAACTAGCCACCAAGAGACACGACCAGTTCTCACTGGTCTCAATACACACGGACAAAGAAGGATACGAATTTGACTGGGACAAAACATTCCATAATAGCACAAGCCAAACAGAGATATGCCAGGGAATTCCTGGAGGCCTGACATTCCAACCAGAACTCCACCAACAAACACATTGAACTGAATCCAATATGCAAACTACTGAAAAACAGAACCAGAAGTGATTCCAATCACCCCAGCAAACCGAGGCATATAAATAACAAGTGGGACAGAACACCAACACTTCACCGGAGGCGCATTGACGATGTTACCTAGCAAGGTGACGAAACGTCTGCAATCAAACACAATGGCTCGGCGAGCAAGTCTACAACCTCATCCACAACCCGAGCTACAAATCTTCTCAAAAACTTTAAAATGTGCAATATATGCTGGCCAGCCAGCGATGCTAATATCTCACAAGTGAATAGAAAAAATAAATTTGTCATCCTCCTGTCAATATTTGTCTATGATTTTGCCTGGGTTTCTGCTTTGAGGATGATCTGAATAACTTCCTCGAAAGTCAAATCCCCTTTATACTGTAATAAATGTGACAAAGATTCATCAATAATTCTAATAACAATTCTGTGGCTTATGAATTCTGATTTCAAAGCAGAACAATGCTTTAAAGTATGAATCTTTAACTCTGACCATGGTCTGAAATGTCTTGTTAATACTTTCTTCTGGTAGATTCCACCTACTTTAGCTTTTAAGTTGTCCCTTATGTCGTCTTAATTTTGCTTAGTGACATTCACAGTGTTACAAGTTTGGTATAAAGTATGTCTATGGCCCTTGATTCCCCTGCTCTAGCCATGCCTCTTAGTGTTTGTTTGCTATGGCAGCAATACTCAGTGTGACTTGTATATTTTGTTTTAATCTTTCTCAGTGGAATTTTTGAACCATTAATTTAAAGGTTTTCCCCTGACCAAACAGGGACTTTTAACTTTTCTCTTAGACCTTCAGAGCATTGACTTCCTAGACAAATTTCTAACGCCCCTAGAGGTCCATGCTTTTTCATAGAATCTATAACTGACAGGTTTGATGTGATTTGATTTGATTTATTATTGTCACATGTACCTATGTACAGTGAAGAGTTTTGTTTTGCGTGCAATACAGGCAGATGATAAAATACAAAGATCATAGGGTGACTGAAGAGAGCGAGGAATACAAAGTTATGGCTGTAGAAAAAGTGCACAAAAAGCAAGATCAACATTAGACACTAGTCTTTAAATTCTTTCTACCCTGCTGTTTCTTTCATGATTTTTAACGGGTCTGAAGCTTTGATTGCTTGTTTGTTCAAGCACTTTCAGTTGCTGACTATATGAGTCGTTCTGAAAGCAGTCATGTCTTTAAATATGTAAACTCAATGGTCTTCTGAAAATTTCTTCTCTTGGAACTTTTCACTCTTCTACCTTATGTTAAGTTAGCTCTGCTAATCACCATGTGGACTTTGCTGTAGAAGAATACTGGCACTAACTTTATGCCTTGACTGGGTCTAAGGGCTTAATTAGTTTACAGTGCTGGAGAATTGACCATAATTCCATCTTAGCAGGGAGAGAATCTTGTCTTAAACAGGATGCAGTTTACTGGTGAAATAACTGCACAGAGGTTGATATCCCATCACCAAGTGCCCAGTACATGGACTCTGACCAACGAGCTCAAAGTCAGTCCCTAGACTGAGCAGACCTTCTGAATCTCCTGTATATTTATTGCTTCTTTTCTCTCTCTCTTTATGAGGAAGCTCTCTGAACCTCCTGTTCACTTTTTTCCACTGCACAGCAGTAGTGCTTTATTTTTATAATGTTTTGGGAGAAACATAATAAAACTGTCTGAAACTAATAGAGTCATAGAGATGTACAGCACGGAAACAGACCCTTTAGTCCAATGCGTCCATGCCGACCAAATATCTGAAATAAATCTAATCGCATTTGCCTTCCTGTCCATAAACCCATCCAGATGCCTTTTAACTGTTGTAATTGTACCAGCCTCCACCACTTCTGGCAGTTCATTCCAGATACACACCACCCTCTGGGTGAAAAAGTTGCCCCTTAGGTTCCTTTTAAATCTTTCCCCTCTCACCTTAAACCTATGCACTCTAGTTTGAAGTCCCCCACACCTGGAAAAAGACCTTGCCTATTTAGCCTATCCATGCTCCTCATGATGTTATAAACTTCCATAAGATCACCCCTCAGCCTTCAACGATCCAGGGAATATAGCACCAGCCCATTCAGCCTCTCTCTATCGCTCAAATGCTCCATCCCTGGCAGCATCCTCATAAATCTTTTCTGAACCTTTTCAAACTTCACAGCATCCTTCCAATAGCAGGGAGATCAGAATTGCACACAGAATTCCAAAAGTGGCTGAACCAATGCCCTGTACAGATGCAACAGCTCCTCCCAATTATTATATCAATGCACTGACTAATAAAGGCAAGCATACCAAATGCCTTCTTCACTATCCTGGCTACCTGCAACTCCACTTTCAAGGAATTATGAACCTGTACTCCAAGGTTTCTTTGTTCAGCAACACTCCACAGGACCTTACCATTTAGTATATACATCCTGCCCTGATTTGTCTTTCCAAAATGTAGCATCTCACATTTTATCTAAATTAAACTCCATCTGCCAGCCCTTGGCCCATTGGTCCATCTGATCAAGATCCAGTTGTACTCTGAGGTAAACTTCTTCGCTGTCCACTACACCTCCAATTTTGGTATCATCTGCAATCTTACTAACCGTACCTTCTATGTTCACATCAAAATCATTTGTATAAATGATGAAATGCAATGAACCCAGCATCGGTTCCTTATGGCACCCCGCTAGTCACAGGACTCCAATCTGAAAAGCACCCCTCCACCACCACCCTCTGTCTTCTTCCTTCAAGCCAGTTCTATATCCAAATGGCTAGTTCTCCCTGTATTCTATGTGATCTAACATTGTTAATCAATCAACTATGAGGAACCTAGTCAAATATCTCACCGAAATCCATATACATCACATCCACCACTCTACCCTCATCAATCCTCTTTGTTACTTCCTCAAAAATCTCAATCAAGTTAATGAGACACGATTTCTCACACACAAAGCCATGCTGACTTTCCCTAATCAGTCCTTGCCTTTCCAAATACATGTAAATCCAGTCCCTCAGGATTCTCTCCAACAACTTGCCCACCATCGATGTCAGGTTCATCAGTCTATAGTTCCCTGGCTTTTCCATACCACCTTTCTTAAATAGTTGTACCACATTAGCCAACCTCTAGTCTTCTGGCATCTCGCCTCTGGCTATTGAAGCTACAAGTATCTCAGCAAGGGGCCCAGCAATCACTTCCCTTGCTTCCCACAAGGTTCTAGGGTACACCTGGTCAGGTCCCGGGGATTTATCCACCTTTATGCGTTTTAAGACATCCAGCCCCTCCTCCTCTATAAGATGGACATTTTTCAAGTTGTTGCTATTTATTTCCCCATTTTCTATATCTTCCATGTCCTTCTCCATAGTAAACACTGATGCAAAATACTCATATCTCCCCCATCTTCTATTGTTCTATACATAGGCGACTTTGCTGATCTTTAAGGGGTCCTATTCTCTCTCGAGTTATCCTTTTGTCCTTAATGTATTTGTAGAATCCCTTTGGATTCTACTTAACCCTATTTGCCAAAGCTATCTCATGTCCCCTTTTTTCCCTCCTGATTTCCCTCTTAAGTATACTCCTACTCCCTTTATAGTGTTCCAGGGATTCACTTGATCTCTGCTGTCTATACCTGACATATGCTTCCTTCTTTTTCTGGACCAAGTCATCAATTTCTTAAGTCATCCAGCATTTCCTACACTACCTGCCTTGCCCTTCTCCCTAACAGGAACATACAGTCTCTGGACTCTCAATATCTTACTTTTGAAGGCTTCCCATTTTCCAGCCATTTCTTTACCTGCAGACATCAGTCTCCTATCAACTCTTGAAAGTTGTTGCCTAATACCGTCAAAATTGGCCATCCTCCAATTTAGAACCTTAACTTTTAGATCCGGTCTATCCTTTTCCATCACTATTTTGAAACTAATAGAATTATGGTCACTGGCCCCAAAGTGCTCCCTCACTGACACCTCGGTCATCTGCCCTGCCATACTGAATCAGAAAACTCACTGCTGTCTCTGCAACTCCCTCGTCCACTCCACACTACCCACCAGCCCCACCATCCACAGAACCTTTCCTTGCAACCGCAGGAAGTGCTACACCTGCCCCTACACCTCCCCCCTCACCTCCATCTAAGGAACCAAACAAACCTTCCACATCAGACAGAGGTTCACCCTGCACATCCGCTAATGTGGTCTACCGCTGCTCCCGATGTGGCCTCCTCTATAGCGGTGAGACCAAGCGGAGGCTCGGAGACCGCTTTGTAGAGCACCTGTGCTCTGTTCGCGACAAACGACAATACCTTCCGGTTGCCAACCATTTTAACTCCCCCTCCCCCTCCCTGGGTGACATGTCCATCCTGGGCCTCCTCCAGTGTCACAATGACGCCACCCAGAAACAGGAGGAGCAGCACCTCATATTCCACCTTGGGAGCCTACAGCCCAATGGCCTAAATGTGGATTTTACCAGTTTCAAAATCTCCCCACCCCTGGCCTCATCCCATGACCAACCCTCCATCTCATCCCCGCCTCCTTGACCTGATACAACCTGTCCATCTTCGCTCCCACCTATCCGCCCCCCGCCACCTCACTGACCAATCCCAACCACTGCCTACCTGCACTCACCCATCATCATCACCTAGCCTCCCCAGCCCCACACCTCTTCTGTCTATTTATTTCAGAGCTCCCTTCCCCCTCCCCCATTTCTGGAGAAGCGTTCTGACCTGAAACGTCAACTCTCCATCTCCTCTGATGCTGCCTGGCCTGCTGTGCTCCTCCAGCTCCACACCGTGTTATTTCTGAATCAGAAAATTTACTTGTACATTTGACAAATTGCTCTCCAACCAAACCCTTAATAGTATGGCAGTCCCAGCCAATGTTTGGAAAGTTAAAATCACATACCATAACCACCCAATTATTCTTATAGATAAGAATATACTGAGATGTCTGTACAAATTTCCTTCTCAATTTCCCGCTGACTATTGTGGTGACTATAATACAATCCTAACAAGATGATCATCCCGTTCTTATTTCTCAGTTCCACCCAAATAACTTCCTTGGACGTATCCCAGGAATATCCTCCCTAAGTACAGTTGTAATGTTATGCCTAATCAAAAACACCACTCCCCTTCCTCTCTTGCTCCCCTTTCTATCCTTCCTATAGGATCTATATCCTGAAACATTTAGCTGCCAGTCATATTCAACCCTCAGCCACGTCTCTGTAATTGCTATGATATCTCATGATAACCACGCCCTGAGCTCACCTGCCTTACCTGATGGGTCTGTTGCATTGAAATAAAAGCAGTTTACTTTATTGGTCTTGCCTCATTCTCTGCTTTGTTCCTGCCTGCCCTGACTGTTATAGAGCCCTAGAGTCATAGAGTCATGCAGCACGGAAACAGACCCTTCAGTCCAACCAGTCCATGCCCAATATAATCCCAAACTAAACTAGTCCCACCTGCCTGCTCCTGGCTCATATCCCTCCAAACCTTTCCTATTCATATTTCTATCCAAATGTCTTTTGAACATTGTAATTGTACCCGCATCCACCGCTTGATCAGGAAATTCACTCCGCACGCAAACTACCCTCTGTGTAAAAGATTTGCCTCTTATGTCTTTCTTGAATTTCTGTCCTCTCACCTTAAAAATGTGTCCCCTAGTCTTGAAATTCCCCATTTTAGGGAAAAGACAACTACCATTGCTCCTTTGCCCATTGTACCAGTCTCAGACTGATCTCTTTCTGCCCTATCTCCCTGAATTGCACTCCCCCTACCCCCCTCCCCCACCCTTATTGGTTTAAATCATCCCGACCAGCTCTAGCAAATCTTCTCGCCAGTATATTAGTCCCCTTCCAATTCAGGTGTGATCCGTCCCTCTGAGACAGGTCACTTCTACTCCAGAAGAGATTCCAAAAATGTGAAGCCTTCTCCCCTGCACCAGCTCCTCAGCTATGTATTCACTTGCCCTAACCTCCTATTCCTACCTTCATTAGCTTGTGGTCCCAGGAGTAATCCCGATATTACTACCCTTGAGGATCTCTTTTTAAATTCCTGCCTAACTTCCTATATTTTTTACTCAGAATCTCATCCCTTTTCTCTCTCTATATCATTAGTTCCAATGTGTACAGCAACCTCCTGCCAGTCCTTCTTGCCTTTGAGAATATTCTGCACCCATTCCGAAATATCCTTGATCCTGGTACCAGGGAGGCAACACACCATTCTGATGTCTCATTGTCAGCTGCAGAAACATCTGTCTGTGCCTCTGACTAGGAAGTCCCCTATCATAATCGACTGCTTGGAACCTGGCATACCCCTCGTTACATCAGAGTCAGTCTCAGTACCAGAAACCTGGCTGTCAGTGTTATATTCCCCTGAGAGTCCAACACCACCTACAGTTTCCAAAACAGCAGACATAGTTGAAATCAAACGGCTCAGTCAGATAGCTGCGCAGATTTATTTCTCTGTTTGATTCACCTCCCATGTGGTTACTGCTTTTGTCTCTCATCCTTTTTAAAGTGCCGTTGTTTTGATCTTTTTCCCCAAAGTTCCAATACAGTGCAAAAGCTTATAAAACAGTAATTACAGCTCCAAGACTTCAAGGAAATCAGCTCCAACAGTGAAAATACCTAAAAGAAGGGGCAGGTCCTGTTTATATCTGTCAGCCAGGGCTCACTGATTGGTTTAGGTTAACAACACCAATTAAGGATCTCATAGTCAATGAAATCCACCTGGCCCTTGATCCAATCACTGCAACGGGCATGATAACACATGTGTACAAGTAATATTTTAAACATTAAAGTTTAGGAGTAGGAATAGACCATTCAGTCTGACAAGACCTCTTCACCATTCAATTAGATCATGGCTGACAAATGAACTGAATGCCATTTTCCCACACTATCTCCACATACCTTGAAGTCATTAGTCTCCAGAAATCCAGAGATTTTGGTTTTGAACATGCTCAATGATTATGTTTTGAAAATAGAGGGTAGAGGGGCAGAGAATTCTAAAGATTAAGTACTTTTAAGAGAGACATGACTGATTGCTCAATGTTCCAGTGTTTCATTGTTTTAGATGATATAGAGAGGATGGTAAAAGAGGTGAAGGAGTTGCATTACTTATCAGGGAGAATGTCACTTCTATACTCAGAGAGGAAATGCAGGAGGGCTTAACCACTGAAGCAATATGGGTAGAGCTCCAAAATAAGATGGGTGCAATCCCTCTGATAGGATTATAATATGGGCCTCCAACAGCCACGAGATTGAGGAACAAATATGTAGGCAAATTATGGAAAGATGCAATAACAACAGGGTTGTCATAGTGGATGATTTTAACTTCCCCAATATTGACTCAGACTTCCTTAGAGCAAGAGGCTTAGGCGGGGCAGAATTTGTTAAGTGCATTCAAGAGGGTTTCTTAAAACAGTATGTGAATGGTCCAACGAGAGGAGGGGCCA
This sequence comes from Rhincodon typus, assembly GCF_021869965.1. Classification (NCBI taxonomy): domain Eukaryota; kingdom Metazoa; phylum Chordata; class Chondrichthyes; order Orectolobiformes; family Rhincodontidae; genus Rhincodon; species Rhincodon typus. Next base: position 55,355,889 of record NC_063334.1, read on the forward strand.
TACTGGACCTTGTATTGGCTAATGAGCCTGGTCAGGTGACTGACCTTTCAGTGGGAGAGCATTTTGGAAGCAGTGATCACAACTCCTTAAGTTTTAAGATAGCTATGAATAAGGATAAGTCTGGACCTTGCAGGAAGGTACTAAGTTGGAGAAGGGCAAATTACTCAGTATTAGGCAGGAGCTAGGGAGTATTAATTGGCTGTTATTGGGCAAGTGCACATTTGATTTCTGGGGGTTGTTTGAAGACCAGCTGATCAGAGTTCAGGACCATCATGTTCCGGTAAGTAGGAAGGACAAGGATGGCAAAGTAAGGGACGCTTGGATAACGAGAGAGGTTGTGAATTTAATCAAAAGGAAACAAAGAAGCATATGTAAGGTTTAGGAAGCTAAAATTGGACGGGACCCGTGAGTAATGTAAAGAAAGCAGGAAAGAACTCGAGCAGGGAATTAGAAGAGCAAGGAGGGGCCATTAAATAACTTTGAGAAGTAGGGTTAAAGAGAATCCAAAGGCATTCTATACATACATTAAAAATAACAGGATAGGGAGAAGGTAGGACCACTCAAGGATAAAGGACAGAACCTGTGCTTGGAGGCAGAGGATGTGGGCGAAGTCCTAAATGAGTACTTTGCAGTAGTATTCAACTAGGAGAAGGATATGGAGGATAGTGAGATATGCGTGGAGCATGCTAATATGCTCGGGGATTTTGAGATGAAGAAAGGAGTGGTGTTGGGTCTCTTGAAGAGCATTAAGGTGGATAAGTCCCGAGGGCCCGATGATATCTACCCCAGGTTTTTGAGAGAGGCAAGAGAAGAGGTTACTGGGGCCTTGACCGAGATTGTTGTAAGCTCACTAGCCACTGGAGAGGTCCCAGAGGATTGGCGAGTAGCTAATGTTGCTCTTCTATTCAAGAAGGGAAATAGGGATAATCAGGAAACTACTGACCAGTGAGTCTCACATTGGTGGTTGGGAAGCTTTTGGAGAGAATTCTTAGGGATAGGATTTACGCGCATTTGGAAAAGCATGGCCTAATTAGAGACAGTCAGCATGGCTTTGTGCAGGGCACATCATGTTTTACTAACTTGATTGAATTTTTCAAAGAGGTGACAAGGGTGATCGATGAGAGTAGAGCAGTGGATGTTGTCTACATGGATTTTAGGAAGGCTTTCAACAAGTCTCCTCATGGTAAGCTCATCCCTAAGATTAAGATGCATAGGATCCACAGTGACTTGGCCACGTGGATTCAAAATTGGCTTGCCCATAGAAGGCAGAGGGTAGTATTGGAAGGGTGTTTTTCCAGCTGGAGATTGGTGACTAGCGGTGTTCTGCAGGGATCCAGACGGGGACTTCTGCTGATTGTGGTATATATGAATGATTTGGATGAAAATGTAGATAGGTGGGTTAGTAAGTTTGCAGATGATACAAAGATCAGTGGAGTTGTGGATAGTGCAGAAGGTTGTCAAAGGATACAGCGGGATATAGAGCAGTTGCACATATGGGCAGAGAAATGGCAGATGGATTTTGGGAGATTGAATGTTAAGGAAAAGGATACAGTTAATGGCAAGACCCTGAATAGCATTGATGTTCAAAGGGATCTTGGGATTCAAGTCCATAGCTCCTTGAAAGTGGCCACACAATTAGATAGGGTGGTAAAGAAGGCATATGGCATGCTTACTTTTATTGGTCAGGGAACTGAGTACAAGAGTCAGGATGTCATGTTACACCTTTATAAGACTTTGGTTAGGTCACATTTAGAGTATTGCCACATCACAGGAAGGATGTGGAGGCTTTGGAGAGGGTGCAGCAGAGATATAGTAGGATGTTGCCTGAATTAAAGAGTAAGAGCTATAAGGAGAGGCTAGAAAAACTCAAATTGTCTTCTCTTGAGCAGTGGAGGCTGAAGGGAGACTTGAAAGAAGTCTATAAAATGATAAAATGCATTGATAGGATTGATGGTCAGAATCTATTTCCCAGAGTTGAAATGTTTAATATTAGGGGGCATGCATTTAAGGTAAGAGGGAGAAAGTTTAAAGGAGATGTGAGGGGCAAAGTTTTTACACAGAGAGTGGTAGAAATCTGGAACGCATTGCCAGGGGTGGTGGTGGAGGCAGATACAATAGGGGCATTGAAGGCACTTTTAGATAAACACATGAATATTCAAGGAATGGTGGGATATGGACCAAGGGCAGGCAGAAGGGATTAGTTTCATTTGATGTCAGGTTCGGCACAACATCCTGAGCTGAAGGGCCCATTCCTGTGCTGTACAGTTCTATGTTCTATATTCAAAGAGAACATTCTTACTAAGACAATGAGGAAACTTGTGGATATAGGTCATCAGTCTTTGAGGCCCTTAAGATTTGCTACCTTATCTCCACCCAAGCTTGTATAACATATTCAGATTAGCTGGAGTTTAATGCAGTCTCCGAAGTTAACCCCATTAATTGTTATACCACAGTTCTGGATAGTTTTTTTAAAAGTCATTTTCTGTTATTTAAAATTGGGTGAATCAAATGTGGAAGACTGGACAATGATTAAAATTGCTTATTTTATGCGATAAACCCATTTCAGCTGTATCAATAAAACTGCACCAGGTTATCATTCTTACATACATCTGAGTATTTTTAATCCAAAGTTGTCCAAATGAATTGTGTCTAAAACATTGTCCAATTATACTGGTTCATGGAAATTTCTGTGTGGTAATGACTTTAAACAGAAACATGAGCAAACAAATCACTTTGCAAAATTAGTGTAATGTTTAGCAGTTTTCAGCCAAATCTGCAATTACGCTCAATGAAAATCTGTTAGTCATTATTCTTAATGGTAAATGGATAGAACTTGATCTATAAGCAAAAACTGAACATTAGAAAAAAGATATCATGTTTCAAATACCAGTAGGCTCTGACATCTCTTTCCTTATTCGTTCTTGACTTCCTCTCTTTCATGGTAGTCATCACTCCCCAGCTTTTCTTCTTTTGATCATAAGAGGGATATATTGGCCTTGGAAGGACTACAGTGTAGGTTTACAAGAATGATACCTGGACTTCAGGGGATAGGTTATGAGGACAGATTACACAAATTAGGCCAGTTTTCTCTAGAATTTAGAAGGTTAAGGGGTGATCTGATTGAAGTTTCAAAAAGGCATTTAGCACGCTTGCCTTCATTGCACAGTCTGTTGAGTACAGGAATTGGAAAATCATGTTGAGGTTGTATAGGATATTGGTGAAGCCTCTTCTGGAGTACTGTGTCAAGTTCTGGTCACCCGGTTATAGGAAGGATATTATTAAGATGGAGAGGGTTTAGAAGAGATTTACCAGGATGTTGCCGGGTATGAAAGGTTTGAGTTGTAAAGAAAGGCTGGATAGGTTGGGACTTTTTTCACAGGAGTGTAGGAAGTTGAGAGGTGACCTTATAGAGTTTCATAAAATCATGAGGGGTATAGATAGGTTTAATAGTAGTGTCTTTTCCCTAGGATGGAGGATTTCAAGACTGGGGGCATATTTTTAAGGTGAGAGGAGAGAGATTTGAAAAAGACATGAGGGGCAATTTTTTTACACAGAGCATGGTTCGCATGTGGAATGAACTTCCTGAGGAAGTGATGGATGTGGGCACAGTTACAACATTTAAAAGACACTTAGGTAAGTATATGAATAGGGAGAGTTTAGAGGGATATGGGCCAGGAGCAGGCAGGTGGGACTAGTTTAGTTTGGGATTATGTTCAGCATGGACTGCTTAGACCGAAAGGTCTGTTTCTGTGCTGTATGACTCTATGACTCAATATTAACAGGAAAATACGGCAGTTAAAGATAAACTGTTTCCACTGGTTGTGAATTCCAGAACTAGTGGCAATAGTCTGAGAATAGTCTTAGGGCCAGACCATTCAGGAGAGATGTTAGGAATCACCTCTACACACAAAGAGTGTAGAGATTTGGAACTCTCTTCCACAAACAGCAATTGATGTTAATTTTAAGTCTCAGATAATAATATTTTGTTCAGCACAGGTATTAAGGGATATGAGCCAAAGGCATTTATAATGGAGTCAGGCCACACATCAGCCATAAACATTGAATGGTGGGACAGGTTCAAGGGACTGAATAATTTACTTCTGTTCCTATGTTTCTATGATTATGTCTTTCCACAGACATTTCCTTCTCCCTGCATGCCAGTATGGCAAAAACAATGTTCCTCACTATCCTTGAGTTTATCTTCATTTCATTGTGTAAGACTTTAAAAGTGGTAACTGCTATATCTTTTCTACAACCTCTTACAATCTTTTAAGCATATATGGTTCTCAACCCAATATGAAAATTATCAAAATGCACAATTCCTGACTTTAGATTATTCACTCTTGTCTTTGCAGCTCTGATACTATCCTGCACCTGGATCTTAGGCCCTCACTCAACTTTCTCATCTATTCAACTGAACATGTTTGGATCTTTTAGAAGTGTACAATATATTGCAAAGATCACAGGCAGCCAAAATTATGCAAACAGCAATCACTGTAATACAGCTGACAAATGAATTTCACTTAGTTTAGAAGCAATAAGTCCCTCTTTTGCAAATGCACTTGGCGAGAAATAATAAGTGTTCAATCTAATATCATAGAATGGTTAAGTGCAGAGGCCATGATATTAAGTATTTTGTGTGCATGCAAACTCTCTGCAAAAGCAACTCATCTTGTCTCACTTTCTCTACAGATAAAAATGCAATTTTCTTTTCAAAGCCTCCTTTGAATTTGCCTTAGTCATGTTCTCAAGCGGATCATTCCAGATTCTAACCACCTGTGGATTTTAAAGTTTTCTCCATGTCACTGTTAATGCTTTTTGTGATTTACTATGTATTAGTTTGATTAAAATACACCACAGAAATCAGATTCTTTTTGAGTTGGATATCCGAAGTTTATTAACAACAAAAACATACATGCTATAATATCACCATCTTTTTAATTGCAAAAATATACTTAATTCATAAAAATCTTTATCTTTATTCACAGATACTAAAGCGGTATTGTACAGTCTTTACGTATCAAGAAAAACAAACATTTAAATTTGTCATTCCCTGCAGTTGCAAGGATCTATGTTTATTGATGTCACTGTACACTACACACACATTACGTTGACTATGCCGATTCCATTACTCTGAAAGAGTGACTGCTGGTGAGTTGGGGTATCTTTATTTTGAAATATCAAATGTCATGACGTCATGTGACTGTCTTAAAGAGATACAACTGTGGCAAGAGAAACACACAGGTCATCAAGCCCCAGGACTCTATGAATCCCATATATGTTTTGATTCAATCAGCAAATTGGCCAAATGTTTTCCTTTAGCACTGTTAACCAGAATAAAGGGGACTTTCGCCAGGCTTCTTTAATGAACTCAAAATAATCCATTTATTATTAAACAAAACCCACCCTTAAAAACAAGTGGCTGTATTGATTAACATTTAAAATATAATCCAGATTAAAGTTTTATGATCTTTTAATCTCAATACAAAACATTCAGACAACACAAAAGATAACAGAGACTCTATAGAGGTGATAGTTTAGAAAGAATGAAAGAAGAAAAAATACATTTTTGCCAAAAGTTTGAAAAACAAATGTTGATTTTTGATGAATATGTACAGTCCATTGGGGCTCTTTTTGACAGAATCAAGTTTCTGACAGCTATGGACCAAATGAAGATCTTCCAAACAGGGCTTTGATTTGAATGGAAATCAAGATGGATCTAAGTCTTTGGATAATTGTCAAAACTCTGCTTTTAAGGGCTGACAAGGAAGTCAAAACACTGAAACTTCATCATGTTCACAAATGCTTCAATCAACAGAGGGAGAGAGACTTACAGCTTTACTCCAGCTTTTGGGTTTTTCTCCCTGAAAGAGTTGCTAAGACACCATTAGCACAGGACACCCTTTTTTAACGAAGCCAAGTTTTCTGGCAATTAAGAGCAATAAATCCCATTTCTTATCTCCCTAAAAGCTTTTCTTGGCTACTTTTGCAAAGTCATTTGACTTTCTGTAAGCAGTACATTTCAACAAAACTACAAAGGCTCCCTTTAAACTTTTGATTAAAAAAATTAATACAGAAAGAATCCAAACAGTTCAATACCTCCCAGTTTTCACACAATATAAGTATATATTCCGAATTGAACATACAAGCCTGTCTGATGTGAACCTGTATCGAAATAAAACATTCCACCTCTTCCCTTTGAAGAATGGAAGTCCTTTTCCAAAAATATGTTCAAGGGTGCATACACGTAACTGTCTCTCTGCATTCAGATAACATCTTTTTGTATATAAATATGACCAGATCTAGTTGTTATAAAGTTACCACAACATGGCAGTGTGGTTTCACTCTGTGATATGCTATTTATTGCTGTGGATGCATGTATATCATTTGCTACAGCTTTGAGGCTGTTGTCAAGCATGATATCTTCAATATTTGCATTGTCATCTCCTTCCACATGAGATTTTTCTGAGCCACAATGCAAGATGATGACTGATCTTCTCCATGTTTGAGGACAATAGTTACATTGTAGTGACTGACTATTTCACCAAATTCCCCATATTCAGCAAATTAAAAATAATACTAGTGCAATGGCTGCTGAAACATTTACATCCATATACAGTATATTCAGTGTACCTCAAAAAACTTTGTCCAACAATTGTCTGTACTACATAAGACTTGTGCAGGAAATAGGGTGATGAACATATTACTTCTTTTCCTCGCTACTCTCAGCTGAATAGTCTTGCAGAGTGCTTTGTTTATACCATAAAGTTTGTGATCATTAAATGTGAACTGATCTGCCAAGATTTCTGACTAGCTATGTTGAAGCTATGTGCTACTTCTCTCAACAATGATTTACCCTCACCAGCAGATCGCATGTTTGGGAGACAAATCTACATAGTTCTTCCCTCTCATACTCTCATCATCAAACCACATGTATATGACATATTGTTTGTAAGAAGGGAAAAAATGGTACAAGAGCATGACCAATGAACATGCAGGCAGTTATTCCAATTTGATCCTGGACAAAAAATCCTGTCTGAGATTTTCATGCAAACACAAAGGTTTTTGGAAAGATACTGTGCCATTGTGAGCAGCCTAAGTCACGTGACATGGTATTGAGCAATGGTCATGTCCTGGAAAGAAGGTGACAATGTTTCCAAGTTGCATATCACCATCCACCAACACCACTAAAGAATATCTGTGAAAAGAAAAATCATACCAGAAAGTAGAATATTTATCGGTGTATGCACTTCCCATGGGAATTACTGCAATCAAGAAGTGACTTTATGAAAAGTAAAAGAGATTTTATTTAGTCATTTGATAGTACAGAATTTGAGTATTGCTGATAAAAGACATATTTGATGAAGCTTTCCATCTTGTACTAATCAGGACAATCCACAAGAATGCCAATTCAAGGGGAAAACCAATTTACAGTGCATAAGAGGACAGTGTTGATAGTGTTGGCAACTAGAAGCACTCCCATTATGAATGCATTCATTAATGTTGTTTGACAGATTACTGCTAGCATTCTTTAAATTTAAACTGGGCAGGTTGACTGTGATTGGTCATGGTATTGCTCTGACAACCAGCAAATGGTTGTCACCTATTTTTGTTGAGTTGAAACAGATGTAGTGTGCATATATATTCTTCCTGTCAGCAAAGAATAGGATTCTGTATGTAATACATGTAGCTTCCAGTATACAAAAGTGCACTATGCTGCAAGCATGACGAACAATCCTAAATTGGTTATCAGTATAATTCTTTGCAAACTCAAGACCATCAAGTAAATATCGCCAATGTCAAGCAAACAGAGCTTGAATGTACCAATGCCCAGTTTTAAATTAGTGCATGGAATTCTGAAACAAGCTACAGGAACCAGGAATTTCCTTAGAAATGTTCCAACATTACTGGCATTTTAAAATTTTTTCATAGTACTGGGGCATTACTGAGAAGACCAACATCTGACACTTGTCTCCAATTGCTTTCGGAAGGTGATATTGAGATGCCTTCTTGAACTGTTGCAGTTTCACTGCTACAGGCACACCCACAGTGCTGTTAAGAAAGGGATTTCAAAGAGGATCTTGACCCTACGATAGCAGAGTAACAGGAATGTAGTGCCACTGAGGATGGTACGTGACTTGGAGTGTAACTTGCAGTTGGTGATGTATCCATACATCCGCAACCCCCTTGGTGATAGAGGTCATGAGCTTGGAAGTCACGGTGAAGGGGATTTGGTAAGTTGCTGCAATGCATCTTGTATACAGTTGCACTATTGCCACATACACTGATGCTGGAGGGATTGAATACTAAAGTTAATAGATGGGATACCAGTCAAGTAGGCTTCATTTATTTAGGCATGTTCAGAGTTTTGCAACACCCTCCTGACTTGTAACTAACAGATGATTTACAAGCTTTGGGGAGTCAGGTGGTGAGTTAGTAACTACAGGATTCCAACCTTTGACTTGCTAGAGAATCACTTATCTCTGAATTTGCTATACTGCTCCACTTCTTTAGCATGCATGTAGTCCTGTGTTGTAGCTTCACCCAATTGGCACCTCATTCTTAAGTGTCTAGTGTTGCTCATGGTCTGCTCTCCTCCACTTTTAGTTGACTCAGGTTTGACCTCTGATTGTAATTGTAGAATGAGGGATATGATGGGGCATGAGACCACGTATCGTGGTTACTATAATTTCGCTCCTCTCGGCTCACAGTCCCTCAACTGGATGTGCAGTTTTGGGTGGATCGATCAGTTCTGAGTCTATCTCATTCACAAAATGACTATGCCACGCAGCATGATGGATGACTTTGGGGCAAAGCCTCCACAAGAAAGTGAGATGAGGTAGCTTTTCCCTTCTTGTTGGTTCCCTCATCACAAATTGCAAGCCCAGTCTAGCAAGTTTCTCCTCCAGGGTTTAATCAGCGCCATAATGAATGATGCTACTGAGCCACTCCTGGCATCAAAATCCTCCACCCAATGTAAATCTTGCATTATCACACTCTCAGTACACGGGTGCATTTGCACACACTCCTTAAGGTATAACACGTTATGATTTTCCAAGCTTTAGCAACAGGTTAATAGTGGAAGTCTCAAAGAAGAGGTGAATAACATCAAAATAATTCTCAAAGCATTACTGCCATGGAGTAGATGTAGGAACAGAGTGAGGAAGGTTATTTCACAAATTTCTTTCTGAGCAAATCTTTTTTGTTAAGGATAAATTAATACAAATGACCACTAGAAAATTGCGGACAGAGGTTTTAGTCCCATAAGAGTATTGCAGACTTTTCAGTGCTAGGCTGAGGTCTGGCAGTGCTTCAGCTTCTTTTTTTCATTTTTCAGGTCATTACCAGAGTATGCTAGGTCAACCAAATTTTAACACTGTTGCCTCTTTGATAACAATTCTGGCTATTCTGTAAGCCTCATTATGACCTTGTTATATTTGAAGTTCACTTTGAATAAAGGGTTTTATTTTTCAGAAAATCATGACAAATTCTGGCCAAAGACATCCATTCCACATCTACAACATAAAGAGAATTCCACAAAATCTATGACTAACAAGGTATCTGTTGTGGGAGGATTTTAGAACCCTGGAGCTACCTTGTGATCATGACACAGAACCCCTCCCTACTGGACATAAATAGCACAGTGTGAGCAGAATTAGTCAGTGTGAAATTGGATTAGATTAATTGAAAGAAGCACATTTAGTCTTTTAATAATGTAACAGTGGATTAAAGGCTGACAATGATCAGATTACCATGTGTAGCAATATTTATTATTAATATGTAATAAGTAAAGTTCTAATGATGCCTGAGACAGTTTTTGATCCTGCCTTCTCCTCAATGAGCCTGTTCTGGACCCAAACACTTTGATATTTGCATAAAACTACCTGACAAAAGATGGTGAAAGTGATAGCATTTAATCAAAAATCATGACAGTTATGAAGATCAAGAAATAAGCTCAAAATGATTTGGTGAAGAGAAGAACTCAAAAACTAACTTTTCCAAAACATAGTTGATTGTGCTTTATAATCAGCCAGCAGCCAGAAGAACAATGGAATTGTTGTGAAGGAAAAATCTCTGAACAGAAAACCCTGCACAAAAACAACCAAAAACAGATGCAAGTCTATAAAAGCTTTTTACAACATGTAATAGAGGAAACAAACTTTCAACAGAAAAGAAGAAACAATGGGAGAATTAAAAGATCACTAGCAACCAAGGGAATAAATCCACGTCAACCACTCACAAAAATAGGGTGAATACTAGGTAATCAAAGCAGATTTGATCTCTTAGAAGAAAACCCAAAAAAATTAGACTGGAAAACAGATTTAAAATTTCTGGTAGTCATTTAGTAGCTTTAGATTATTAAATTGATTGTAAATTTGTCCATAAGCAAGTTAAGACAATCCTTCAGAAACAGGTTTAAGATACATCAATTGATGAGGGGAAATGACTTCAGTGGTATTATCACTAGACAGTTAATCTGGAGATCCAGGTAATAATTCTGGGGGATAGTAGGAACTGCAGATGCTGGAGAATCCGAGACAACAAGGTGCAGGGCTGGATGAACACAGCAGGCCAAGCAGCATCATAGGAGCAGAGAGGCTGACGTTTCGGGCCTCTCTGCTCCTATGATGCTGCTTTGTCTGCTGTGTTCATCCAGCCCTGCACCTTGTTGTCTCAATAATTCTGGGGTCCTGGGTTTGAATCCTGCCATGGGCAGATGGTGTAAATTGATATCAATAAAAATCTGGAATTAAGAGTCCAATAATGACCAACTGTTAGGGCAATACCCATCTGGTTTACTAGTGTACTTGAGGGAAAGAAACTGCTATCCTTGCCTGTACTGGTCTACATGTGACTCCAGATACACAGCAATGTGGTTGATTCTTAACTGCCCTCTGGGTAATTAGGGATGAGCAACGAATGCTGGCCTAGCTAATGACACTCATGTGTATCATTGAATGAACAAAAAGAACAATACTTCTTGAACGTGAAGGTTCAGAACCGTAACAGTGAAGTTTGTTAAATCTATTCTTTCAAAGATTGGAATGAAAACACAGATTTTATTCAGTAACTAAGAAATGTATAGATTCTAATTGAGAAAGAAACATCATTGGAGGCAAAGAAAAGGGCACAAACCTGATCACATGATGTCGAAATTGGCACGAAAATACCGCCAATGCAGAAAAAATCAGTGTGAATGTCATCATGGTAGTCATCTCTCATACAATCAATGTGAATTTTACTGACTGAAGCTATTTTGAGAATGTTTCTACTCAAACTTTTTTTAAATATTCTTTAACCATTTTGGAAAATGGAATATCTTCATTCATCTCTATGAAAACACTATACTGGTAAAGAAAAACTGAATTTTGCATTGAAAATATCAGTTAGGACAACAAAAACTTTAACAGCTTTCAGTTCTAGTACCACAGCAACAATGTGTATTACAACAAAGATTCAATAACTTTGATCGACAAGGAATACAGCAAGACAACAAAAAGATTGCAGTGACAATGAGTCAATGAGTGACAAAAAGAACTCAAGACCCAAAGAATCATCATTCATATCAAGAAAATAATCAGCAATTTCGAGTCCCTATCAACTATCAACCAATGCAACAAAATTCACCAATATTAATCCTTTCACTAGAAAAATTCAAGCTATCGGATCCATTTGATAGATCAGCAAATTGGCAAATGTGGAAGGAAGAATTCCAAAGATTTCAAACAGTTTAAGTATTGGACACCTAATCAAATATAGAACAGGTTACCATACTTCTCTGTTACATAAGAATAACATTAGTTCATGTGGTGTATGGACAACAGATTAATTAGAAATAAATTACATTTGACAACCTTACAGCAGGTTTTGATCGCATTTCAATAACCAATACCAAATCCCAGGAGACTCTGTAGATAATTTCATTAATGACCTGTGTGTACTATTTGAACCATGTAACTATGGAAACTTACAATAAGAGCTCATTTGCAACGGAATCATCATTAGTCTCCGATATAAGTCAGGGCTGTTTAGATCAGTTGCCTGGGTAGCTGCATTCGCAAAACAGAGTAATGCTGACAACATGCGTTCAATTCCTGAACCTGTCTAAGGTTGCCACAAATGATTATCCTTCTGTTGAATCCTTTCCCCTTGACTGTGGTGTGGTAACCCTCAGATTAGACCCACTACCTCTTATGAGTAAATGGGATGGTGGTGACTTTACAGTTCTTATATAAATCATTTGCCAAACTTCTTCAATCATAATAGTTTAGAATTAGCAGTCGGATACAAAAAAAGTAGACAGGGTGGTAAAGAAGCCATTTGGCATGCTTGGCCTCATTGCTCAGACCAGTGAGTATAGAAGTGGGGATGTCAAGGTGCAGGGCCATTGGTGAGGCCATTTTTGGAGTACTGTGAATAGTTCTGGTCACCCTGCTATAGGAAGGATATTATTAAATTGGAGAGGGTGCAGAAAAGATTTACAAGGATGTTACTAGGACTGGAGGGTTTGAGTTATGAAGGTAGGCTAGGACTTTTTTCACTGGAGTGTAGGAGGCTGTGGATTGACTTTATAGAGGTTTATACAGTTATGAGGGGCATAGATAAGGTGACTAGCAACGGTCTTTTCCATTTGGCATAGGAGTGTTCAAAACTAAAGAGCATATTTTTAAGGTGAGAAGAGAAAGTTTTAAAAGGGACCTGAGGGGCAACAATTTTTTTATACAGAGGGTGGTGCGTTTATGGAATGAGTTGCCAGAGGAAGTGGTAGATACAGGTACAGTTATAACATTTAAAAGATACTTAGACAGGTACATGAATAGATAACACAGTGTGAAGCTGGAGGAACACAGCAGGCCAGGCAGCATCAGAGGAACAGGAAAGCTGACATTTCGGGTCGGGACCCTTCTTCAGAAATGGGGGAGTGGTAGGGGGCTCTGAAATAAATAGAGAGAGGAGGGGTGGGGCTGTGGAAGGTAGGTGGAGTGGTGATAGTGAGTGAAGGTAGACAATGGTGAAGGTTGGTCAGTGAGGTGGGAGGAGCGGATAGGTGGGAGAGAAGACAGACAGGTCAAGGAGGCGGGGATGAGAGGTAGGTGGGATGGCGATAGGTGAGTGCAGGTAGGCAATGGTGGGGTTGGTCAGCGAGGTGGGAGGAGCGGTACATGAATAGGAAAGGTTTAGAGGGATATGGGCCAAATGCAGCTAACTAGGACTAGTTTAGTTTAGGAAACTTGGTCGACATAGACAAGTTGGACCGAAGGGTCTGTCTCTATGCTGTATTACTCTATGACTCTATAAACGCAAGTTAGTAAATATTCCAGAGAGCACTAAGCATTCAACCAAGCGACACAGACCTTTCATTTAAAAACATACCATGAGTAACAATTTCCATGGAAAATCCAAACAATCTAATGCTGCAGTTTGTTTTCACAGCTGTGGTTAGACAAAACTGTTCACCCTTACATGATAGAAAAACAGGTCATTTCTCAATGATGTGCTACAGTCTAAAGAACACACAACCATCAAACCAAATAATTTACAAGCTGACCTGGATATTTGTGTTTTGAAACAGATTCTTGAAGAACAGATTGATACACAATGCAACAAGTTTTTTAATACGAGAAACAACTACCTATGAAAAACCAATATTATCCTTCCCCAGCAGGAATTGAACAGATGCTTAATGTATATTGACCAGGAGTCATCTATGTAAATGGTTATCCACGTAAATTTAAGTAAGGTACTCGTGTCAGTGGCATAGTTACCATGGATAATATTCATGGTTGGCTGAAGTGAACATATTGCCACCTTAATTTAAAATTGCGTGCAGCCAGAGATACCATATCTATAGTTAAAGGAGTGTTGCACAATGTGCTGACATTGAAAGATTACACATATAAGGAGAAAGCATACATCATCAGTCACCAGCAATCTTCCCTATTGTGCAAAAGGGCATGCTTTTCCCTCAACTTCTTACGTAAAGCATAAGCTCTCACAAATGTTGCAAAAAGCAATTTTGAGCACCAGTATCCTAAACAGTTCATGGGAGTAGGAAAACTTGGAATGTTTTATAAAGTTACTTTGAAAGCTGACACCAATCCAGTAAGTGTTCTTTACATAAAGGAAGGTCCTTTATGCAATAACAGAGAAACAAAATAAACAATTGAATGACATGATCAATATGGAGCAATCTTGCTCATGACTAAACCTACAGAATGATGTTCAGTTATAATCATAGCTCCCAAGCTGAATGGTTCAACACAAGCTTGTCTGGATCTCACAACTTTATGAATCAGTTGCTAGAGAAACTCATCTTGTATCTACAAATGATGACATTTTGTCTAACTTTGCGCCGGGAGAATAATAACAAATCTAGGTGCAAATAGTGGGCTTTGTCAGGTCCTTCTGATGAGACGTCCCAAATCCTCACCACCATCATCACCCATTTCAATTAATATTGTTCAGTAGATTACTCTTTGGTATTACTACTGCCCTGGAGATTTACCAATGCACTATGTCCAGCATTTTGCAGGGACTTGATGGTGGCATATGCCAAATGCATAATATACTAATGCAGACCGAAAGTACTCAGCTCTAATGATCCCTATAAGCTTCATGGCTGCACAGCAGCTGAGAAACCTCTCATACACACCATCATCTGCCATATGATTCCTATTCTGGTTTAAACCTACCATGCATAAAACTCAGAAGTTCAAGCAGGAACAATTAAAATTAGAAGGCATTGTCCTGCTTTGGGTTAAGAGATTACATAATGTTCTGAAACATTTACAAGCACTGGTCTTACAGTGAACAACAAATGTGAATTTTGTAGAGGTTCCATTTGTTTCCAAAGTCGTATCATCAGTAATGATGGGATAGAAACTGATGCCTGGAAAATTAATGTGGTCAAAGACTTCCTGACTCTAAAGCTGATACATGATCTACAATGATTTCTGGGTACGGTAAATCAATTGGCTAAATTTTTGACCACACCTTATTTTACAGAATTCCTCACTTAAAGAAGGCACATTGTGAATTGGAACACACAACAGATGGCCTTTCAGAAGGTTAATGACATGCTGACCTCCATCGATGTCTTGGTCCATTACAATCCATCATATCTCACAATTATTGCTGTGGGTGCCTCAGCTACAGGCATTGAGGTGCCTCTTTTTCAGGAACAACTGACAGGATATCAAAAGCCCATATTTTATGTTTCAGGAGTATTATCAGATGCAGAACCTGGTACACCAATACTGAAAAAAGAAACTTTAGCAGTTACATGGGCTTTTGAAAGATTTTCTGATGACATTTTTGTCTTTAAAGTCACGACTGAGACCGATCATAAACCTTTGGTCTCCTTGGTCAGTGATAAACAGTTAGCAAAAATGCCTTTTCATGTATAATGATTTTGCCTCAAATTTATGAGATTCTCATATGAGATGTAGTATGTCCAATGCAAATACGAGATGCTGGGAGATGCTCTTTCCAGAACCATGGTTTATGTACTCATATCTGACAATGATGATTATGGAGCTGAAGCACACTTGTGTGACCATGTAACAACATTGTCTTCTTCTGTGTTCTGAGGAAGAATCATACTGGGCTCAGAATGTTAACTCTGTTGTCCCTCCACAGATGCTGCCAGACTGTTGAGTTTCTCCAGCATTCTCTGAAGGAATGAAAAAAGGATGCTGAGTGCATCACTTTGTGCTGGAATTACATCCAAGGCTTCACCTGGAACTTAGTTAACAGACGACGCAATGAAGACTGACTTCAAACACAAACAGTACTTTGGCGTGAAGGATATATTATCTTTGACGATCAAGTATAATTTCCCATTCATTGCAAAATGACTTTCTTCAAAGGATTTAGCTAGGATATTTAGGCCTAAACATGTGCACAGCAAGAACACTGGGGAAGTTTGAGGACCGGGGTTGTCAAAATGGTTTGTGAATTTTTTTGTTAATTATAATTTGTGTGCATTCACAGTAACGAATGGGAAGAAGCACTTTCTAGTGTAAGATTTCCTGATGGACTCTGGGCATATTTGGACATAAATATATTCATGTATACTTATCTCACTGTGGTTGATTACTCCTGAAAATTGTTTGAAATTAAAAAGCTGACATTAAGAGCCACTGAAACAGTTGTGAGAAGTTTGTCTCCCAAAGCATTCTGAATATTGTTGTTTCTGACAACGGCCCACAGTTTGCAAATGAGATGGTAGAAGAATTTGCAAAGGCACTGGACTTTCAACATGTCACAGACCACCTAAATATGCTCAGTCCAATGGAGAGGCAGACTGAGCTTTTTAGACAGTATAAAAAATTTGTTGAGGAAAGTCCAGATTTTCTTATTGCTCTGCTTATTTCTGGTCCATCCCACTCTCAACAAGGCTGTCCCCATTGAAATTGTTAATACGGTCCAAACTAAACACTCAACCTCCTACATTTCAAAGCAACCTAATTCCAAGAGTCAAAAACAGAGCAATTCAGATCTCTTCCAAGAAGAAACGGCAATTCCTGAATAGGCAGGTACAGGTAATAAATCTTAAAATATTAAATAATAAATATTAATGCATTAATTGTTGCCAACTTTGGAATATGTACAACAGATCAGGATAAAAGACCTTCATGGAATGGGTAATATCAGAAAGAAACTCCCTGGACAGCACTGCTATTAACTTTTGATACAACCAAAGACGCTGTTCATCACAACTACCATCACCTCAGTTCATTGTTTTGGTCTACTTACTGCTGGAACCAGCTGCTCCACTGTCAGTGTGCCATAAAGCACCACTAACTTTGATCCTTTGTTTGTGAAACCTTTTTGGTGTGTGTGGTCAGGCCATCAGATCAATTAAATCTCTGACCTAATGGAGGCCTGCAGAGAAAAACTACCAATGTTACCTCAAGTATTTCTACACCTTGTCATGGACATTCCTGATTCTCATGTTGACACAGATTAATCGCGTCAAAGACTTGGCAGAGGTGAGAGGGAAAAGTATAAAATATACAGTAAATATTGATTGAATAATTCATTGTCACATATATTCAAATAAATACAGTGAAAAGTTTATACTGTCACCATGCATCAGTGCCATTCTCATTAACTTAAAATGAAAAGAAGATAATTTAAAGACAGTCCAACTTTTCCTTCAAGTAACTCATTGGAGAATGTATATAAATGTTAACTTTTTATATGAAGGGGGAGAGAAAAGCTTGGTGAAGTGTATTGTGTAAGGTTTTAGCACCCTGGAACAACCTAGGGATAATGTCATGGAATAGCTCTCCACTGGGCATAAATAGTACAAAATAGACAGTGTTAGTGTGGGAGATTGAACTTGATTAATTTAGAGAAACACAAGCATGGAATAGTCTATTCATAGATCCACAGAATTCATAGAACCCCTACAGTGTGGAAACAGGCCATTCGGCCCAGCAAGTCCACACCGCCCCGCCAAAGACCATCCCACCCAGATCCATTCCCCTACCCCTGCATGTCTAACCCAACTAACCTAAACATCCCTGGGTGCTATGGGCAATTTAGTATAGCCAATCCACCTACCCTGCACATCTTTGGACTGTGGGAGGAAACCGGAGCATCCGGAAGAAACCCACGCAGACACGGGGAGAATGTGCAAACTCCACACAGATCTAAAGATTAGACCATGGTATGTCTTAGATTACTATGTATAGTATATTTAATATTAATGCACAATGAACAGATTTCTAAAGAATCCTAAACTAGAAACTATATTTGACTTTGCCTTCTGGCTGATAATGGGTGATCTCATAACCTTCAATTTGCTTTCATGCTTTTTCCCCATTGCTCTTGATTCCATTACTGATTAAAAATCTTCATAGCCCTGAATGTATCTAATGACCCAGCCTCAAAAATTCCACAGATTCATTACCCTCCGACAGAAGAAATTCCTTCTCATCTCTGTCTTAACTCTTAACTCTGTGCAAACTCTTATTCTGAGATTATGCCCTCTGGTCCCAAACTACCTCACATGGGGAAACAACCTGCCAAAAGACTACCATTGCACTTAATTTCTTTACAATCACTACCTTCCAGGCATTGAATGAGGACCTACATAATATTAAAGAGCCACATGTCACTATATAATGAAAGTCACTTACTAGATGTTAACGGAATGGAAGATCTTTCAATTGGTGAAATTGAAAGGGGTCTCAATAGATATTCATGGCTATATGACCACAATTAAAGGTATTGGGAACACAGCTGTTCTGTCATAGTTGACTGCTCAAACATGTCACTTAGTAAGGTTCATACAAAATATGATAAATACAAAAGTTCACCTTGTGGTAGAGGTTGTAGAGTTGAGAGTGGATGAGGAAGAATGGGAAGTTAATTCATCAGTCATATGAGAAAACATAGGAATGGTCAAAAAGCTGGCAGGACCTGGGTGCCCCAGAACTGAAAGTCAGATACCATTGGTAGAGCTTCACACTCATCTTCATTCTTCCCTTTTCGTCATTTTCATTAAACTTGTCTTTGAAGCAAGAGGCATTCTGACAAGTAAAAAGAAAGTTTGACATGATCAACTGTGGAGGATCATAGCAATCACTTCGCAGGACCTATTGTCAGGAATGCAGACTCAATTTAAATTTTCCCTGTAAGACAATGCTGTTGAAACAAATGTCTTCTTCTGTCTATAGAAGGTTTTATTTTAATGTGGCCATGCATCATTGATTTACAAGTAATGAGAAAAGTTACATTAGGGCCATAGGTTGGAAGTTCATACTAAATCACTCACTGTATATAAATAACTTGTTCATTGAAAAATAAGATTGCATCTGTTCAAAATTTAATGCAATATAAATGGAATGAAGAAAACTTTATGCATAGCTAAAATATCCTCTTAAGTAGCAGTTGCAATCAAGAGCTTTATAAAGTTGTCAATACAGTCTACCCTTTTAACTGGCATTGAAATAGTACCAACTGAAATTAAATGGACTAATGTTGCATGGTATGCACTACATACAAAATTCAAGGACAATCCTTTCATTTTTGTTACATTTTTTTTTAGTTGACTTCCTTGTGCCTATAAATCTAAAGATCTGAATATCTGACAAGAGTTTAAGAACCTGATAAACAGGAAGATAACAAAAGGATAATAGTGTCAATTTTCAGTATCCTGACAGGTAAGTGCAAAATGTTTTGATACCTTCAAATGTCATTAATAGGTGTTGAATTGAAATATATATATATATTTTAATGCAAGGATTTAATTTAGGGATCTGCAAAATTAAGTTGACCCAAAAATTGACCATCATTGTAAAATTGATTATCATTGCATTTTTGAGATGTGCAACTTTAAATTAAATAAATGCATGATGATGTTGCAGCAACTGTAAAATCCGGGGTTAATTTCTTTCTTTATCTTTAAAAAACTAAAATTTTATATGCTATAAACTGAGATACTTTACATTGCTAAATTCTTATACTTGCAAATGAAATAAATTTTTAAAAGAAAAAAAATGTAAATATATAAAGAAACATGATAACACTATCTACCACCACCCCATCCCCACCTCCCCGGCTACTGCCATCTCCCACTTGTCATCTCTCACTCACTCCTTCTTTAATTTCTCATCTTACTGCTTACCAGGTATCCTGTTCGCAACCTTCCCTCTCATCATCTCTCTTGCTTTGTGATTCTTTCATTCAGCACTCCTCCAGCTTGTTGTCCCATCTTGTTGCTAATCCTCCTACTCGCAGACGTCCTTCTCACTGATAACACAGTATGGAGGTGGAGGAACACAGCAGGCCAGACAGCATCAGAGAAACAGGAAAGTTGACGTTTTGGGTCGGGACCCTTCTTCAGAAATGGGGACGGGGAAGGGAGCTCAGAAATAAATAGAGAGAGGAGGGGTGGTGTGGGGAAGGTGGTAGGATGGTGATAGGTGAGTGCAGGTAGGGAGTAGTGGGGATTGTTCAGTGAGGTGGGGGGCGGATAGGTAGGAGAGAAGATGGACAGGCTGTGTCAGCTCAAGCAGGCGAGGATGAGAGGGAGGGTTGGTCATGGGATGAGGCCGGGGTCGGGGAGATTTTGAAACTGGTAAAGTCCACATTTGGGCCATTGGGCTATAGGCTCCTGAGGTGGAATATGAGGTGCTGCTCCTCTGTTTCCGGGTGGCGTCGTTGTGACACTGGAGGAGGCCCAGGATAGACATGTCACCCAGGGAGTTGGGAGGGGGTGTTAAAATGGTTTGTGACTGGAAGGTGTCGTCTGTTTCGTACAGAGCGCAGATGTTCTACAAAACGGTCTCTGAGCTTCCGCTTAGTCTCACCGATGTAAAGGAGGCCACATCGGGATGCAGTAGACCACGTTGATGGATGTGCAGGTGAATCCCTGTCTGATTTGAAAGGTTTGTTTAGTGCCTTGGATGGGGGTGAGGGGGGAGGTGTAGGGGCACGTGTAGCACTTCCTGCGGTTGCAGGGAAAGGTGCCGGGGGTGGTGGGTCTAGTGGGGAGTGTGGAGCGGACAAGGGAGTCGTGCAGAGAGCAGTCCCTATGAAAGGCTGATAGGGGTGGGGAGGGAAATACACCTTTGGTTGTGGGGTCGGATTGTAGGTGGCAGAAGTGGCGGAGAATGATATGTTGGATATGGATGTTGGTGGGGTGATATGTGAGGACAAGGGGGATTCTGTCTTTGTTTTTGTTGGGAGGAGGGAGTGTGACGGCAGAGGTGCAGGAAACGTAAGAGATGCAGTTGAGGACATTTTCGACACTGAAGGGGAGAAGTTGTGGTCCTTGAAATAAGAGGACATCTGGGATGTGAAGGGAGTGGAATGTCCCATCTTGGGAGCAGACGCGGCAGAGGCAGAGGAATTGGGAATAGGGGATTGCATTCTTGCAGGAAGGTTGGTGAGAGGAGGTGTAGTGTAGGTAGCTGTGGGAATCGCTGGGCTTGAAATAGATGTTGGTTTCGAGGCGGTTACCAGAGATAGAGACAGAGAGGTCCAGGAAAGTGAGGGAGGTATCGGAGATGGTCCAGGTGAATTTGATGTTGGGGAAAGGTGTTAGTAAAGTTGATGAACTGTTCAAGCTCCTGATACAGTCATCAATGTAGTGGAAGAAGAGATGGGGGAATAGTGCCAGTGTAGCAGCAAAAGAGGGATGGTACCATGTATCCTACGAAGAGGCAGGCATAGCTTGGGCCCATGCAGGTGCCCATGGCCACCCCATGAGTTTGTAGGAAGTGGCAGGAGTTGAAGGAGAAGTTGTTAAGGACGAGTTTGGTTAAGCGGATGAGGGTGTCAGCGGAGGGGGACTGGTTGGGCCTGCAGGAGAGGAAGAAGCGGAGGGCTTTTAGGCCATCTGCATGGGGGATACTGCTTGGCCTGCTGAGTTCCTCCAGCTCCACACTGTTTATCTCTGACTCCAGCATCTGCAGTTCTTACTATCTGACTCCTTCTCACTGCTTCCCTCCCCCGCTTTCTCCTGTTTGCCTAAAATAAAATGAAAAAACTGCAGAGGTTGGAAATCTGAAACATAAACAGAAAGTGTTGTAGAAACTCAGCATGTCTGGCAGCATCTGTAAAATCAAAATCTGAGGAGGACTGTGAAGCCTCATCAGAACTGAAAGCAGCTGGGAAATAGCGGCATTTACGCTTATGACAAGGGTAGGTGCAAGTCAAATAGACAGTAACGGCACCCAGAGAAAGGGGGAAAAGGGAGAAGCAGGCAAAGGGATTGCTGATGATAAGCCAGGAGAGAGATAAGTGCTGAATGGGTACTAATGGGAAGTGTGAATAGATGATGATAGCTTGGCTGTGTTGGGAGGAACCCATACAAGACAGGACAATGAGTTTTGGAGAAGGGTAACCAACATAAAGAGAGGTTGGGGTGTAGTCACGTTCTGAAATTGTTAAACACGATGTTGAGTCCTGAGGGCTACAAGGTACCTAGGCAGAAGATGAGGTTTGTTCCTCCAGATTGCATTGAGCTTTGCTGGAGCACTGCAGCAGGCCTGAGACAGAAATATTGGCAAGGGAACATGGTGGTGTGTTAAAGTGGCAGACAGATGGAACCTTTGGGTAATTTTTATACAGAATATTTGGGCTCTGCAAAGCAGTCACCAAGACCATGTTTCATTTCCTCGGTGTAGAGGAGGCCACATTGTGAATGCAGTAGTCTAGACTGTGTGGAATAAACTGCCTAAGTTTAAAAGATATTTGGGTAAGTACATGAATAGGAAAGGTTGGGAGGGATATGGTCCAGGTGCAGGCAGGTGGAACTGGTTAGTTTGGGATTATGTTTGGCATGGACTGGTTGGGGGAGCAGGTGAGGCTGAAAGACTGAGTATAGTGCTCCCTGACAACCATATGTACAAAAAATGTGTCCAGCTAGAGCTACTAGCTAACTGTTTTTCAGAGCTGGAGCTGTGCTGGACTCACTGTGGAGCATCCAGAATGCTGAGAATGTCATGGATAGCATGTTTAGCAAGATGGTCACACCACAATTGAGGATTATGCAGGCAGAAAGGGGATGGATGACCATCAGACAAAGTAAAGGCTCAGGAAAGAAATGCAAGAATCCCTTGTGGTCATTCCCCTCTCAAACAGATATACCTCTTTGGATACAGTGGGCAGGATGGCCTCTCAGGGGAAAGCAGCATGAGCCAAGTTAATAGCACCACGGGTGGCTCTAAGGGGAGGAAAACAAATAGCAGAGGGCTATAGTGATAGGGGATTCAGTAGTGTTTCTGGGGTCGCAGGTATGAATCCAGATGCCGCCCTAACTCCAGGCTTAGAGATGTCATGGAGCAGCTGCAGGACATTCTGGAGCGGGAGGGTGAACAGCCAGTGGTCATGGTACACACAGGTACTAATGATATAAGTAAACAAAAATGAAAATAGGAAGTTAGGAGATAAATTAAAATGCAGGACCTCAAATAAAGTAATCTGAGGGTTACTCTCAGTGCGTGGCTGGAGAAGTGGTGTACCAAGGAGGGGTTTAGATTCCTGAGGCATTTCTGGGGAAGGTGGGACCGGTACAAGACTGATGGATTGCACTTGGGCTGAGCTGGGACAAATATCCTCACAGGGGCTTTTGTTAGTTCCGTTGGTGATGTTTTAAAGTAGCATGGAAGGGGAATGGGAACCAAAGTGTGGGCTTAGATGGGTTAGATTCAGATCAGGAAATGGGAGGTAGAACAAAAAAGACCTGGCTAAAGGAGGAGTAAAATTACCAGCCCAATATCCCTGGATATAGAGTTTTCAGACAGGATAGAGTAAGTGACAAAAAAGAAGGGGACGATAGCATATTAGTTAAATTATCAATTAGCTTTGAGAAGGGATGATATGTTGATCAAGTTAACAAGTGAAGATTAATGGGTTGAGTTTAGGAATAAAAAAGTCACACTACTAGGAGTACACTACAAAGCCTCAAATAAGAGGGAGATAGAAGAACATGTATGTGGACAAATTTATGCCTGCAGGAATAAGAGGGCAATAATTAGGAGATTTTAATTATCCCAATATCAACTGGATTTCAAACAATATGAGGCACATTGAGCATGAAAAATTCACATACTGTGTCCAAAAAATGTTTTTAAACACGTGACAAGCCCAATGAGGAAGAAGCAATTCTGCATTTAGTTTTGGGAAATGGTGAGCAAGTGGGTGAAGTGACAGCTGACAACCATATTAGGGAAAGTGGAGGACTGGAGGAAAGCAAATGTGCTTCCACTATTTGAAAAAGGAACAGTGGAAATGCCAAACAATTGTAGGCCAGTTAGTCTTACTTCAACGGTAGACAAATTGTTAGAATCAAACCTGAGGGATCAGATAAACTGTCACTTGGAAAGGCACGAAATAGTCAGCATGGCTTGATAAGGGAAGGCTAAGACTTACAAATTTGATTGAATTATTTAAGGAAGGGACAAGAAGGATCAATGAGGATAGTGCAGTGGATGTTTTCTACACAGCTTTTAGTAAGACACTTGACAAGGTCCCACATGACAGACTGGTCAAAATGCTAAAAGCCCATGGGATACAGGATAATGTGTTGCATCAGATCCAAAGTTCACTTATTAACAGGAAACAAGGGATAATGGTCAATGGCTGCCCTTGTGAATGGAAAGATGTTGCAAGCAGTGTTCCACAGGTCTCGATGTTGGAACCCCTGCTGTTTGCTTTATACTTAACAATTTGGATTACAATTTGAGGGACACAGTTGTGCAGTAGATAGTGTAGAGAATAGCTGTAAGCTCAAAAATGATATAGATGGGGTGATGGAATGGGCAAGAAAGTGACAGATGGAGTTCAACCCGAAGTGCAAGGCAATGCATTTAGGGACGCTAAACAGTAAAGGGAATATACAATAAACAGGAATATATTGAGAGGGGATTAGATGAAGTGAGATCTCAACGTGCAAGTTCAGGATGCTGCCTGACCTGTTGTGATTTCCAGCAATTTTTGCTTTCAACAGAGATTCTAGCGTATGCAGTAATTTGCTCCTGATTACAGAGAGATATAGATAAGGGAAAAACTTGGCAAATTGAATATATTATGGGAAAATGTGAGTTTATACACTTTGATAGGAAGAATAGAGGAGATAAACATTATTTAAATAGAGAAAGGCTACAGAAAGTTGCAGACATACTGCATTGAAACAGACTCTTCGGTCTAACTCACCTATGCTGACCAGATATCCAAAATTAATCCTGTCCTATTTGCCAGCAATTGGCCCATATCTCTCTAAACCTATTCATGTACCCATTTGGATGCCTTTTAAAGGTTGTAATTGTATCAGCCTCCATTACCTCCTCTGGCAACTCATTCCAGACATGCACCATCTTTTGTATGAAAAAATTGCTGCTCAGATCCTTTTTAAATCTTTCCCCTCGTACTTTAAACCAATTTCCTCCAGTTTTGGACCCCCCTCCCTGGGAAAAAGACTGACTATTAACACTATCCATGCCCCTCATGATTTTACAAACCTCTATAAAGTCATCCCTTAGCCTCTGACACTCCAGGGAAAATAGTCTCAGCCTTTGTAGCCTCTCCCTATAGCTCAAATCCTCCAACCTCGGCAACATTCTCGTAAATCTTTTCTGAACCCTTTCAAGTTTCACAACATCACTCCTAAAGCAGGAAGACCAGAATTGAATGCAGTATTCCAAACATGGCCTAACCAATGTCCTGGACAGCCAAAACATGACCTACCAGCTCCTATACTTAATGCACTAACCAATAAAGGCAAGCGTATCAAGCGCCTTCTTCAGTACCCTGTCGACCTGTGACTCCACTTTCAAGGAACCATGAACCCACACCCCAAGGTCCATTTGTTTGGCAATACTCCTCAGGACATTACCATTAAGTGTATAAGTCCTGTCCTGATTTGCCTTACCAAAATACAACACCTCACATTTATCTAAATTAAACTCTATCTGCCACTCCTCAGCCCATCAACCCATCTGATCGAGGTCCCATTATACTCTGAGATAACATTCTTCACTGTTCATGCACCACTAATTTTGGTGTAATTTGCAAACTTACTAACCATACCTCCTATATTCATATCTAAATCATTTATATAAATAATGAAAAACAGTGGACTCAGTACCGACTCTTGCAATAAACCGTTGGTCACAGGTCTCCAATCTGAAAAGCAACCCTCTAGCACCACCCTCAGTCTACTACCTTCAAGTCATTTTGTGACAAATGGCTAGCTTTCCCTGGATTTCGTGTGATCTCACTTTGCTAACCAATCTACCATGTGGAACATTGTTGAATACGTTGTTGAAGTCCATACAGACAAGGCCCACTGTTCTGCTTTCATCAATCCTCTTTGTCACTTCAAAAAATTCAAGTAAGTTAGTGAGACATGATTTCTCACGCACAAAGCCGCATTGACTTCCTTAATCAGTTTTTACCATTCCAAATACATGTAAATCCTGTCCCTCAGGATTCCCTCCAATAACTTAACCACCATAGCCATTTTCAAAATCCCATTTGTAGCTGCTAGCATTGCTGATTCAAGGGAAATAAGGCCATTGTAAAGGTCAGTGGAGTTCTTGGGTGCAGACAACTGGAAAACTAGCAAATCTAACTGCTCATATGCTATCGGGGTGAAACTCATAGACACATAGATTCCATTGCCTTTACAGGTTCAGAGGAGTACTACAGTTTGCACCACTGTGTTTCACAGATATTGTACTATTTCATGCACTACTGCACAACATGGCAATGAGAAACAGCAAACCATTGCAAAAGGGAGGAGCAACAATGCTCAGATGAAGATGACTGGAATGAACTTCAGGAAAAGACATGAGCCTCTAATGGATGTGAGACCCATGAAGGAACATCCTAGGTATACTGGAAACATTCTTCTGTACATGGGATTTGCCTAAGACTGAGGAACCTACATGACCAATGTCCATTGCTGAGACATGTTTGGGAGTCTAGCAATCGCTGCCAGTTTCCCCCAACAAGGCAACCTCTTGACCTGCATCCTCCTCATGCACCTTCCTCCAACTAGCTGCATAATGGCACCTCCCTGTCTCTCTGTGGAGATGGGACACCTGGGAAAAAGATCAAAGTGCCTTGTCCCCTCTCAGGGAATTGACAGCAAAGTGTTGTTGAACTGAGATAACAAGGTGTAGAGCTGGATGAACACAGCAGGCCAAGCAGCATCAGAGGAGCAGGAAAGCTGACGTTTTGGGCCTAGACCCTTCTTCAGAAATGGGGAAGGGGAAGGGGATTCTGAAATAAATAGGGAGAGAGGGGGA
Source organism: Rhincodon typus (assembly GCF_021869965.1). Taxonomy (NCBI): domain Eukaryota; kingdom Metazoa; phylum Chordata; class Chondrichthyes; order Orectolobiformes; family Rhincodontidae; genus Rhincodon; species Rhincodon typus. The sequence goes on from NC_063334.1 coordinate 55,382,660, forward strand.
GGCGGATAGAAGATGGATAAAGGAGAAGATAGCTGGAGAGGAGACAGACAGGTCAAAGAGGCGGGGATGGAGCCAGTAAAGGTGAGTGTAGGTGGGGAGTTAGGGAGGCAATAGGTCAGTCCAGGGAGGACAGACTGTTTTATATCTTGCCCACCCCTGCTAAATCTGACCTAATGGCAGGATTCTTCTATGGAATCCTGTCCCTATAACGTGCCCACTGCCCAATCTTTATACTTTCATATGCATTGTGTCAACATGAAAACAAATGTAATGCCATCTCCTGGTTCTGCTGTTGAGGACACTGAGCCAATGATTAAACTCCTCCCATTGTGGTGGAGTAATCTTAGATGCAAGCCTCAAATGGAAAATACCCTTGTGTTAAGCAATGATTATCTTTCAGTAATCAACATAACTGACCTAAGTTTGAATACAACAGAATATGAAGTCACAAGAAACAAACATTATTTAAAACAATACACATTTTACACTGTAGGGAACACAAAACATTGCCTAGTAATTTATATAACCATTTGCAATACAGGATTTGCCAATTGGCAAGCATTGTCCAGAGCCTAACGCACATATTTATTCCTGACTACATGCTACTGTCATCCAAGAAGAGTTTGTAAGTTTATCAAGTTTCATACAAAAACAGAAAACACTGGAACTTATCAATGGGGTACAGTTACATCATTTAAAAGATTTTGGATAAGTGCATGAATAAGAAATGGTTGGAGAGATATGGGCCAAGCACAGGCAGGTAGGACTAATTTAGTTTGGGATTATGGTCGGCATGGGCTGGTTGGACCAATGGGTCTGTTTCCGTGCTGTATGACTCTATGACTCTATGGTCAGGCAGAATCTGTGGCAAGAACAGAAAAAAACATTCTGAAGTAGACCTTTCATAATTCTGTGATACACTACATATTGGAAAACATTTTGTCCACACTTATTTTGTGCTTTGTTGATAGTTTCCAGCATTTGCTTTTTTTCGGCTTCAGATTACTAACATGTGCAATATCTTGCTTTCCTTTATTAGAAGTTTTTCATATCCATTTTCTACCAGTATGCAAAGTTAAGAAAGCTCAGAGCATAAGTAAGACACCATTAAAATTTTGATCTCACTGAACACATGCCATTTCTCAATTTCTGATTATCCAACAAATGCTTTGGCCTTTCAATTCCATGTGACAGCTATTAAATTGTGCCTGGAATTGGGCAGATCATTTGGAATGAAACAGAATTCTTCCCCACCTGTTGGCATCTAAATCAGTGAACCTTTACTGCTAATTGCAAACACATTTCAAATACAAGACCATAAACTTCAGTTAATCTACATTTTTGTTTAATTAATTCAAGACAATGGTTACTCAGATGAAGTTTACATTCAGGCATTTTCTTAAAGTTTAACTGTTTCTATTGTTGGTCTGTTAGTATTATAGAAATCCTTCAGTAGATTGGGCATTGAATGTAGCATTACCATTCCAGCTACTTTAGCCCTAAAAGTATTCAGCAGGTATCTTCTGAGTGGTATGGATGAAAACCAAGAATGAACTTTGGCTTGAAATCTGTGATTGCAATTTAATTGAAGCAACTAACTTTGCTTTCCAGGCTTCACGTCTCCAAGCTTCACAGTTGGCAAAACGTACCTGCGTGACATGATGTCAGCTGTATTAAAAGGACAATGTCTAAACATTAATTGTAGGTGTTCAGTAAACTGCATAAATTGCAGGTGCTGCACGTTTCCTGCAAATATATGCAGATAGGAGGATGAGAGACATATTTTTCTCTATCCAGGAGAGGAAAAAGCCTGCTCTTCCTGCCAAGAAGCCATGGTTGAATATAACTGAAAGAGCTTGAGTGACCTAACCTGGAACAGGAAAACTCAGTAAATTTGCTGATTTGACATGATCCTGTGGCCTAAGCATGCACCTATTCACGCTGACTTGGTAATGTTGTCCATCATATCACCACTCACACCCAGTCAACTTTCAGCAGCATCCATTTTCACCTTCAACACACTTTACAACCACTTTATTTACCACCTACCTTTGATAATCAACCCAATCCTCATATAATATGATTCATCTGTTTTACAGTCTTTCTCCGAAAACATTGCATCAGGAGGTGAATACATGACTTGGTCTCACTCACAGGCCTATTACTTTGCTCCTTTGGAGCTGAAGAGGAGAAGGACCTGGAGATAAGTGGCACACATGAGTTCCTCTCAATCAGAGGTGAGAAGACAAGGTATTCACAAATGTCTAGTGATATAATTGCAAAAGTTTCTGAAAAATATGTTGACTTCACTCCATTAATGACTGTGCATGAAAAAGTTGTGTTGTAATTGTCATGATAATGACTTTGAAACCATGAAATCAAATCTCTTCCCCTGACTTCCAGGGTCTTCATGTATAGAGCAAGTATCGTAGGGTGTGCATAATGACAATTCCTCAGAGGTTATCATTCCTTATTCTTATACTTATTCTTTTGGGAGGACACCATCCATGACATATAGCCATATACCAGCTCAGCATCTCCATTGTTTCACTTTGACAGTAAGTTGGGTTTTCAACTGGTGATTCACTTCTCATGACTGAATATGAGCAGATATAAGAGGAGAGTACATGATGAGGACACAGTTGACTCCAAGCTTTTTCACCTGCAGGCAGATGCTGAACCACAGGGCTTACTGCTGAGTAGGAAAAGTGCATCAGATACTGATAGTAAATTATTGTAAAAACCCATGTGTTTCATACCTGGTCTGGACAACACATGACTCTAGACCCACAAAAATGTGAGTGACTCTTAACTGTCAACTGAAATGGCATATCATACCACTCAGCTGTACCAAACTACGACAAAGATTAAAGGAAGGAATGAAACCGAATGGACCACATGAATCACTAGGCACCAGAAAGAAAACATCTGACATATTCCTGTCAACCTTGCAAAGTCCTCCTTATTAATACATGAGGGATTGTGCCAAAATTGGGAGACCTATTCATGCTGCAATACTGGCATTTACTCAGCAATGTACAACATTGTTCAGGTACGTCTCATCAACATAAAGAGGACAAATTCAACCCAGGTTCCTCAGGGTAATACCTGGGCTGAACCACCTTTAAATATCACCATACACTTAAGCTGCTCTCCCATTAGAGAGAGATGACTGGAGGTCACCATACCTCAGGTGAGATGAGAGGAAGAGTCATGGTAATCTCAGCTGGTGTGGGAATTGAACCCACATTGTTGGTGTCACTCTGCATTCCTAACCAGCCATCCAATCAACTGAGCTAACTGATCCAACAACCAGCTTTGGCTGTTTTATCAATAGCTTTCCCTTCACCATCAGGATGAATTGGGGCTGTTCACCGATGATTGCATAGCGTTCAGCACAATTCATGACACAACAGGTATTCAAGCAGTCAATGTCTATATGCGGCAAGACCTGGACAACATCCTGGTCTGATAAGATGCAAGTAACATTCACATCATACAAGTGTCAGACAATGACCATCTCCCACAAGAGAGAATCTAACCATGACATTCAAAGACATTATCAGTGTTGAAACCACACAATCAAAATCCTGGAGGTTTTCATTACCAGAAACTGAACTATAAATGCCATGGCTACAAGAGCAGGTCAGAGGCTAGTAATTCCCTGGTGAGTAACTCACCTCCTGGCTCCCTAAAGCCTGTCCACCATCTAAAGGCACAAGTCAGGAGTATGATGGAATGTTTTCTGCTTGTCTGGATGAGTCAACTCCAACAATATTAAAAAACCTTGACATTACAGACTGCTTGATTGGGAACCCATTCACTACTTTCAACATTCCCTCCCTTGACCAACACATAGTGGTAGCAGTGTGTGCCATCTATAAGATGCACTGCAGTAACTCTGATAGCACCTTCCAAACATGTGACCTTGAACACCCAGAAGGACAAAGGCAGCTGATGCATGGAAACACCACCACCTGAAAGATCCACTCCAAGTCACTTAATTTGCAACTTTATTGCCATTTCTTCAGTGTCATTGAGTTAAAATCCTGGAACTCCTTTCCTAATAGAACTGTGGGTATATCTATACTCAACGGACTGTAGCTGTTTAAGAAGGCAACTCCCCAGTACCTTCGTAGGCGGTTAGTGATGGACAGTTAATGCTGACCTAGCCAGTCATGGCCATTCCATGAATTTATATAAGAAAAAAATGTGTCCTGACTATGGTCACACAGGAGATGCTTTCCATTTAAATAGGATGTCAGATACTTTATCCATAGCTTTACAGAGAGTGACTTAACTCCACCAAGCTGGTCTGTCGAAGAACAGAGACAGTGCTGTGGTCATGGTTTGGAGGATTGATTGTGAAAGAAGCTTTTCTATAGTGCAATGGTATCTCCAAAAGCCATCAAAGTGACAATGGATAAGATTTTGTGAGGAATGCTGCATCACATGGACAATCAGTACGATTCATTAAGTCACAACTGGAGCAGTGGAAGAAAATCTCCAAGTTTTGGGTAAAGTGTTAAATGGCTCAATACTCACAAATTTAAACTAAAAAGGAGCAATTTGCCTTTGTACAATTGTGGTTACTTTTGTCTGAGGATTAATGAAAGGAGGCTTTAATTACTGAAAAGGATAGAGACCAAAGACAAAAACTGTCTCCGAACTCAGAGCTTAATTTCTATGCAAGGTCCAATGCTGCTCAATATTCTGCCTGACCTTACAACAGTATTAGATCTTCTATGTGAGTTATTGAAGAACGGTGAGTAAATGGGAATGGTCTAAAACACACGAAGATATTTATGAAGCATGTAAGAGAAGTTACATCTATTAACTCTATTAATTTATTGTGGCACAAATGATGATCTGAAGTGAGTGCATGATGTTTCAAACTATGGAGTTAAGAGAAATGATAAGTCATGTTATGGATGATGGTCAATAGAAGCTCATAGTGTTCACAAAAATAAAGGAAACATACTGTGGATGCTGATAATCTGAAACAAACACAGAGAAATTCCAGTCACTATAACTGAAACTGTAATTGAATTTCAGAAAGACCCAGTTCTGAACTGAGTCTACAAACAGAAATTGAATAGATAGATAGAATTTAACCAGTGTGAAAACAAGAAATTGAAACCATTCCACAATCATTGCAATGAGTTGTCATGTGTTCAGGGCAACATCAAACGGGATCACAGAGTGGTAATGCGGAGCTTTTTGAGAGATTGAGTTCTGGAAGAACTCCATACGGAACAGAGATGAATAATCAGTGTGAAATCTAGAGCAAGAGGTTAAAATATTGACCTAGAATCTTTGATAAGTAAATGTACTATCTACATAACCATAGAAACAAATATTCAGAGATAGTAGGAACTGCAGATGCTGGAGAATCCGAGACAACAAGGTGCAGGGCTGGATGAACACAGCAGGCCAAGCAGCATCATAGGGGCAGAGAGGCTGACGTTTCGGGCCTAGACCCTTCATCAGAAAAGGGGGAGGGGAAGGGGGTTCTGAAATAAATAGGGAGAGAGTGGGAGGCGGATAGAAGATGGATAGAGGAGAGGATAGGTGGAGAGGAAACAAACAGGTCGAAGAGGCAGAGATGGGGCCAGTAAGGGTGAGTGTAGGTGGGGAGTTAGGGAGGGGATAGGTCAGTCCAGGGAGGACGGACAGGTCAAGGGGGCGGGATGAGGTTAGTCGGTAGGAGATGGAGGTGCGGCTTGAGGTGGGAGGAGGGGATAGGTGGGAGGAAGAACAGGTTAGGGAGGCAGGGACGAGCTGGACTGGTTTTGGGATGCGGTAGGGGGAGGGGAGATTTTGAAGCTTGTGAAATCCACATTGATACCATTGGGCTGCAGGGTTCCCAAGCAGAATATGAGTTGCTGTTCCTGCAACCTTCGGGTGGCATCGTTGTGGCACTGCAGGAGGCCCAGGATGGACATGTCGTCTGAGGAATGGGAGGGGGAGTTGAAATGGTTCGCGACTGGGAGGTGCAGTTGTTTATTGCGAACCGAGCGTAGGTGTTCTGCAAAGCGGTCCCCGAGCCTCCGCTTGGTTTCCCCGATGTAGAGGAAGCCACACCGGGTACAACGGATGCAGCATACCACATTGGCAGATGTGCAGGTGAACATCTGCTTGATGTGGAAAGTCTTCCTGGGGCCTGGGATGGGGGTGAGGGAGGAGGTATGGGGGCAGGTGTAG
>NC_063334.1:55393863-55394521 GCF_021869965.1 Rhincodon typus
CTACACCTGCCCCCATACCTCCTCCCTCACCCCCATCCCAGGCCCCAAGAAGACTTTCCACATCAAGCAGATGTTCACCTGCACATCTGCCAATGTGGTATACTGCATCCGCTGTACCCGGTGTGGCTTCCTCTACATCGGGGAAACCAAGCGGAGACTCGGGGACCGCTTTGCAGAACACCTACGCTCGGTTCGCAACAAACAACTGCACCTCCCAGTCGCGAACCATTTCAACTCCCCCTCCCATTCCTCAGACGACATGTCCATCCTGGGCCTCCTGCAGTGCCACAACGATGCCACCCGAAGGTTGCAGGAACAGCAACTCATATTCCGCTTGGGAACCCTGCAGCCCAATGGTATCAATGTGGATTTCACAAGTTTCAAAATCTCCCCTCCCCCTACCGCATCCCAAAACCAGTCCAGCTCGTCCCTGCCTCCCTAACCTGTTCTTCCTCCCACCTATCCCCTCCTCCCACCTCAAGCCGCACCTCCATCTCCTACCGACTAACCTCATCCCGCCCCCTTGACCTGTCCGTCCTCCCTGGACTGACCTATCCCCTCCCTAACTCCCCACCTACACTCACCTTTACTGGCTCCATCCCCGCCTCTTCGACCTGTCTGTTTCCTCTCCACCTATCTTCTCCTCTATCCATCTTCT
>NC_063334.1:55394621-55438349 GCF_021869965.1 Rhincodon typus
TCCCTACCTACACTCACCTTTACTGGCTCCATCCCCGCCTCTTCGACGTGTTTGTTTCCTCTCCACCTATCCTCTCCTCTATCCATCTTCTATCCGCCTCCCACTCTCTCCCTATTTATTTCAAAACCCCCTTCCCCTCCCCCTTTTCTGATGAAGGGTCTAGGCCCGAAACGTCAGCCTCTCTGCTCCTATGATGCTGCTTGGCCTGCTGTGTTCATCCAGCCCTGCACCTTGTTGTCTAGGGTCGTTGTGGTGGGTGATTTTAACTTCCCCTGCATTGACTGGGCCTCCCTCTCAGTGCCAGGACTTGGACTGGGAGAGAATTTGTGTCCTGGAGGGTTTCTTGAAGCAACACATAAATAGTCCAATAAAAGAAGAGAACGTACTAGACGTGGTATTAAGTAATGAGCCCTGCCAGATGATCAAAGATTCAGTGGGGGAGCATTTTGGGAACAGTGACCATAATTCCATAAGTTTTAAGTTACATCTGGAAAAGGGTAAGAGTAGGCAGGGACTGGGTAATGTAGATTGGGGGCAGCTGTTTCGGGGTAAATCCACATCTGTCATATGGGAATCCTTTAAATGCCAGTTGGTTAGAGTTCAGGGTCAGCATGTTCCTGTGAGAATGAAGGATAAGGATGACAAAATCTTAAATGACAAAAAAAAATGTGAGCTTAGATAGAAGAAAAAGGAGGCATATGTAAGGTTTAGGAAACTGAAGATTAACAGAACCCTCAAAGAATATAAAGAAATCAGGAACGAATTTAAACAAAAATTAGGAGGGCTAAAAGTAACCATGACATGTCCTTGGCAAGCAAGATTAAGGATAATTCCAAGGCATTCTATGTGTTTATAAGGAATAAGAGGTTACCTAGGGAAAGGATAGGTTCAGTCAAGGACAAAGGAGTGGAGACAGAGGAAGTGGGTGAGGTTTTGTTTAATCCATTTGTGGGATCTGGGATGTGGGTGTTGCTGGCTGGCCAGCATTTATTACCATCTCTAGTTGCCTTTGAGAAGGTGGTGGTGAGCTGCCTTCTTGAACCGTTGCAGTCCACCTGATGGGGGTTCACTCACAATGCCGTTCAGGAGGAAATCCAGGACTTTGACCCAGCGAGAGAGAAGGAACAGCGATCTATTTCCAAGTCAAGATGGTGAGTGGCTTGCAGGGGAACTTGCAGGTGATGGTGTTCCCAGGTATTCGCTGTCCTTTTCCATCTAGATGGAAATGGTCATGGGTTTGGAAGGTGCTGTCTGAGGATCTTTGGTGAATTTCTGCACTGCATCTTATAGATCGTACACACTGCTGCTACTGACTGTTGGCGGTAGAGAGAGTGGATGCTTGTGGATATAGAGCCAAACAAGCGGGCTGCTTTGTCCTGGATGGTGTCAAGCTTCTTGAGTGTTGTTGGAGCTGTGCACTCCCAGGCAAGTGGGGAGTATTCCATCACACTCCTGACTTGTGCCTTATAGATGATTGACTAGCTGTGCAGAGTCACGAGGTGAGTTACTCACTACAGTATTCCTAGCCTCTGACCTGCTCTTGTAGCCACTGTGTCTATGTGGTGGATCTAGTTCAGTTTCTGGTCAATGGTAACCCCAAGGATGTTGATAGTGGGGGATTCAGTACGGTAACACCATTGAATATCAAGGGGCAGTCATTAGATTGTTTCTTCTTGGTGATAGTCATAGCCTGGCCTTTGTGTGGCGCAAATATTACTTACTTTTTGTCAGCCCAAGCCTGGATATTGTCTAAACCTTGTTGCATTTGAATATGGACTGCTTCAGTATCTAAGGAGTTGCAAACGGTATTGAACATTATGAATCTTCAGCAAACATCCCCACTCTGACCTTATGATAGGGGAAAGTCATTGATGAAGTCGCTGAAGATGGTTGGGCCTAGGACACTACCCTGAGGAATTCCTGCAGAGATATCCTGGATCTGAGATGATTGACCTCCAACAACCACGACCATCTTCCTATATGTCAGGAATGACTCCAAGCAGCACAGAGTTTGCCCCCGATACCCATTGATTCCAGTTTTGCTAGGGCTTCTTGATGCCACACTCAGTTGAATGCAGCCTTGCTGTCAAGAGCTGTAACTCTCACGTCACCTCCGGAATTCAGCTCTTTGTCCATGTTTGAACCAAGGCTGTAATGAGGTCAAGAGCTGAGCGGCCCTGGCAGAACCCAAACTGGGCATCACTGAGCAGATTACTGCTGAGCAGGTGCTGCTTGATAACACTGTTGATGACACTTTCCATCACTCTGCTGTTGATCAAGAGTTGACGGATGGGGCGGTAATTGGCCGGGTTGGAGTTTTCTGCTTTTTGTGTACAGGACATACCTGGGCAATTTTCCACATTGTCAGGTAGATGCCAGTGTTGTAAATGTACTGGAAGAGCTTGTCTAGGAGAGCAGCAAGTTGTTTTCGGTACTATTGCCGGAAGTTTGTCAGGGTTCATGGCCTTTGCAGAATCCAGTGCCTCCAACCATTTCTTGATATCATGTAGAGTGATTCGAATTTGCTGAAGATTGTTATCTGTAATGCTGGGGACTACCAGAGGAGGCCAAGATAGATCATCTACTCGGCACTTCTGGTTGAGGATTGCTGCAAATGCTTCAGCCTTATCTTTTGCTTTGATGAATTGGTTTCTTCCATCATTGAGGATGGGGAAATTTGTCAAGTATCCTCCTCCAGTGAGGTGTTTAATTGTCCACCACTGTTCCTGATTGGAAGGTGCAGGTCTGCAGAGCTTAGATCTGATCTATTCATTGTGAGATCGCTTAGCTTATGCCTTTTGGACCACAAGTAACCCTATTTGGTAGCTTCACCAAGTTGACATCTCATTTTTAGGTATGTCTGGTGCTGCTTCTGGCAGTTCTCCTGCACTCTCCATTGAATTAGGGTTGATCTCCTGGCTTAATGGTAATGGCTAAGTGGAGGATGTGCCAGGCCAAGAGGTTGAAGACTGTGTTGAAGTACAATTCTGCTGTTGTTTATTGCCCACAGTGCCTAGTGGCTGCCAAATCTTAAGTTGCTAGATCTGTTCAAAAGTCTATCCCATTTGACATGGTGATGGTGCCACACAACACGATGGAGGATATTCTCAATGTGAAGGTTGGACTTCATCTCCACAAGGACTGTGCGGTGGTCACTCTTACCCATACTCTCATGGACAGGTGAACCTGCAGCTGACAGATTGATAAGGATGAGGTCAAGTATGGTTTTTTCTTTTGATTCTTGTTGGTTCCTTCATCACCTGCTGCAGACACAGTCTAGCAGCTATGTCCTTCAGGACCCGACACTGCTCCATCATTAGTGTTGTTGCCAAGTCACTCATAGTGGTGGACATCCAGAGTACATTTTGTCCCTAGTCACCTTTAGTACTTCCTCCAAGTATTATTCAACACGGAAGAGTGCTGATTCATCAGGCAGAGAGTTTGGTACGTGGTAATCAACAGGAGGTTTCTTTGCCCCTGTTTAACCTGAAGCCATGAGACTTTATGGGGTCTGGAATCAATGTTGAGGACTCCCACAGCAACTCCCTCCTGACTGTATACCATTGTGCCACCACCTCTGCTGGGTCTGTCCTGCTGGTGGGACAGGACATACGTAGTGGTGGTGACAGTGGTAACAAAGTGTGGAGCTGGAGGAACACAGCAAGCCAGGCAGCATCAGAGGAGCAGGAAAGTTGACATTTCTTCTGAAGAAGGGTCCTGACCTGAAACATCAACTTTCCTGTTCTGCTGATGTTGCCTGGCCTGCTGTGTTTCTCCAGCTCTATATTTTGTTATCTCTGACTCCAGCATCTGCAGTTCTTGTTATCTCATGGTGACAGTGGTGTCTGGGACATTGTCTGTTAGGTGTGATTTCGTGTATATCACTCTGTCAGATTGTTGCTTGACTTGTCTGTGCAACTGCTCTACCAATTTTGGCACTAGACCCCAGATATTAGTAAGGATGACTTTGCAGGCTTTTTCTGTCATTGTTTTTTCCAGTACCTAGGTCAATGCCAGGTGATCCTTCCAGTTTCATATCTTTGAGACTTTATTGTGATTGATGCAACTGAATGACTTGTTGAGGCATTCCAGACAACAATTGAATGTCAACCACATTGTAGTGGATCAGGAGTAAGCCAGAGGAGGATGGAAGATTTCATTCCCTGAAGGCCATTAGTGAATCAGATGGGTTTTTCCAATAATCAACAATAGTTTCATGGTCATCATTAGACAATGTATGGGATGGGCCGAAGGGCTAAAAGGTATTGATAATATTCGTCAGCTGCATGAGAAAATGGATTGTATAGGATGGGAAAATAGGCTGGGAAAGTTAATAATGATACTTAACAAGCTGCATGACCTTGAGTGAGTCTTGTGAACATTCCTTTACGGGGTGAAGACAGCACTAACAGCCTGTTTTTCTGTAGCTAGGCAGCAATTTTGTCTTCTGTCTTTGTGCTGGCTGTTTGTTACACTGTATAAGAGAGAGACAGAGTTTTGTTCCAAGTCATTGAACTTTGCCTCGGACCGGAATCGTTATTGACGGCAGGAACGACCCTAAGCCTCCAGACCAGCCATTGATCGAGGGGTCTCCGACAGGCAGGAGGGCATGAGACTTGTTGCTTTTTTCTCTTTTTCTTTTCCATTTCTTATTACCATTATAATCATTATTATTACTTAATAAACATCATATTTAAGCAAGTTGCTGTTGTCAAGTCTTCTCTTAATTAGATTTAACTGAATCCAAAAGAACTGCTTGGATGTAAGACAGACTCTTAAATCCAGATTTTTTTTATGCTATTGAATTCAAATGCCACCATCTGCTGTGGCGGGATTCAAACCTGCATCCCCAGAACATTAGCTGAGTGTCTGGAATAATAGTCAAGCAATAATACCACAAGGCTATCATTTCCCTTTTAACAAATACTTTGCAGCATATCCACAATGGAGAAGGTCATAATGGATGGTGGGGCCAAAGAGGAGCATGTTGATATTCTAGGGCATGTCAATATAAAAAAAGGAGGATGTTGTGTGTTTTAAAAAGCATTAGGGTAGACAAGTCCCCAGGGCTTGATGGGATCTATTTCAGAATACTGAGGGAGGCAAGGGATGAAATTGCTGGGGTATTGTATGAAAGCTTTGTGTCCTCTTTCGTCATAGGAGAGGTCCCAGAGGACTGGAGAATTAACAATTTCTTCCTTTGTTTCAGAAGAGAAAGAGGAATAATTAGGGAAATTACAGGCTGGTGAGTTTTATGTTAATGGTAGGGAAATTATTGGAGAAGATTCTTAGGGACAGGATTTACTCATATTTGGAAAAATATGGATGTAATAGAGATAAGCAGCATGGCTTTCTGCAGAGATAGTAAGAACTGCAGATGCTGGAGTCAGAGATAACACAGTGTGGAGCTGGAGGAACATAGCAGGCCAGGCAGCGTCAGAGGAGCAGGAAAGCTGATATTTCGGGTTGGGACCCTTCTTGTGAAACATCAACTTTCCTGCTCCTCTGATGCTGCATGGCTTTGTGCAGGGCAGGCGTGTCTCAAAAACTTGATTAAGTTTTTTGAGGAGGTTCCAAGATGATAGGACAAGGCAGTGGATATTGACTTCATGGACTTCAGAAAGATGTTTGACAAGGTCCTTCATGTTATGCCGATACAGACGGTGAAGTCACTTGGGATCCACAGTGAGCTGGTGAGATGGATACAGAGCTGGCTTAGTCATTGAAGACCAAGAGTAACGGTCAAAGTGTAATTTACTGATTGGAGATCTATGACCAATGGTGTTCCACAGAAATCAGTACTGGGTCCACTGTTGTTTATAATACATAAATGATTTGGAGGAGAATGTAGGTGACCCATTTAGTAAGTTTGCGGATGACACAAAGATTGCGGGAGCTTCGAATAGTAAGTACAGTACAGCAGGATATAGATGTGCTGGAGACTTGGCCGGAGAAATGACAGATACAATTTAATCCAGACAAATGCAAGGTGATGCAGTTTGGAAGATCTAATGCAGGAGGGAAGTCAATAGTAAATGGCAGTTCCCTTAGAAGCATTAACATACAAAGAGATCTAGGTGTACAGATCCACAGTTCCCTGAAAGTGATAACACAAGTCGATAAGGAGGTCAAGAAGACATAATGACTTGCTTGCCTTCATCAGTTGGGCATAGAGTATAAAAATTGGCAAATCATATTAGAGACGAATGGAACTTTTTATCTGTCACATTTGGAATATTTCATAAAGTTCATGTCGCCACACAACCAGAAGAGTGTGGAGGTTTTAGAGAGAGTACAGAAAAGGTTTTCCAGGATGTTACCTGATTTGCAGGGTATTAACTGTGAGGAGAGTTTGGACAAACTTGGTTTGTTTTCACTTGGACGTTGGAGGCTGAGAGGCAACTCAATAGAAGCTTACAAAATTATGAGCGGCATGGATAGAATAGATAGTTGGAGACTTTCTTTCAGGGTAGAAATGTCAGTTACTAGGGGGCATAGGTTTAAAGTAAAAGGGGGAAAATTTAAGGAGATGTGAAAGGCTTTACACAGAAGAAGTTAAGTGTCTAAATTATGCTGCCGATGATGTGATAGAATAGCAACAGATATATGAATAGGCAGGGAATAGAGGAATATGGACTGTATGGAGACAAAAGGTTTTTAGTTTAGAAAGGCATCAAATTTCGACGCAGGCTTGGTGGTCCAAAGGGCCTTTACCTGGGTTGTACTGTTCTTTGTTCTAATGCAGCAAAGGTTTATTAAATCAGTTCCTGCAGTGAGGATGTTGGTTCACTGATAAGAGTTTGAGAAATTGAGTCTATATTCTCTGGAATTTTGAAGGATGAGAAGTGATCTCTTGAAATATATAAGATGCCAAAGGGGCTTGACAGAACAGACACTGAGGTCAGTATTTAAAAGGGCCTGTAAAAGTGGGGAATATGCCGGACAGAGAGTCAAAATCCCATTTTCCCAATTTTGGATTTGGTTTATGGATGAAGTCAGTGGCAGGTCGGCTAACACATCACTTAGTAGTGGAAACCATTTTACCATTTATTTACATAACATGAATGTTCATTAATTGGGAAGCATTGAGTTCTACCTTCAAGAGTGACAAAGTAAGTGACAAAGTGCAAGTAAGAAACTTATGCCTCGTACTCCCTTCTGTCGACTATTTCGTGGCATGCACCAAATGAGATTATTTAATCTTTGGATCTGAGGTGAGGTTTTGCTTCTGATTAACTCAACAGTATGGTCGAGGGGATCAGGAGTAACTGGTCAGTCCAGCAGTCACAAGGCAGATATGAGGGTAGAGGTAGGAGTGGGAGGCTTTGATGCAGTTGGGAGTTGTGATTATTGGATCCTCCAACAGTGCAGCAGTTAGCCTAGCAAACAGGGTTGTGCTGATGATTGGTCCTCAAATGGCAGCACTAAAAGGCACTAAAGGTTTGCGGGTAGGGGTTAAGACTGTGTCTGAATATACATTTTATCTGCTCTTGTGTTCATCTAACATTGCTCTTCCATGTCCTCATTGGAGTCATGGATCTAGAAAAGTAAGGGAAAGTCTGAACCAGTCTCCAGGTCCCAATTGTCACAGTCTGACATCATGGAAGATTAGGTTGGAGTGGGCAGAGCATCATGGTGGCTACTCTCTATCATGCAAAGTGAGGTCAGAGTTCAGCACTAGAGATTACCTTCATAACCAGCACAAAGGAAAGTCTAGGTATGAAGGATGGTGTTCATATTATCTTTGATAAACTACCATCTCTGTGAACTGTAGTCAACTTTGTGGACCCACAATAGGATGGGTGAGAGGCTCTGGTCATTCTATTTTTTTCTTCAAGGTCAAGAACAGGAATAGAGATGTATCTTCTGATGCATCCACATATCCACCTTAGAGAAGGAGGAGGACAGGTCTTGCAGTGTATGCCATCAGGTCTTTTCCTTTGCATCCTTCAACAGTGCAGATGCTTTCACGAAGATGGTTATATGTACATGAGTAGATTCAGGGCCACAATTTAGTGTAAACACCAGACACACACTTGAAGCCTGTGAGAGCCAAGGGTAATGACACATGAGAGCATGGGTATCCAGGCTCATGATGAGCTTCATACTGATGACTTAACCTGTGGAGCTGTCAGTAAGATGGCAGATGCTGGAAATTCAACGTAAGGTGCTTGAAGATGTGTTGGAGCTCCCAGAGGTTATCCACACCCTGGCTTGTACAGTGGATGACAGTATCCAGGCCACAAGCACTGTAATCTCCCTTTCATTTGCACATATAGCCTTCTCCATTAGTACACACCTGGAAATCTCCATCCAGCCTACCACTCAGTGGATGCAGAAATATGTTCCCATCTGCGTACCATTGTCTTGTCCATGAGCTCCATACAGCCCCAGCCCCAGCAAGGCAAGAGGGTGACAAGACACCTGGACCAGGGCAACAGGAAGTACAAGTGTGCCTTACAAGGGAAAAAGAATAGTTGATACTCAGAGACCTCTTCTCAGATGTGAGCAGTGACTTCTTTGTCTCTCCACCAGCGAGACCAGTGCATCAAGTCCTCACAACAAGAGAAGGCAGCGCAGGAGCCCCTGATCATAATGAAGCCATCTGGCAGGCAGTGGGAGGTCATCAAGACCATTCCTGACCGCAAGCAACAAGGTTAGCGGCCTGTTTCCACCGCAGGTGGCAGTTAAGGACAAGATAAGGAGAATACATTGGATGAGTTGTTTATGGATAATTTGATAGTTAATGCTTCTGTTCTGATGTCTGATGAGTTTTGTCAGCAACATCTTGTTTAGTTTCTGCATGTTTCCATTTATTGTTGGTGGCTCAAAGGCTGACAAAGCATGTGTGGTCATTTTTATGCATTGCAGAACTGGCAGGTACCTGCGACCAAGGCATCTGGGGCTTACAGCAAAGGTGATTGGCTATAGCATAATTTGAATGTGGATCTCTATTTGCCTGTAAGGCTGCAGTGGGAAGGACTATCTGAGTTGCTTGTATTTAAGTGCTTCCCACATCTCTCTCTCATCTATATCTTGTTGTCCTCCTTGTAGATATAAATTCTCCAGTGTGGTGTCATTCTAATAAATCTTTTGCACCTTCTCAAGTATATTATGTATTTTTAATATGGAGACCCAAGGTGGTCTAAGTGCTCAAGATTCTATCTACGTTGAAATAACTTTGCTGCTTTTTAATTCTATGCCTCTAGAAAGGAACGTCAGTGTTTGGCTTGCTATTTAATGGCTTTATTAGACAATAGTGATTTGTGCATTTGTTTCAAACTGGCTGAAACACGTCAGTAAAGAATAATTCCCCAGGGATGACTCAGTTTTAGCAATTTGAAAAGAGTACAATGATTTCACTGTCATATCTATAGTTTCACATAGTTTGACTATTCTGATGTTCAGGCTCATTCTGTTAAGGCATAGATATTAAGAAAATGGACTCTAGCCAAAAAATCATAGTTACAACTGAGGCAAGAGAACACTCACAAAATTAAAAAGAGGCGAAGGTTTAACGCAAAGACATCACATTGAAGTTATGATTCATCTGAAGTAATGTTGACTTTGCAGTTTCTCGGCATGCAGCCCTATTACTCAAGTTGCTTCTGGTAAATTCACTGAAACTTTTAAACTCTTTCATATGAGTCACTGATTGAAAAAGCATTATGATTACTTTACAATTGAGATAAAGGTGCTGAAAGAATATATTACGGCGTTATTTTGTTGAAATGGTCAAAACAAATAATAATTAAGTGCACTAATAAAACACACCTGTTTGAAAGTCTAGTTTTAGCAAGCCATTTTTGGCTTAATGGCCAATTCCCATAATTTGAACTTGCCTGGAGATGCTAAAACAGGTACTATCATGTTTGGCATATTGGCACCAATTAGATGCAATTTTCATTGAGCAGCATATGTGGACTCTGCCTATCCATTTCCATTGAGAGTGTCGGGTGCATCGGCTGACACACTGCAGCATGTTTCAGAATAGCTCAGGAATCAAGATAGAGGATATCCTCTTAAGGGGTTCTCAGGAAGAGCAGTGGAGATACTGACAGAGGAGGTCTAGAAGAGGCGCTTGTCCTTTACCAGCAAGGCAGAAGGACTTACATCATTGTACTATCCCTCATTCCTATAGCAGCTGGTTTTGCTCTAACTGGCTTCTTCTAACCCCTCCCATTTCTTGTCTAGACTAAGGAGGACCCCAATTAAGTTGCCAATGATCACTCATTTTTCCTGTTATGACATGAGCTGCTTTCAGCACAGCCAACCATTTTCACTTACTCATTGTTCTCTTTATCAGTTTTTCTTCATTCCTGGCTTCCTGTCAACCACCCCTTTGCCTGCCTAACTTTCTCTCTCACTCTCTGGGCTCTGTATCCACTTATCTGTTCATTCTTCCACACTCCCCTCACCCCCACCACTCATGCCTTGGCCCCCCATCATCAGCATAAATACCATCTTTACCAAAGTCTTTTAAATGTTGTAATTGTACCAGCCTCCACCACTTCCTCTGGCAGCTCATTCCATGTATGCACCACCATCTGCATGAAAAAGTTGCCCCTTGGGTCCCCATTAAATCTTTCCACTCTCACTTTTAACTTATGTCCCCTAGTTTTAGACTCCCCTACCCTGGAGAAAGGACACTGGCTATTCACCTTATCAATGCCTCTCATGATTGTATAAACCTCTATAAGGTCACCGATCAGCCTCCTACATTTAAAGATGTTTGTACTTTTGTATTATTTTCTAATAAAGTCCACAATTCCATATGTTTTAATAACTATATTGATCGGCTGTCCATCCACCTTTAAGATAGGTGCACAAGCATTCCCAGATCTTTCCATTTTGCACCCCTATAAAATTGTGCTGTCTAGTTTTATTTAGTCTCACTTCATAATTCTTTGTGTTGAATTTAAGCTTGATGTCTCCCTGATCCATCAGTTTGGCTATGTCTTCTTGAAGACTATTACTACATTCTTCAATGTACACTATACTAATAAATTCTGTGCCCTATACCTCCAAGTTAAAATAATTAATATGTATCAAAAATTGCAGTAGTCCAGTACTGAATCGCGGGAAATGCTAGTGTACAAATGCCTCCAATCTGTAAACAGCCATTCAACACAACTCTTCTATATCATACATTTAGAATCATAGAAACCCTACAGTGCAGAAAGAGATCATTTGGCCCATTGAGTGTGGACTGACCCTCCAAAGAGCATCCCATTCAGACCCAGCCACTCCCCCTCCCTATCCTATCCCCATAACCACACATTTATCATGCCTAGCCTGTACGTCCCTGGAATGGATTTTCATTCTACAGTATATCTTTCCCTGAATGAATATGCTAATATCTTAAAATTATGTAGATACTTTGTCAGTTGCCTATTAACATTTTTCTTGCATTGCTCAGCAAATTGATGCATGATGTTAATGGTTCACATGGTTGACATATTCCTCCACAATCATGAGTTCTAAATGCGTGCTGAGCTGTAGGTTTGCATCTTTTGTTTAGGACACTGGCAGTCATTTTTTTTCTGAAAGTTACCGGTTCTTTACAGCGTGACAAAATCAGTGAATTACCATTATAAAACATACTGATTTATAAATCAGAAATAGAAAAGAGCTTTATGAGAGCTAAACCAAAGTTCTGGATTTTCAGGTCAAAGTCAATGGTTGATTCACATTGACAGTAACCATCTGACATACATGAAAATTGACAGGAAGTAAGTTCCAGTCAATTCACTTATGAATTGACAGAAATCAATTAAATGGATGGTTTGTCACAGGTATGCTTTGTGTCAGTGGGTTTGAGAAGGCAAAAAGGGCAATTTGGAGTGGGCAATAAATGGCTTATGCTCACATTTCCTGAATGTATACAACAAACCTTATGGTGGAGAAGGTTACAGAGGAATGGCCATTGGATGGGATAGCATCAAAACCTCAGGATCAGATGGTCACCTCTCCACTGTCATCCAGCCAAGTGGACAGCTTTTGCCGAGTAATCTGAGGAAAAGGGTATTCTACACGTTGTCAGTTCCTGTGATTTTGGAGAAAGATGTATGGACCAATAACCATTCATGACGTTGAGCTTGGAAAAATGATCAGCATCTGAGAACTTGGAATTAAGCTATTTCAGAGTAGGAATCTTGTGTGGGCATCTTTTTCACGAAATATTTAGTTGCCTTGGATCTAAGCACATTTATTTAGTGCCATCTTTCTCCAAAACACAAGTAATGGAGCTACATCAATCAATATGACGAATGCTTTATACCACGGAATTCAGTTCCACATTGACATTTTGTTGAATTTAAATACAGGCCTGAGTAAGAGATTTGATACTAAGTTGGATATCATCTTTCAGATGTGCTGCAGCATTGCCTTTAAAGTTGGCAATAGCATCGAATAAGTCAGGGTAAAGGTAAGTCAGGTAATGGGTGAACTCAATGTTGCAGTCTGGAATCTTTGGTGTTGCAACTATGAGGTTGGCTTATAATAATGTGCAAACTTGTGTATGCTGGTAGGCCATTAATTTGTGAGACCAGGTTTCAACCATGTAAGTGTCTTTAGGTGTCTGGCCTAAGGAATAATATTGAAATTGGATAATGCCAATACTCAGTATGTCCAATCTATTGTGAGAAATTGGCTGATCATTGTGGACTACACCAAGTTGTTCCAGTTTCATGCATACATCATATGTAACTTACATAAAGGGATGATATTCACCCTTGTGCCAATATCAATCTTGGCATATGTTGTCCATTTCTTTGGTTATATCACTTGGATAGAGATAAAAGCTTCATCTTATCCATTTGGAATGTCAAATTGACCACAAATACTGTCTGACTGGGGTCTGTAAACTGTGATATTCCAGCTATCCTTTGGACTTTGCTGACATGCTTGCATACCATGAATGGAAGTTTGGAAATGTTCATTACATTGTTCCACAGTTGCCATGATGTGAAGGTGCCGGTGTTGGACTGGGGTGGACAAGGTCAGAAATCATATGACACCAGGTTATAGTCCAACAGAAACACAAGCTTTCGGAGTCTTACTCCTTCTTCAGGTGTTAGTGAGACAGATAGTATCAGACACAGAATTTACAAGTAAAAGATAAAAGGGTCACACTACTGATAAGAGATACCAAGAACTGCCGATGCTGGAGTCTGAGATAACACAGTGTGGAGCTGGAGGAACACAGCAGGCCAAGCAGCATCAGAGGAGCAGGAAGGCTGACGTTTCGAGTCAGGACCCTTCTTCAGAAATGGACCTTTCTGAAGAAGGGTCCAGACCTGAAACATTAGCTTTCCTGCTCCTCTGATGCTGCCTGGCCTGATGTGTTCCACCTAAGTTGCTATTAAACCTTCTAACCGATTAAAGATTGGACTATAACCAGGTGTCGGGTGATTTCTGACTTCGTTCCATGACTGACTCATATCTCAAGGAACATCTGGATATTTTGCTGAACGTGATGGGGCTGAATATGAAGCCGTGCAGTTACTTAGGACATCAATTCTGGCCGCACTATTCTTGTCAGCCTTGAACATAAATAATTCCCACAGTCAACAATCCATCCCTCTCACAAACACCTATTGCTCGTTTCCTATTCTATACTTGGCAGGTGGGGGGAGGCAAAGGGATAGTGGAAATTTCAAATAAGATATATAAACACATGAGTTATGAAAAAGAGTAGGCCACTCTGCCCCATTGAGCCTGCTTCCTCATTTAATAAGATCATGGTCGATCTAGTTGTAATCTCAACTGTATGTTTCCACTGACTCATAGAATCATAGATTCATACAGCACAGAAACAGACCCTTTGGGCAAACTTGTCCATGCCAACCAGATATACTAAATTAATCTAGCCCCATTTGCCAGAATTTGGCCCATATCCCTCTAACCCCTTCCTATTCATGTACCCATCCAGATACCCTTTAAAAGTTGCAATTGTACTCGCCTCCACCACTTCCTTTGACAGCTCATACACACACCACCCTCTGCGTGAAAATGTTACCCCTCGGGTCCCTTTAAGATCTTTCCCCTCTCACCTTAAACTTATGCCATCTAGTTTTGGACTCCCTTACCCTTTGAAAAAGACCTTGGCTATTCTCCCTATCCATGTCCCTCATGATTTTATAAACCTCTATAAGGTCACCCCTCAGCCTCCAATGCTCCAGGGAGAAAAGCCTCAGCCTATTCAGCATCTCCCTACAGCTCAAACTCTCCAATCCCGGCAACATCCTTGTCAATCTTTTCTGAACCCTTTCAAGTTTTACAACATCTTTCCCATAGCAGCAAGATCAGAGTTGAATGTAGTCTTCTAAAAGTGGCCTAACCAGTGTCCTGTACAGCTGCAACATGACACCCTAACTCGTATACTGAATGCACTGACCAATGAAGGCAAGTGTGCCAAACACCTTCTTCACTATCCCGTCTACCTGTGACTCCACTTGCAAGGAACTACGCACCTGCATCCCTAGGTCTTTTAGTTCAGTAACACTCCCCAGGGCCCTACAATTAACTGTATAAGTCCTGCACCAAAATGCAACACCTCACAATCATCTAAAATGAACTCCATCTGCTGCTCCTCGGTCCATTTGCCAATCTGATCAAAGTCCTGTTGTCTCTGAGATAACCTTATTCACTGTTCATTTCATTGACAATTTTAGTGTTATCTGCAAACTTACCAACCGTATCTCCTATATTCACATCAAAATCATTTATATAAATGATGAAGCATAATGGATCCAGCACTGATCCTTGCAGCACATCGCTGGTCACAGGCCTCCTGTCCAAGAAACAACCCTCTTCCACCACCCTCTGTCTCCTACCTTCGAGCTAATTTTGTATCCAATTGCCAGCACCCCCTGGATTCCATGAGACCTAACCTTACTAACCAGTCTACCATGTGGAACCTTGTTGAACCTTGCTGACACCATATAAGCAGTGTCAAACCGTTCTGCCTTCATCAATCTTCTTAGATACTTCTTCAAAAAACTCAATGAAGTTAGTGAGACACGATTTCCACCAAAAAAGCCATGTTAACTATCCCTAACAAGTCCTTGCCTTTACAAGTGCATGTAAATCTTATCCCTCAAACAACTTACCCACCATTGGCATCAGGCTCACCAGTCTATCGTTCTTTGGCTTTTCCTTAAAACCTTTCTTAAATAATGGCACCACATTAGCCACCCTCCAGTCTTCCAGCACCTCACCTGTGGCTGTCGATGGTACAAATATCTCAGCAAGAGGCCCAGCAATCTCTTCCCTAGCTTTCCACAAAGTTCTAGGGTACATCTGATCAGGTTATGGGGATTTATCTACCTGCATGTGTTTTAACGTCTCCAACACCTCCCCTTCTGTAAATGGACGCTTTTCAAGACATCGCTATTTATTTCCCCGCATCCCTTAGTTTCCATGCTCTTCTCCGCAGTAAATACTGACGCAAAATACTCATTTAGTATTCCACCCATCTCCTGTGATTCCACACATAGACAGCCTTGTTGTTCTTTAAGGGGTCCTATTCTCTCCCTAGTAACTCTTTTGCCCTTAATGTATCCGCAGAATCTCTTTGGATTCTCCTTAACTCTATTTGCCAAAGCTATCCATGTTCCATTTTTGCCCTCCTGATTTCCCTCTTCAGTATACTCCTTAACGCCCTTATGCACCTCTAGAGGTTCATTCGATCCCAGTCTATACATGACATATACCTCCTTCTTTCTCTTGATAAAAGCCTCAAGTTATCAAGTCATCCAACATTTCCTACACCTTCCAGCCTTGCCCTTCATTCTAACATGAAGATATTGTTTTTAAATTCTCGTTATCTCATTTTTGAAGGCCTCCCACTTCCCAACCATCCCTTTACCTGTGAACATCCTCCCCAGTTGACTTCGAAAGATCCTGCCTAATGCCATCAAAATTGGTCTTCCTCCACTTTGAACTTTTGACTTTTTAATCAGATCTATCCCTTTCCACAACTATTTTAAAACTAATAGAATTATAATCACTTGCCGCAAAATGCTTCCCCACTGATGCCTCAGTCATTTGCCCTGCCTTATTTCCCAACAGAAGATGAAGTATTGCTCCTTCTCTAGTAGGTACATCCATATTGAATAAGGAAGTTTGCTTGTATACAATTATCAAATTTCCCCCACCCAAACCCTTAACACTGTGGCAGATTCAGTCTATGTTTGGAAAGTTAAAATCCTCTACCATTACAATCCTATTATTCTTACAGATATTTGAGATCTCCTTACATATTTGCTTCTCAGTTTCCCACTGACTATTGAGGGGCCTATAATATAATACCTATAAGATGATCATTCCTTTCTTATTTCTCAGTTCCAACCATATAACTTCATTGGATGTTCTCCCAGGAATGTCCTCCTTAAGTACAACTAGAATGTCATCCTTAACCAAAAACATCACTCTCCCTCCTCTCTTGCCCCCCTTTCTATCCTTCCTATAGATCCATACCCTGGTTCATTGAGCTGCCAGTCCTGCCCCTCCCTGAGCCATGTTTCTGTAATAGGTACGATATCCCAGTCCCATGTTCCCAACCATGCCTTAACTTCCGCCATCTGCAATCCGACCCCACCACCAAAGACATCTTTCCCTCCCCACCCTTATCTGCTTTCCGGAGGGACAACTCTCTCCGTGACTCCCTTGTCCGCTCCACACTCCCCTCCAGCTCCACCACACCCGGCACTTTTCCCTGCAACCGCAGGAAGTGCTACACCTGCCCCCATACCTCCTCCCTCACCCCCATCCCAGGCCCCAAGAAGACTTTCCACATCAAGCAGATGTTCACCTGCACATCTGCCAATGTGGTATACTGCATCCGCTGTACCCGGTGTGGCTTCCTCTACATCGGGGAAACCAAGCGGAGACTCGGGGACCGCTTTGCAGAACACCTACGCTCGGTTCGCAATAAACAACTGCACCTCCCAGTCGCGAACCATTTCAACTCCCCCTCCCATTCCTCAGACGACATGTCCATCCTGGGCCTCCTGCAGTGCCACAACGATGCCACCCGAAGGTTGCAAGAACAGCAACTCATATTCCGCTTGGGAACCCTGCAGCCCAATGGTATCAATGCGGATTTCACAAGTTTCAAAATCTCCCCTCCCCCTACCGCATCCCAAAACCAGTCCAGCTCGTCCCTGCCTCCCTAACCTGTTCTTCCTCCCACCTATCCCCTCCTCCCACCTCAAGCCGCACCTCCATCTCCTACCGACTAACCTTATCCCGCCCCCTTGACCTGTCCGTCCTCCCTGGACTGACCTATCCCCTTCCTAACTCCCTACCTACACTCACCTTTACTGGCTCCATCCCCGCCTCTTCGACCTGTTTGTTTCCTCTCCACCTATCCTCTCCTCTATCTCCCTTCTATCCGCCTCCCACTCTCTCCCTATTTATTTCGGAACCCCCTTCCCCTCCCCCTTTTCTGATGAAGGGTCTAGGCCCGAAACGTCAGCCTCTCTGCTCCTATGATGCTGCTTGGCCTGCTGTGTTCATCCAGCCCTGCACCTTGTTGTCTCGGATTCTCCAGCATCTGCAGTTCCTACTATGCCTTAAGTTCATCTGCCTTATCTGTCAGGCCTCTTGCATTGAAATAAATGCAGTTTAATTTATCAGTTTTACCTTGTTCTCTGTCGTGTTCTTGCCTGCCTTGACTATTTAACTTGTTCCCCTCACCAGCTTCAGATTTATTTATTTTCTCACACTCTCTTTGAGTCCCTCTCCCTACTACCCTCAAAGGTACTTTTTAACCTCCTGCCTAATTTCTTATAATCTCTCCGCGGAACCTCGTCCATTTCTCTGCTTATGCCATTGGTGCCAACATGAACAATGACCTTCTGCTGGTCACTCTCCCCTTTCAGAATGATCTGTACCCTCTCTGAGACATCCTTGACCCTGACACCAGGGAGGCAACACACCATTCTGGTGTCTCCTGACGGCCGCAGGAAACTCTGTCTGTGCCCCTGACTAGACAATCCCCTATCACAATTGATGGCTTGGAACCTGATATTCCCCTCTTTATAGTAGAATGAGTCAGAGTATCAGAAACATGTCTGTTAGTGCTATATTCCCCTGAAAGGCCATCACCCCCTACATTTTCCAATACAGCCTGCTTGGTTGATTTGGGAACAGCCACAGGAGATTCCTGGACTAACTGCCCATCTCTCCTACCTTTCCTAGTGGTAACCCATCTACCTGATTCTATCTGCGATTTTTCTATCTTCCTGAAACTGTCATCCATCGCATCCCCTGACTCCTGTAAATTCCTCATTGCCTCTAACTAGTACTCCAACCAATCCTGCGATCCAATAGGATTTGCAACCAAACACACTGCCTGCAGACATAGTCTCCAGAAACATTGAAATTTTCCCTATTCTCCCACATTGGACAGGAAGAGCTGCTGCTAACTTTTCACCCATTTTTTTAAAATCATGAATCTATCCACTTTTGCCTTAAAAATATTCAAAGACTTTATTTTTACCAACTTCTGAGAAAAAGTCCTAAAGACTCAAACCTGAGAAAAAAAATTGTCTCTTTACTTCTATCTTGGTGGATGTCCCCTTATTTTTAAACGTTGACCCCTAGGTCAAGATTCTCCCACAGTAAGAAATCACAACCACCATGTCAAGACCCCTGAGGATCTTATGTTTCAATCAAATCACCTCTTACTCTTCCAACCTCCGGTGAATATAAGCCTAACCTGTCCATTTTTTCCTCATAAGACAATCTACCCATTTCAGGTATTAGTTAAGTTAATCTTCTTTGAACTGTTTCTAATATATGTACATCCTTCCTTACATAAGGAGACCAATACAGTAAACAGTACTCACCAGTGCCTTGTATAACAGAAGCATAACATCTCTACTTCCGTATTCAATTCCCTTTGCACTCTATTAGCTTTCCTAATTACATGCTGTACCTGCGCTATCCTTTTGTGATTCATGCAAAAGGACATCCATAACCCTCTGTATCTCAGAGCTTTACAATCTCTTAGCAGTTATAAAATTATAGAACCGTAGAATCCCTACTGCGTGCAAGCAGGCCATTCGGCCCATCGAGTCCACATCGACTCTCCAAAGAGCATCCCATCCACACCCACAGCCCTACCTTATCCCTGTAACCCTGCAATTCACATGGCTACCTCATCTAGCTTACATATACACATAAATAGGAGTTGATGGCTGTAGTTCATTTGGATTTTCCAAAGGCTTTTGATAAGGTCCCTCGCACAAGGTGGATTAGTAAAATTAACACACATAGGATAGGAGGTAATGTACTGGCATGGATTAAGGATTGGCTAACAGGCAGAAAACAGAGTGGGGAAATAAATAGATCATTTTCACTTTGGCAGACAGTGACTAGTGGGTAAATGTAAGAACCAGTACTTGGTCCCCAGTTATTCACAATATGTATCAATTATTCAGACGAGGGGACCAAATATAATACTTCCAAGTTTACATATGATGCAAAACTAAACTGGAAAGTGTACTGTCAAGGAGATGTAAACATTTTTTTTCAGGAGAACTTAGAGGGGCTTAGTGAGCAAGAATATGGAATGTAATGTGGAAAAAGTTGAGATTATCCACTTTGATCGAAAGAATAGATGCACAGATTATTTGTTCAAATGTAAAATGCAGATGTACAAAGGGACCTAGGTGTTCTTGTCAATACATCTTTGAAGACAATGAGACAGGCTGAATATGATGAAGCACATATAAGCCAGTGCACACTGGGACACAGATGGATTCGATGTGAACAACGAGATTGAATGGATCTTCCCAGGGACACACAATGTCATCAAGGAAAATTGTTGTTGCTAAGATGCAGATGCAGCAAGCTATTAGGAAGTTAGTCTTTATTGCAAAAGGATAGGAGTACAGTGAAATCTTGCTTTAATTGCAAAAGAGCATGGTTAGACTGCACCTGGAATACTCTGTAGTTTTGGTCTCCTTATCTCAGAAAAGATATTATTGTGACTTTTGCCCATTTTGAGGGACTTCCTCTTGTGAAATGAAGATTACCTGTGCACAGTGCAGGGATGTCTTGCATACCTTAAGACAGAACCCTACTAATGCTGAAGTCATAAAGTTGCTTGGCAAACCCAAACCAGAAGAGGTGAACCCAAAGATGCTGGACTTTGAGACCTTCCTCCCTATGCTGCATCATATCACCGGGAACAAGAGGCAAGGCACATCAAAGACTTTGTAGAAGGTTTGAAAGTCTTTGACAAGGAAGGAAATGGCACTGTCTGGGGAGCTGAGCTCTGTCATGTGCTGCCAACACTGGGTGAGAAAATGTCAGAGAGTGAGATGGAGCAACTAATGGCAGGTCACAAGGACTCGAATGGATGTGTCAATGATGAAGCTTCTGCCAAACATATCTTATCATGATGAAGTGTTGTGTTCTGAGTGTGAGCAATGTGAGTGCTAATAAACACCAGGAACAGCAAACAGTGAAATCTTTGCAACAGCAACATTCCTTGATGACACTCTGTGAGTGAGAAGCCATTGTGTGTCCCTGGCAAGATCCATTCAATCCTGTTGTTTGCACTGAATCCCTCCATATCCCAATGTAGGTGTGTGCTTCACCATATTCAGCCTGTCTCATTGCCCAGAACATTTTTAATTTCTATTAGTTTTTACCACAAATTAATTTCGACAAAAGACAAGAAAACATATTGTCACAGACAGAGTGCAACAAGAGTGCACCAGGCTCTTCCCAGGATGGTGAGACTATCTTATGAAGAGAGATTGGGCAAGCTGGGCCTACATATGCAGAGTTTCGAAGAATGAAAGGCAGTGGCCATCTCCAATGAGATGGATTCTAATCATTTCCCCTTGACATTCAATGGTGCTACCTTTGCTGAATCTCTTACTATCAACATTCTGGGGTGATAATTGACCAGAAACTGAACTGGACTCACAATATAAATATTGTGTATTCAAGAACAGGTCAAAGGCTAGGAATTCTGTATCAAGTAACTCACCTCCTGAATCCCCAAAGCCTGTCCCTCCTCTACAAGCCAAGTTAGAAATCTTACAGAATACGCCCTACTTGCCTGGATGAGTGCAGATGCAACACCATTCAAAAAGCTTGGCACTATCCAGGACAAAGCAGCCCACTTGATGGGCACCACATCCACAAACATTTACCCCTTTCACCACCAACACTCAGAAGCAGCAAAGTGTGCTATCTCCAAAAAGCACTACAGAAATTCACCAAGCCTCCTTAGACAGCACCTTCCAAATCCATGATAATATTTCACAAGGAAAAAAAATACATATACATGGGAACACCATCACCTGCAAGTTTCCCTTTAAGCCACATGCCATTCAGAGCTGGAAATGTATTGTCATTCCTTCAGTGTCACTGGTTCAAAATCCTGGAACTCCTTCCTTAATAGCACTGTGGTACTGACAGCACATCAACTGCAGCAGTTCAAGGCAACAGCTCACTACCACTGTCTCAAGGACAAATAGGGATGGGCAATAAATGCTGATGTCCAAAGCTCATGAATTAATTTTAAACATTCAAATGATGCCCTATAACTTTGTAATAGATATGGTGAACAAAAATAAATACACATTTTGCAAATATTTCTTAATCAAAAACTATACCGCACAATATTCCAACTAAACCATAAATGCCTTATGAATAATTAAACCTTTAAATATGGCTTGTCTCTCATTGGCTCCTCAATGTCTCCACCATAAATGAATATGAATTGGTCCCAGATCTCTACTATGTTTTTTGGGTAGGTTAAGATCTGTATTTCAACTCTGCCTTTCCCCTCTGCAAGTTCCAATCTTTATATAAATACATGGGTAGAATTTTAATACTTGCTGTGAACTATTTAATTTTAGTAGTTCTGCATCAAATTTTTTTCAAATGAAAGTATTCCATAGCCATAAATAATTAAAGTAAATTTAGTATGAGAATCATTATGTGACAGCAGTAATATTTCATCAGTGAATGCAGAACCCTAACTATTCCTGTAACTCCTGTATCAAAGGTATGGCATGTATTTTTAATATTGGTTGTGAATCATTTAGTTGTGGTTGCTGCATAACTATTTAGAAAAACAAAGCTGTAAAAATTGGGAAACCTCCATTTGGGTTAATATATGACTTGTGAAGTGTTTTAATATTCTGTGAGCTCAGGTCGTTTTCTCGGTAAAATCAATTGTTTGCTTTGCCATTGAGTCTGCTTATTGTCATGCAACTTTATTACTTAATCTATGTAATTGATGTCATTAACTTGCAGTCTAACTGCCAGCAAATAAACTGTCTATTTGCTTTATGTTCGCGTTATGATGGAATGGAGCCAGTTTTATTGTTGCTTGGGTCAGACTATAAAGTAATTAATACATACAGACAACACCTAAATTTTTCTGGTCAGCTCATTACATAGTTTTATCCATTTGTTTTCAGCTGTCATTTTAATTCGTTCAGGCAGTCTTCCTTTTTGGATACACTTTTTTAATATTATTTTAATTCCGACTCAATCTCTGTGTTTTTCTTTCTACTTTGAGAGCTACAAGGGCACAGAGACATTTTCCCAGCAACAAAGTAACACGAATAAGTTAAAGATGTGACAGTTATTGGATCGGTGACTTGCTAAAATTACCATATGGTATGATAGTGATCCGTGCACAGGAGAAAGCTGTCATGTTTGTTTCTTGTTGAAGTAGCTGATCTGATCTAGACTGAAGCTAGTGGTGCAACAATTGTCCTTAATGCTGTTGGCTAAATGAAGGAAACATCAGCCAAATTTCTCACCTTCAACTCTTAGCTCAGTTCAGAACCCCACTGGAACTGATGATATGTCACAGCAAAAATCATTTTGAATCAATCCATAAGTACATCAAATATTACATGACCAAAGGCTGATTAGCAATCCAGAATATTGGAAATATGAATATAAAAGCACCAGTGAACATTCTGCAACACCTGAAAAGTAATTCAACAACATTGGTAGAGGCTGCATTACCGCACAATTGTTTGTCCTCTCATAGCCTTCCCCAGCATTTAAACCAAGTGATTCAATTTCATATTCAATTTTGCATTACAAACATAAAAACCTAAAAAATAGCAGCACAAGTAGGCCATTCAGCCCTTTGATGATTATGATCATGTTTAATCATCCAACTCAATAACCTGTTCCTGATCCTGCACCAATCACAACCCCTCCCCGTATGCTTTGATACCTTTGCCCTCAAGTGCTACATCCAACTTTTTCTTAAAATCTGAAGCATCTCCTCCTCCTCACAGTTCACCCACCCATCCAGTTTTGTGACTTCTGCAAATTTGGAGATAATACATTTAGTTCCCTCATCAAAATCATTATAAAATATTGTGAATAGCTAGAGTCCTAGCACTGATCCCTGAGGTACCCCATTAGTCACTGCCTGTCATTCAGAAAAGGACCAGTTTATTCCGACTTTTGTTTCTGTCTGCCAACCAATTTTCTATCCATCTCAATACCTCTAACCCCATGTGCTTTAATTTTACAAACTAGCTGTTATGTGGGACTTTGTCAAAAGCCTTCTGAAAGTCCAAATAAACAACATCCACTGGCCTCGCCTTATCAAAAGATTTCAGTAGATTTGTTAGGCTTGATTTCTCTTTCATAAATCCAGCTGATTCTGTCCAGTCTTGGCATTGTTTTCCAAATGGTCAGCTCTTAATTCTTTTGCAATGGACTGTATCATTTCCCCACCACTGACGTCAGACTGAGTGGACTATAATTCCTGACTTTCTTTCTGTCTCCCTTCTTAAATACAGGGGTTACATTAGCTATCTTCCAATACGTAGGAACTGTTCCAGAATCTGTAGAATCTTGGAAAATGACCACAAATGCATCCATTATTTTTGAGGTTGCTTCCTTAAGTACTCTACAATGCTGAGTATCAGACCCTAGGGATTTATCGGCCTTCAACCTCATCAATTTCCCTAACATCATTTCCCTACTAATACTGATTTTCTCCATCTCCCTCCCCTTGCTAAACCATGTGCTCCCAACTTTTCTGATATGCTTCAGAGATAGTAGGAACTGCAGATGCTGGAGAATCTGAGGTGACAAGGGTTAGAAGAAGGGTCTAGGCCCAAAACGTCAGCATTCCTGCTCCTCTGATGCTACTTGGCCTGCTGTGTTCATCCAGCTCTACACTTTGTTATTTCTGATATGCTATTTGTATCTTTCTTTGCCACACAGAACCAAAGTATGCTTTTAGTTGGTCAGTTATTTCTTTGTTCCCTATTATAAATTTCCCTGTTTCTGACCGCAAGGGACCTACAACTGTCTTCACCAATATCTTTCACTTTACACACTTGTAGAAATTTTTACAGTCTGTCCTGCAAGCTTACTCTCATTCTCATTTTCCATCTCTTAAATAATCCTTTTGTCCACCTTTGTTAAATTCTAAAATGCTCCCACAGGTCTGTATTTTTTTCCAGCCAACTTGTATGCCTCTTCCTTGGATCTAGTGCTGTCTCTAATTTCCCTTGTAAGCCATTGTTTGGCTACCTTTCCCATTTTACTTTTATGCCAGACGGGAATGAAAAATTTTTGCAGTTCACTCATGAGTTCATTGAATGTTTGCTATTACCTTTTCACTGTCATCCTTTTAAGTAGTGATCCCTAATCTATCTTAGTTATTGTGCCTCATACAATCATAGTGTCCACTATTTAGATTCAAGACCCTAGTCACAGAATCTACTACATCACTCTCCATCTTGATGAGGAGTTCTATAATGTTATAGTTGCTTATTCCCAAGGGGTCTCTCACAACTAGATTGCCATTAAACAGCACAAGGATTATGGGATCAGGTGCTGTATCAAAGAACGATTACATTTATAGATTAATTTCACCAAAGCAAATTTAAAACTATGAGAGGATTATTTTATCGAGAGGGTGGAAACAGACGCTAAATATGTTTTAATTGAAATAAAGAATACAATAAACACTGGAACTCTTAAATAGAAACAGAAGGTCTTGGAAAAATTTTAGCAGGTTAGGCAGCATTGAGTTGAGACAGATGCAGGGGATGGAACCTTATAAGATACATGAGCTATGGTAAAATTTACAGCAGAATCAGATGAGGAGTCTAGATGGACCCATGTCGACATTGGGAGCAACTCATTCCATCTTTTATACTTTTGTCAAGCATTATATTGAGTCTTCTGCTAAGCAGTAGCAAGTTTCTAATTAAGGGGGATTTTGCTTGTTAAACACCTTGTTAACAGTCCAAATGCCTCATTAATATTCAGCTTCCAATCTTACCAAACATGCCAAACAAGCTAGACATCAATAAAACCCAACATGTACCTTAAACTGGGTACCTGGTGGTTTCAGATCACCACTTGCTCCAAAGGACTTCCACATTGCATAGGACAAAACAGCATCTCAGAGCTTGTATAGACAGGCTGCGTGGGGACCTTTGGAAGTACTGTGCCTATGGGGTTTAGAGGAAGTACAACCAGGAAGGGGATTTGGATGTTTCGGAGCTCACCAACACGTAAAGGCGGAGGCTGGAAGCCACTAGCCAAGGAACACTCACCATCACCAAATCAAGAGTATGCAACAGGGCAGAAAATGGTTTTGCCCCCACTCAGATTGGGCAGGGTAAGTGTTTCGACTTGTGGGGAAGGGGGCTGCAAGTCACAACAATGTGAAGGATTTTAAAGGAAAAGAACATTACACACAAACCATGTAATGGACAGGGCACAGACCTGTGGGGTCCCTAATCCCTGGCCATTTTCATGCTATACCCCATTGTTCGCAGCACACGTCCTTGCCACAGACATCACTGACCAACTCATTCACAACAAAGGTGTCAGCAGGGCCCATTGCCCTCTATGTGCTTTGTTTATTTTGCTCCCAGATGCAGGCTCTGACCACAGACATCAATCCAGGGTGGCCAGTTCATTTAGGCTCATGTTGGAACTTCCACATTTGGGGCTGCACAGAGAGACAAACAACCAGCTGAAAGGTCAAAGCAGTGTAATTTATGTAAAAAATGCTAAGTAATGTACAGTATATTCTTACTCATGCCACCAAAGTACCCTTCACAAAGTTTTCTTCTTCCTCTCCCTCCTACTGCTTCTTGGTGTATTCCCTTGGTCAACAAATAGGGTTATAGTAATTATAATGAGGTCAGCCGGGTGGACATCATAGAATATAAGTTGCCTGATAGGGGCTATTAATCTGGTCCAATCAGGGAGCCCTGGCTGACAGATAAAAACTGGAGCGTCAGGGGTTCTGTTCACTCTGAGGGAGTTGGATCAGTTCATTGTCAAGGAGTTGCCACGTGTAAATAAAGGGTGACTTGGTGACAGGATAGCAGCCTCTTTGGAGTTATTTTAAGGGTGGAAGGAGCCTGCTTGGCAGTGGAGCCTTTTGGCACTGGTTTGGCTGGATGACCATGGGGCTGCTTATGGTTTTGAGGAGCCAGACATACCCAGGATCTTCTTGCTAGTGGCATGTAGAACCACTCACATGTAGTTCCAAGGGTTGAAGGGGCTCTAGCAGAGTAGTCATGGAGGGCCCAGCCACCTCTGTAGTGTCCTGAGTAGAAGCATCTGAGGGGCCTATGAATGATTTCTCCCCCTGTTACATGCCTCCCGACATTGCTCGGTCTCCAAATAACGAATGGACCCGCATTGTCATTGTGCCTTCAGACCTGAGAAGCAAGGCTGGGATCATGGATGGCAGGTGTATGTGCCACTCCAGCAGACTCTGAGGGCACTGGGCCTGGCTCCCCATGGCAGCCGCTAACCTGTCCTTGGAGGCAGCCAAGCAGTCACATTAATCACTACAATGCCATAGCTTCTGGGCAACAAAGGCAATTACATCTCACATACCTCTCCTGTTCCTTTCTGTACATGTGAACAAAGTCCCTGAATGCCAACAACACCAGATCCTCTCCTCCCTGGGGCTCAGTAGGTTCCTGGTCTTGGGCAGTCCTCGGACAGTCAGCAGCCTAACAGCATTGTAGTTGCACCTACACCCAATAGACTGAAGCAGCCAAAGATGCCCCTACCTTCTCAAGTGCAACTAGGAACGGACAATAAATGCTGTCCTAGCCAGCAATGCCTACATCCAAAAAATGAATGACAAAAGCATGCAGAGGGAAAGAGAAAGTATTCTTATCACTGTCTCAAAAGATCCTTGCTATCAAATGACTAGCATTCTGCCTGGTATTGACATCCAACAGATAAGCATCACTACCGAGCAATCACTTCATCTTCTTTGGATACAATAGAGATGATTCACGTTTGTGGTGGTGAATTTGGCCAGTTAATTTGAACTCAATCTGTAAATTCACATCATGATTCCCTTACACTTGGCTGTATGCTTTTGTTATACCTTGTTATTTCCCAATTTCAGCTACTTTCACTCTGAAGATGGTCCAGGCTTGGGAGAAAGCCATTCATGAATCAGAGCACCCCAAATCAGGTAAAGAATAGAATGGAGTCCTCATAGTATGAAAACAGACCATTCAGCCCAATAAGTCCACACCTACCCACCAAAGTGCATCCCACACAGACCCATCTCCCAAACCTATCCCTGTAACCCTGCATTTCCCATGGCTAAAACACCTTACCTAGACAACCTGAACATTGTGGGAAAATTATATACAGCCAATCCACCTAACTTGCACATCTTTGGACTGTGGGAGGAAACCAGGGCACCCAGCAGAAACCCATGCAGACACAGGGAGAATGTGCAAACTCCACACAGACAGTTGCCCAAGGTTGGAATCAAACCCAGGTCCCTGGCACTGTGAAGCAGCAGTGCTAACCACTGAGCCACCATGCTGCCCCTGTAATGGATACTCTCCACTTGCTTGGATTAGTGCCCAGTAAAAGCCCCAAATCCTGGTCCCATGTGGGGGAGCAAAGGGGGCGACTGAAACAGAGACCCCACCTTCATATGCCCATTCTGCAGCAAGAGATAGGGATCAGCAGCAAGAAGATATGAAGCAGCAGTCACCTCTGCAAGTGACATGCTACAAATGTGAAGACTGCAGGGTACGCAGGCACTTAGAGCCACCACAGGATCCAGGCTCAAGACCCCGGCGCATGATACTGGAAGGACTGGAGAAACAAGCATTAGGTAATTTGGCTGGGGAGGTCACACTGCCAAATTTAATGGAGGAAATCCCACTGTCTTACTCATTTCACCCCCCATCTCACAAGTTGGATACACTTCCAGATAGCTTTGCCTCTCCTTAGTGGATGTGCAATATCAGATGGGACAGTGTGGATGGCCCTCGCAGACAGCGATGTGGCCACCCAATTGAGTTTTTGTGGGACACGGGGCATCCAGGACAACACTTAACACATCCCGAGATTTTGATAACATATGGTACATTCATAAGAAAATTCTTCTGAATGAACTCACTGGACACCTATAGGAGGGGGTGGAGACAGAAACTATAGAATTTAAACCGGGAGACATAGTCTGCCATCACCCAGTAGTGTTGGTTAATCTGCGTATGGACACCAAGCACAGTTTAAGTTTTGACCTTATGAGGAAGTGTAAGTTATCTTTGACCTGGCCAATCGTAGTATTTGGCAAATGCCCAAGCTCGATGAGACTCCAGTGAAGATTGTGACAGACACATACACACCACTAATGTGTATCATGGGGGAATTGTGGATTAGACTCACTGAAATGACTGAGGACCCAGCAGCGCAGGCAATTCTCACAGAGCACAAGAGTGTGTTTGCCAGTCACACACACGGCTGCGGTTGCATTGAGGGCGAGGCAGTGATACATGGACCAGACACAAAGCCAAAAAGACAATCCAATTTCCCCCAGCAGGCAGGAGGTGGCCAAGGTCATTAGCAAATTGTTAAAGCAAGGAGTCCTACATCCTGTAGCATCAGTTAAGAAACCAGATGGCTCTCGATAGCTCACCATCGATTACAGGGAGCTAAATAAAACCAATCACGGCACTGACATCAGTAACTAGCCCCAAAACCACAATGAGGCAGGACCCATGGGCAAAATATTTCACCGTCCTGGACATTAGTAATGGATTTTGGCCCATTTCCCTCTATTGACACTGTCAGTATAAATTCACCTTCACATTTCTGGGCCAACAAGACACAGGGACCTACTTTTCCCAGGGGTTTCACAATTCTCCATCAATATTTTATCAGAGGCTGGCTAAAAGGTTAGGAGCTTTCCCCGACTGGACTGCTTGGTGCAGTACGTGTACAGTCTCCTCCTAGAGACAGAGACAAGGACCAAACATTGGACACTGTTAAAGGAACTGTTAACCCTCCTCACCACCTTAGGACTAAATGTTAATCCCAAAAAGGGGCCGATCATGGGATCCCAGGTCTCATACTTAGGAACTGTGATAGCTCAGGGGAAACATCAAATAGAAGGGAAGCACATCGAGGTCATAACCCATTTCCCTTCCCCAGGCATGTGAGCTCATTGTGTTTCCCTAAGTGAGATACTGTTGGAACCAAATTTGGACATTCTAAATTGACCCACAGCCAGAGAAATCAGAAATAAAAACAAAAATTACTGGGAAAACTCAGCAAGTCTGGCAGTGTCTGTGGAGAAAAAGCAAAGTTAATGTTTTGGGCCCAGTGACCTTCTTCAAAGTGGGAGAAATCAGGCCTGACAGAAAATAGGCAAAACTAAATTAAGTAGCAGCTAAAATATTACAGCAGTGCTGGGCAAAGGTATGGGGAGAGTGTACAGCAGCAGCCCACACAGGAAACACCTCCGTGCCACTCTAAACGGCACAGGGAGGATTTCCTTGAGGCGATTCAGACTGTGGGGTGTGATGTCCTGGGAGATAATCGATTGAGCAGGGCCAATGTTGGGCTGAGGTCAATTCATCCAAAAAGCCAGCAGGCGTGAGCCATTCTGATTCCACTGGGGCAAAGTCCCTCATCCAACAGGCTCAGAATGGCTTGGACAGTGACTAACACCCCCCTCGGCCAGCTGCACCAGTGTCATCCAGCCCCCTCCTCCGCCATGCAATATGTCCCCAACTCTGGTTAACCCAGGATCCCTAGCTCTGCCCTCCATCAGTCGGCAGAAACCTTGCTGACAGAGCAACCTGCTCCTGAGCAGCGGCTCCCTTACACCAGCCATCACTCCTGCAGGGAGAGCACTCCATCATAAGCTGACCATGTTCCAGACTGTAATCAGGTCCAAGTAAAAGACAGGCAATTCTGGAAGAAGATCTGAGGGCAGGACAACTGCATGAAGAGCTACACACCTGATGGAAGAAATATGTCACCAGGGTGCACCACCTTAGGGGAAGCTCAACATAAACATAATGCTGCAGGGTCTGAAGGTGGAAAGTTGTTACCAATAGCGCCTGATCCCAATCCCTCCTCAAGTGGGAGACCCAAAGCTTCAGCAGTGATTCAGTGTTGCCTTTTGTCCCAGTAAAACTCAATGAGCATTTTCTGAGATAACAAGGTGTAAAGCTGGATGAACACAACAGGCCAAGCAGCATCAGAGGAGCAGGAAAGCTGACGTTTCAGGTCTAGACCCTTTTTCAGAAATCGGGGAGGGGAAGGGGATTCTGAAGTACATATGGAGAGAGGGGGAGGCGGATAGAAGATGGATAAAGGAGAAGATAGGTGGAGAGGAGACAGACAGGTCAAAGAGGCGGGGGTGGAGCCAGTAAAGGTGAGCGTAGGTGGGGAGTTAGGGAGGGGTTAGGTCAGTCCAGGGAGGACGGACAGGTCAAGGGGGCGGGATGAGGCTGGTAGGTAGGAGATGGGGTTGGGGCTTGAGGTGGGAGGAGGGGATAGGTGGGAGGAAGGACAGGTTATGGAGGCAGGGACAATCTGGGCTGGTTTTGGGATGTGGCCAGGGGAGGGGAGATTTTGAAGCTTGTGAAATCCACATTAATAGCATTGGGCTGCAGGGTTCCCAAGCAAAATATGAGGTGCTGTTCCTGCAACCTTCGGGTGGCAGCATTTTCTGGATGTTTGTGACAAATCTCAGCAGAGGGACCAAAGTGACCAGCCAGTACCACAACATGGTGATGACAGGTTGGTCTATAACCAGTACCTGCATCCTGTAATACAATGCCCAGAGCAGTCCTGTCCAGTGTCCTAGTTCAAGCAGTCACCTTGGTTTCCAATTCTTGCCAATTCACTGATCAGGAATCCTTGGCAGGACAAAGATGGATTCCAGATAGAGGAGGTGAGTGGTACTCCACATGAAGCACCAGAGCTCCTCCAGCAGACCAACTAGAAGTCCCAAACATTTACTCATTGACCCTCATGGTGGACACTGAAGATTAGATCTCCTGGCACTCCACACATCCTTTGCAAGTCATCCAGATCCGTGAACATAAGGAGTACATTGCCAGCGTAAGCCAAAAGGAACATCCCCAACCCAGTCCATACACAGCTAGACCTGAAAGCCACTTGTGCAAGAGGTGTAGGAATGGCTCCATGCAGAGAGAATACAATTGGCTGACAGAGGCAGCTGTCCCATGCTGAAGAGCAGGGTACCATCAAGGACCTATTAACCTTCACTAGACACTCTGTGGTATTGTACAGAAGTTAGATCAGGGCAACGAAGTGCATCCTGAACCTGGAAGCTAGCAAATTCCTGAGCAGACATTCTTGATCCACCCTGTCAAAAGCATTTTCCTGATCGAGGATGAGAAAGGTGCTTGACAAACCAGCCCTTTGGGAATGATGGATCGCCTCCTGGATCAGGTGGTTGTTATTGTGAATGCTGTGGCCTGGGGCTGTGTAGGACTGGTCTGAGAGAATCACGTGGTGCAACGTGCTGCTGTGGAGAGAAGAAAGTACCCTGTAGTCCGGATGCAAGTTCTTTAAAAAGCAGGAAATAGCCCTCTTGAACAACAGGATAATGACAGTCTTGCACCAAGAATGGGGCATCTCTCCAGTCGCGATATATTCCCCCAGGACCTGCACATAGTACCCGCTATCCCCTCCCCCACCCTCCAAGGACATCCTAGACTACCTCGAGGAACTCCATAGACAGACCACCCATCCCCAAGGACTTACACGTGGAGAGCCATTTTATCAACCCCTCCAGGCTGAGAGGGCCAGCAAGCTTCCTTGCTGGATGGATCTGGAGAGATGGCAGTGGAATAGTACTCCCTTATCTCGGCTCTGATGCTCTCTGGATTCAATACAATGGATCCATCATCAGCAAGAAGCACAAAGAGCTGCTGGCATACCCCGTGTCTTTTTTCCAGTGGGTAAAAGATAGGGAAGCTGTGGTCTACTTCCTGGAGGGACCAGATCTACTGCCTCAAGTCTGCGCCCCAGGGCCCAATGAGATGCAGGTCTCAGAGCACAGCCTTCTTCTCTTGGTACACTTCCCACAGGGCCAGCTCCTCATTACACTGACCAAGTCATGACTCCAGATTGATGCCTTCTCCTTGCTCCTGGATTTTTGCCTCCTCAGAAGAAGCAAATAGCTTCTTAAACTTCAGAATCCATCAGTTCTAGAATGTGAGCAAGGTCTCCTAATAGAGAAAGAAATGGTGCAGAGCCTACAGATTTAAACCAGTTTCCAATATGCTCATTGCACGTGTTACATTTGCTTGTTGCCAGGTGTAATTTTTGGTTTGAACTGCTGTACATCTGTCTGGTTTATTTCACAGCTATATGGAGATTACCCTAGTTAACCTAGACTACCCAAATAGTGCATTTGCATGATTTAAAACATCTTAGAACTTTACAGAAGTTATGGTATCCATGTATCTCTGTTAGCCCACAGGTCTCTCTGGAACACTGTATATGAGACAACTACTTGACTCTCCAGCTCCACCTACAGGCTTTCCAATCAAGCACACTGCACAAGGTCATTAAACAGACCAACACAATCAAATCAAATCCAGTTCTGAGGAAGGGTCAGCGGACCTGAAACGTTAACTCTGTTTCTTACCTTCACAGATGCTGGCAGACCTACTGAGCTTTTCCAGCAACTTTGTTTTTGTTCTTGATTTACAGCATCCGCAGTTCTTTCAGTCTTTATTTAGTGCTTAATTCATTGGTTGAACACATGCAATTACAGTCACTCAGAGTAGAATTTTATGGTCCCTCCCTGGTAATTTGTTGGGGGTGGGGTGCAATTCTGGGGCAGGGTGTGACGGAAAGCTGGACGGTCAGCCTTCATCCCAATTGAGGTCCTTACAGCAGCCATTAGTGACCACTTAAGGACCACTTCCCATCCGACCGCAATTTTGAGACTGGCAATGGGAAGGCCTAGAATGTCTTTCAGCTTGGGCCTTAGATGGAAAGAAGCAGTTGTCCCTGACTTAAACGCAGGCATTTTCCCTAAAGTCTACCCACTCCTGATAATAAAAGCAAAATATTAAGGATGCTGGGAATCTGAATCCAACACAAAAAAAATGCTGAAGAAACTCAGTCGGTTTAGCAGCATCTGTAGAGAGAGAAACAGGGGCAATGTTTCCAGTCTGGTATGGTGCTTCCTCAAAACTGAAAGGGGTTGTAAAATGGTGTTTTTTGTATTTTTGTAACAGAAGAGGAGGTTGAGTGAGAGGAACAGATAGGGTGGAGACCCAGTGCAAGCAACAAAGGGGTTGCTAAATTTGATGAAAGAGAAATAGAGATGTAAAATGGGTGTAAATTAAGGTGCGAAATGGAGAAAATGTTCTCTGCTGAGAGCAAAGTAAACAAGTCACTAACAAGGAAAGAGTGGGGAGGAGAAATGTAAATAAATAGAGGACAGACGTAATATGGTCAGGCTGCAAAGTTGAGGAATTCAATTTTGAGTCCTAGAGGCTGTGAAGTGTCTAAGCGGAAAGTGAGGTCCTGTTCCTTGAGGTTGCATTGTGCTTTGTTGGATCATGTCAAGGACAGAAATGTTAGCATGACAGCAAGGTGGTTTATTGAAATGGCAAGCGACTGAGAGGTTAGGGTCATTCCTATCGGGAAAGCAAAGGTCTTCCACAAAACAGTCACAAAGTCTGCATTTGGCCTTGCTAATGTAAAGAAAACTACATTGAGAACAGTGAAAAGACTAGATTGAAAGAAGTGCAAGTAAATGCTGCATCATTTGAATGATATGTTTGAGGCTTTGGACAGAGAGGAGGTGAATGGGCAAGTGTTACACCTTCTGCAAATGCATGGGAAGATGCCATGCGAGAGTGAGGAAATGTTAGGAGTGGAGCAGGGTATCACAGAGGGAACGATCCTTGTAGAATGTTGACAATGGAAGGGAGGGGTAGATATGTTTGGTGACATCCTACTGGAGGTAGTAGAAATGGCACAGAATGATCGTTTGAATGCAGAGACTACTGGGATGGAAAGTGAGAAAAAGGGAAACCCTATCCTTCTGGGAAGCAGAGGACAGGTTGAGGGCAGAAGTGAAGGAGATGGATCAGACATGGCTGAAGGCCTTTTCAACCACAGTTGGGGGAATCCTTGGTTGAGGACAAAGAAGGACATGTCAGAGGCAGCATGGTAGAAGATGGCATCATCAGAACAAATAGTGACAGAAATGGAAAACAGGTAGAATAGAATGGAATGCTTGCAGGAAATAGGATGTGAGGGAATTGCAGTTGAGCTAACGGTGAGAGTCTGTGGGCTTGTAATGAAAATTGATGGCAGGCCTAATCCTATTAAGAGCAAAAAACCTGCTCTGTAGTCACCCCAACACAGTGAGGCCCATGTTGACACATGGCTCCTTTTATTCAGCCATTTTCAAGGAACATGCAGCCTTGAACATTATGGTATATTCCATGTGAGTGGCACCTAGCTCTGTCTGATACTGGTTGCCTTCAGTAACCCTGTGGCACAACCTTGCAACCTTGGAATAAACAATACGGATAATGGTTTCTTCCCTGTGTATGTCCTCAGGATTCAGGTACTAAGCCCGATGAAAGCTCTTGCATCGCTTCATAGAGACCAACCTCTCATCACCAGTGTCACTAAGTGCAAGCTGTCCTGCAGCTCAATTATTATGCTTGACATGACCTGGTTGAGATATTACAGTTATGAGTGGTTACAGTTTGTTTACCTTTATGCTGCAACGAGTGCTTCATTTCAATGTAGAATTGTTTACTGAGTGCTCATGCAATCAATTCTTTTTCATTTCTGTTTTGATTCACTTTTGAGTATTTGAGATGTGTAGGAACATGTGCAAACAGATCTCTGTCCTCTCTGATTCCTGCACTGCAAGGTAGCAAAACAATAGTTTTTGACTGGCCCAAAAACAATTCTAGTCTGTGTGCAATTATTTTTTGCTTCACCCTAAAAGCTTTCCCACTAACCTACACTCTAGCCCCCATTACTGTACATGGTGTTTCTCCTTTACTACAGTGTCCTCTCTGTCATGCTTTGGTCTTCCCTATCACTGTAGTCCAGTCCCAATTTTCATTGACCTTCCTGATTTTCCCCTGAGTGCACACTCACTCAGTGCCTCATGCCCATTATTCAGTTTACCTCTCTTTTACTGACACCACATTTCATTACCCTAGTCTGTTTCCCACGCTCAATTTGCAGTTCTTTCGACCCTTGTCATGCATCAAACTAAGTGTGCAAATCCAGTGTAACTGAGAGCTGATCGCCCCAGATTTGTTTTGCCCTTTCCAAGTATCCTTGTGTTTTGGAGGTAGTAGGAACTGCAGATGCTGGAGAATCTGAGATAACAAGGTGTGGAGCTGGATGAACACAGCAGGCCAAGCAGCATCAGAGGAGCAGGAAAGCTGACGTTTCGGGCCTAGACCCTTCTTCAGAAATGGTCGATTTCTGAAGATTTCTGAAGAAGGGTCTAGGCCCAAAATGTCAGCTTTCCTGCTCCTCGGCCTGCTGTGTTCATCCAGCTCTACACCTTGTTATCCTTGTGTTTTGATTGGTTTTAAGGTTGCCAGACCCTGGAACTGTACTGTTGAAAGTCTCCAGGAATGAAGCATGAACCCATTGGCACTGGTTAGAAGCCCTGGGGTACTTTGTCCTTTCAGACTTCTTACAGCAGCAGTATTTACAGAATCCCTACAGTGCAGAAAGAGGCCATTTGGCCCACTGAGTCTGTACTGACCCCCTGATCATCCCAACCCAGACCCACACCACTTCCAACCCCATCCTCATAACCCTGCATTAAACATAGTTAATTCACTTAGCCTGCACAACCATGGATATTTCAGGACAATTTAGCATGACTAATCCACCTACCTGCACATCTTTGGACTGTGGGAGGAAACCAGAGCACCCAGCTGAAACCTATGCAAACATGGGGAGAAAGCATAAACTTCAAACAGTCACTAAGGATGGAATCGAACCTGGGTCCCTGGTGCTATGAGGCAGCAGTGCTAACCACTGAGCCACTGTGCCGTCTCCTTGTGTTTAGTGGTGTGCACAACTGTTACTGTTGAGAATCATGCAGCTTGGTGATGTCACAGCCTGTCAAAATAAACAGAAAGAACTTAAATGATGGAGAAACAATCAGGCATCAAAAGGTTGAAGGGTGTGGAAATTCTAAAGAGAGAAATGGAGAAGTACGTCATGCATATCCTAATTAGAAGAAGGTGGGCAAGGGCCAGGGAATTTGTATTAAGG
This sequence comes from Rhincodon typus, assembly GCF_021869965.1. Classification (NCBI taxonomy): domain Eukaryota; kingdom Metazoa; phylum Chordata; class Chondrichthyes; order Orectolobiformes; family Rhincodontidae; genus Rhincodon; species Rhincodon typus. The sequence goes on from NC_063334.1 coordinate 55,431,204, forward strand.
CTCAAGGGGAGAAGCAAGTGATGGGAACTGAAGTGTCTGAATTCAGGGCAATAGGAGTAAGGGAGTAGTGAGGAACACAGTAGACTGCAGATCAGGGATACAGTTACACAAAAGCTATTTTTAATGAATTGTCATACTGTTAATTTGAGGGAAATCTGGATGTTGCTTATCTTACTGTTAGTTGTCTGTGTAGATTGATTAAGTTAATATTTGTTATGGTGAAAATTAAGCTCTGCTGCCCTCTGATTGCCATTGTAAATTACTGTCTAACGTTAGGTGTGTAGTTTTAGAGCTCTTCCCATCTTAGTATCCTCTGTCTGTGTGTTCCAGGTGACCTTCTAGTCCTTGAACTATTTGCAAGGCTGCCAGTAGAATGATAATTAAAGATACTCAACCACAGGAGGTCCAACCTATTGTTTTAGAGTAAATATAAGAAGATTTGCAGATATCAACTAATCAGACATCATGTGATCACATAAAAGATGGAATATAAGTGTGATATATTTGGTAGGAGGGATGGAGTGCAGAGCATTTCTTGAATGGTGAGAGATTGGAAAGTGATGTTCAAAGGAACCTAGGTGTCCTCCTTTCGAAGTCACTGTAAGTTAGCACACAAATGCAGCAAGTAATTCAAAGGCAAATTGTATGTTAGCCTTTATTGCAAAAGTATTTGAATGCAGGTGGAAAGATGCCTTGCTTCAATTGTACAGAACATTGGTTAGACTGCACCTGGAGAACTGTATGCAGTTCTGGTACTCTGACCTCAGATTTTGGCGGCTTTAGAAGTGGACATATCCCCAGGTCCAGATCAATTGTATCACAAGCTGCTGTGGGAGATGAGGGGAGAAAGTACAGGGGACCCAACGCAAATGTTTAAATCATCTCTGGCCACATGGGAGGTGCCAGAGGACTGGAGGACAGCTAATGTGGTTCCATGTTACATGAAGGGTGACAGGAAGAGAGGGAGAGAGGGACTGGGAACACAGTTGAAGTATTGTGTGCAGTTCTGAAGGATGTGGAGGCTTTGGAGAAGGTGCAAAATAGATTTACCAGATTGTTACCTTGATTTGACTGTATTAGCTGTAAGGAGAGGTTAGACTAAGTTGGATTGTTTTCATGAATGTCAGAGGCTGAAGGGCGACCTGATAAAAGTGTATAAAATTAAGAGATGTGGATAGTCGGATTCTTTTTCTCAGGGTGGAAATGTCAAACACTGACGGGCATAGGTTTAAGATAAGAGGGGAAAAGTTTAACGGAGATGTGCAAGGAAAATGTTTTCACAGAGGGTGGCAGGTGCTGGAACACACTGCCACAGGAGGTATGATAGCAATGTTTAAGAGGCACTTTAGACAGACATGAATATGCAGAAAACAAAGAGATACAGATCATGTGCAAGCAGATGTGATTAATTAGAATGGCATCATGGTCAGCACAGATAATGTGGGCTGAACTGCCTATTCCTGTACTGTTCTATGTACACAGTGAATCTAATATTTAGTTGAGGCAATTACTGGAGAAAATAGTGAAGGACAGAATGAATCTCCACTTGGAGATGCGAGGTTTGATCAGTGATAGTTAGCATGGCTTTATCAGAAGATTATGCCAAAAAATCTGGTGGAATTTTTCGAGGAGGTGACCAAGTGTTTGGATGAGGGAAGGGTGGTTGATGTACATTAATGGTTTCAGCAAGGCCTTTGACAGGATCCCATGTGGGAAACTGATAAGAAGGTAAAAGCTCATGGGATTATGAGTAACTTTGCAAGTTTAACGAGGTAGGGCAGGCTCAAAGAGCTGAATGGTCTAATCCTGCTCATATATTCCTATATTCCCATCTCTCCAACCAAATTATTAGTGATAGGAGATAGAGGCTGGTGAAGGCCGTTTGTCTGACTGGAGCCTTGTGTGCAGCGGCGTACCATAGGGATCAGTGCTCGGTCTCTTATTACTTGTGATATTCATAAATGATGGAGATGAGAATGTGTGGGGGGCTGATAAGTAAGCTTGTGAGAGGCACATGTGGCATAGGTAGAGGGAAGGAGTAGCGGAACAGCACCAGAAGGCATGTTTGGATTTGGGAGATGATAATGACTACCACAGTGACCTCCACAGGCAGAGCATAGAAGAGCAGGGTGGGCATCACTAAGGAGTAATATCAGGGCCTGGGGGCAAGGACAACAGTTGGAGAAGTTCAATGTGGTGGGTCTCCACATTGGAGTGAATGGGTTGAAACAGGCTGTTGAGGTAGAAGGGGACATGAAGGCTTTGTGGGGGTAGCTGGTGACCAGACAAAGTGCACTGCTGATTGTATCCACCTCAAATTGCATTTCCCACCATCACTTGATATTCACTTAACACCAAACTGCAACTGGAAAATGGCTGGACCAATGCCCAGGGCGGGTGGAGTCAGTGTCAGTTTGATGGATGAACATATGGAATCGGCATCTGCTGGATGCTAGGATATTAAATGGGTAAACACATAAAGAATGATGGAGACATGACCCTCCAAGCTCCAACTACAATGCAGTTGCAATCATTTCCTTGTCTATTTACATGCATGCAGAGTGAAAGGCTTAAGTGTCAAATCCTGGTCAACAGTGATTTCAGCCATGCTAATGGCCTTTGCAATTGGAACATTGGCATCTCAAGTTAGGTGTTAGAAGTTAGTGGCAATGACATAAAGGGGCAAACACTGACTGAAAATGATCCATAAACTGCCACGGGAGTCCGTTGTAGGACTGAATGCAATTAAAAGCTGTGGTTAATATTAGTCTGGGATGGGAATGGGTTTGGAGTGCAGAATGCACTCCTTTTTTGTGATGGTCACTTGCTGTGGTGCCACCTTCAAGCTGGTGCCCATGCTGAAGCTGAATGAATGATGGAGATATGACCCTCAATATCAGGGTGTGCATGCCTCACCAAATGGAGGAGAGTGATAGCAGCTCTCATCCTCTGGGCATGCCACCACTGACTGTCTGAGACCTAAGAACTTGTTTTACTCTTTGTCCCAACATGGGTCATAGTCAGAAAGAGTCATCCACCCAGCTTCTGGTGAGATGTTGGTGGCTAGCCTTCCTAAGAAGGTGAAGGCAGAAATAGGAGGATCAAGGCTGACAGCAACCCCACGAGCAGTATCTGCCTACCATAGAGGTCAAAGGGCACTGATCTCAGACAGATGTCACAGCCGCAGGGCCCTTCCTGTTGTGTGGAGTCCACATGTGGACTAGTATTCATTTTCTTTGTTCACTCTTGCTGCCTGTTAATAAAAGCTCATATTTGGAATTGTCCAATTGCTTGCCTAAATGTGATGTTCCCCAATTGGACATTGACAGGCCATGTATCTATATTGAGCACTGGGGATGGTATAGAGGGGATCATTCCCCCTGGGACACCCCAGTCTACTCTTACTCCACTCCCAAAACATCTCTATAGCTCCACAGCACTTTCCCATGCAGTCACAGAAGATGTAATACTAGTCCATTTACTTTCTCCTTCCTCACTGTCCAAAGCTACAGACACACCTTCCAGGTGAAGCAGCGATTTACCTGCACTCACTCGATCTAGTCTATTGTATTGGCTGCTCACAATGTGGTCTGCTCTACTTTGGGGAGACAGAGCGCAGACTGGGTGGCTGCTTTGCAGAACACCTATGCTCATTCGCAAAATGACCTTGAGCTTCCGCGTGTCTGCCACTTCAACACACACAGTGTTCCCTGACCAAGATCTCTGGTTCAGTCTTGCTGCAGGGGTCCAGCAAAGCTCAGCACAAGCTGGAAGAGCAGCACTTCATTTTCCACTTTGGAACCCTGTAGCCTTCAGAACTCAATATCGATTTCAACAATTTTAGGGTTTAAGGCACTTTCTCCCATGTCCTTACCCCAATCCCCACACACCACGCTACCCATTATCAGCCACTAATGGTCCTCATTAGCAGCTATTCATTCTCTCAGGCTGTCCATTACCCATTCCTTTGTCTGCCCAACTGTTTTCTCTCTCTCTGGCTCCATCTCCACTTATCATTTATTCCTTCCTCCTAGCCCCAATCTTTCTTTAGCATAGGTATCAACCTTTTCCTAGTTACTATCAAGTCTGAAGAAGGATCACTTGACCCGAAACTTCAACGCTGATTTTGGTCCACAGATGTTGCCGGACCTGTTGAGTTTCTCCAGCAAATTCTGTTTCTGTTTTTCTCTCTCTCTCAAAGAAATGTGGACTTAATTACTGTTTAAATAGCTTTCTGGATTCTTGTGGTGTGGTGGTAGTGTCCCAACCTCTGAACTACAAGGTCCAGCTTCAAATCTCATCTTTATACAGACTGATTTTAAAAATGTTATAGTTGAGTTTTGAAATTCGTACAAGGTCAAGCCTGAATTGAGAGATGGGAATGAATGTTCAACGAGACCTGGGTTTCCTTCTGCATCATTTGCTGAAAGTAAACATTCAGCTGCAGCAAGCCAAAAAGAAGGCAAATTATTTGTTGGACCTCATAGTGAAAGGATTTGACTACAGGAACACAATTATACAGTGTATTCGCGAGGCACACTTGGAATGTTGTATATAGTTTTGGTCTCCTTATCTGACGAAGGATTCTTTATTTTTATTTACTCGTGGGATTGGATGTTCCTGGCTGGCCTCATTTCTCTCCCGTCCCTAGTTGCCCTTGAGAAGGTGGTGGTGAGTTCCCTCTTTGAACCACTGCAATCCATGTGCTATAGGTTGACCCACAATGCCATGAAGATGGGCATTCCAGGATTTTGTCCCAGCAATAAAGAATGAGTGGTGAGTTATTTCAAGTCAGGACAGTAACTGGCTTGGAGGGGAACTCGCATGTGGTGGTGTTCCCACGGATCTGCTGTGCTTCTAGATGGAAATGGTCATTGGTTTGGAAGGTGCTGTCTGAGAAACTTTGGTGATTTTCTGCAATGCATGTTGTAAATAGTACATACTGCTTCTACTGAGCATCAGTGGTGGAGGGAGTGGATATTTGTGGATGTGGTGCCAATCAAGTGGGTTGCTTTGTTCTGGATGGTATCAAGCTTCTTGAGTGTTGTTGGAGCTACATCCATCCAGGCACTTGGCACTTAGGAACATGGCTGAGGTTGTTGGACATCAGTCATCTCAGTTCTAGGATATCCCTGCAGGAGTTCCTCAGTAAATATTATGAGTAAGATAAAGTCACAATGTTCCCCGTGGATCATAAAGGCTGCCCCCTCATTAGACAGAGATGGCTGGTCGTGATTTAACCTGAGGGTTACTATGCCTCAGGTGAGGGGAAAGGTTGAGAAGAGGAGCCCTTCATGGTAACCTCAGCTAATTGTGGAAATTGAATCCATGCTGTTAGTGTTACTCTGTATTGAGACCAGCTCTCCAGCCAACTGAGTTAATTGACCCCAAATTCCTCACTCATCACCACTTTCTCAAGGGCAACTAGGGATGGGTTCGTAATGTAGTTAAGGCATACATGAATGCTTGTCTTTATCAGTTGTGGCATAGATTATAAGAGCAGAGAAGTTCTGTTAGAGCTGTACAGAATTTTGGTTAAGCCGCAGCTTGAATACAATATTCAGTTCTGGTCACCACACTATTCAAAGGATGTGATTGCATTTAAAAGGTTGCAGAGGCGATTCACCAGGATGTTGCCTGGAATGAAGCACTTTAACTTTGAAGTGAAGCTGGATAAGTTCAGATTGGTTTCTTTGGAGCAGAGAAGGTTGAAAGGGGATCTGATTGAAGTATATAAAATTGAGGGGCATGGAGAGGGTGGATGGAAAGCATTGTTTCCATTTGTTGAAGGGTTGATAACACAGGGGTATAATTTTAAGGTGAAGGGCAAGAGGTTTAAAGGGGATTTTAGGAAAATTTTTTTTCACCCAGAGACTGACAGGAATCTGGAAGGAAGGTGGTTGAGGCAGGAAGCCTCACAATCTTTTAAAAAAGCACTTAATGTCATAATATTCAAGGCTACGGGTGAAGTGTTAGAAAGTGGGGCTAGTCTAGATTTAGACGAGTTTACACAACAGACTCAATGGGCCGAATGGCCTATTTTGTACTGTATGATCTTATATTTCCATGACTTCAAAGCCTAACTGATATTTGAGACTGAATTAATAGATCAGCTGTCAAAAAGATGCACTGACCTTTGACATTCTTAAGCTATATGAGGAGTAAGCCACTAAGGAGAAGTCTGCCGTAGCAAGCAAATAACATAGGAAACAGGAACAGGAGAAGGCCATTCAGCTCATCAGGCCTGTCTCTCCATTCAACAAGATTATGTTTGATCTATCCCAGGCTAGGTGGCCTCTAATGCAAATATCTTTCATCAGCTATGGGGCCCAGCTCTGATCACAGTATTCCAACTGCAGTCTGACTAGTGTCTTATGCAGTTTTAGCAAGACCTCCTATTTTAGTACTCCATTCCTTTTTAAAAAAAAATCAACATTCCATTTGCTTTCCCTATTACTTGTTGAACCCTGTATCTTGCTTTTTGAAATTCATGCATGAAGTTTCCCAAATCACTCACTGCTATAACTTTCTGCAGTCTTTCTTTATTTAAATAAAATTTTGCTCCTCTCTTCCTGCCAATGTGCATAACCTCATATTTTTCCACATTATATCCCATCTCCTATTGTTTATCAATCAATTTGTTTAGTCTTTCCCATAAATCTCTGTATCCTGCAGCTAGGGGACTTGTGAATTTAAAATCAATGGGAATTTGTAGTTACTAAATTTAACTAGATATCAAAATTGAATTGCACACATTGCATATTGCTGTGAAACTTTTAAATTGTTGTAGTATTACCTCATGGTCTGATGGTAGCAATGTTGAGCTATTTAAATTGCTCTTCTTTCAAATCCATCTCATTGTCAAGCATTTTGAGTACTTCCATAATTGCAACAAGTGGGATCAATTTTCAAGCTGGCTATAATAGAAGCAAAACCTTGGGATTGGGACCTCTTCCTGCCTTACTCCTCTGCCCAGGCTCTGGCTAATTTGCAGGATTAAGATTGTTTGAATAGTAAATGAATACCCACCTTGAATAAGGGTTTTGCTGTCTTTGCTGACTTTCTTTAATCTGAGTCTGCCAGTGAAATTTACTGCATCAAAAAATGGGTTCTATGAAATGTATCTACTCCTGCAATCCTTTTGCA
>NC_063334.1:55438749-55442947 GCF_021869965.1 Rhincodon typus
TCTAGGCCCGAAATGTCAGCCTTCCTGCTCCTCTGATGCTGCTTGGCCTGCTGTGTTCATCCAACTCTGCATCTTGTTATCTCAGATTCTCCAGCATCTGCAGTTCCTGCTATCACTGTTACTAGCACCTGGGATAACTGTAGTGCAAATGATAGGAATTATATCCTATTCTTCCCCGTTTTTTTGCCACTTTATTAAGGCAGACATTTTATACAAGCACTAAAAGAAGCCTTTCTCTCTGTCAATAAAGTTGGTATTTGCTGCACTAAATGGAATCAGTTCAATGAACTAACTATCCTACCTTTAGGGTTGTTCAATTTATATTCTGCATCACCTAATCTCTTCAATGGACAGGATAGCACAGGTTAAAGGAAAAGATGAGTACACTTTAATTCTGTGCTCAAATTCTGAAGAAGTTCAGGCAAGCATAAAAGTCAAGACATTGGGATAGGGGAAGAAGGATTTAAACTTGCCAGCGTGAGCAGGTGACTGTGTGGACAGTGGTTGAAACCTAGCATGAACTCACGAGTCAGTATTTAACTTGAGTGTATTCTTTGCTACATTGGAGACCACTGTAGGGCACAAGGTTAATATGTGAATTGATTAAAAATCAGATTAATAACTATTTATATATATACAATCCATAATTGTGATTGTGCGTTTTTTTTTTCAATTTTCTAGAACTTACCAGGTAAAACAAACCAAGAGTTCATTGACTCTGCTAACAACTTCCACCCCGCCCTCAAATTCACTTGGTCCATCTCAGACACCTCCCTCCCCTTTCTTGACCTCTCTGTTTCTATTTCCAGTGACGTTTACTATAAAACCACAGACTCCTGTAGCTACCTGGACAACAACTCCTCCCATCCTGTATCCTGCAAAAACTCCAACCCATTTTCCCAATTCCTTTGTCTCCATCGCAACTGCTCTGACAAGGAGATGTTCCACTCCCAAGCATCCCAGATGTCCTTCTATTTCAAACAACGGTCAGTTTCCCCCTCTGTCATCCAGACAGCCCTCCACCACGCCTCCTCCATTCCCCGCTCCACAGCTCTAAAACCCCCTTCCAAACATAATAAAGATAGGGTCCTCCTTGTCCTCATTTTCCACCCCGCAGGCCTCCGATTCCAACGTATCATCCTCAAACACTTCTGCCAACTCCAGTTAGACCCCACCACCCAGAACATCTTCCACTCCCCACCCCTCTCTCCTTCCGCAAGGACCATTCCCTTCGCAACTTCTTAGTTCGCGCCACACTCCCCACCAACTACTCTAACAACCCTAGTACCTTCCACTGTAACTGTAAAAGATGCAACATCTGTCCAGACACCACCTCCTTCACTTCCATCCAGGGCCCTAAACAGTGCTTCCAGGTGAGACAGAGCTTCTTCAACCTAGTCTACTGCATCTGGTGCTCCCAATGTGGTCTTCTCTACATCGGTGAGACCAAATGTAGACTAGGTGATCATTTCGACAGGCATCTTCCCCTGACCCGAAACGGCCAGCCTATCCTCCCAGTGACTACCCATTTCAACTGAACGCTCCCCTCCCCAACATGTCCTCGGCCTCCTCCAGTGTTGCAGTGAATTAGATTGCAAATTTGATGAACAACACCTTATCTTCTGCCAGGGCACCCTACAGCCGACAGGACTTAACACTGAATTCTCTAATTTCAAATAACCTTCCCACCAATCCCCCGACTCCATTTCCAGCCCAGCCTCCTTCCTTCCATTCCATCTACTGACCCTCCTTTCGAGCTACCAACCAGATTCATCCCTCAAATTGATCCACCAGGTCGTACCTACTACCGGTGTTCCCATATCACCACAAATCCACTACCTTTCCCCCCAACTTTATCTGCAGCTCCCCCTACTCCCACATCCAGTCCTGAAAAAGGGTGATACCTGAAACATTGACTTCTCATTTCCTGCCTGGCTTGCTGTGTTCTTCCAGCCTCCTGTTTGTCTACCTTGGGTTCCAACATCTGCAATTTTTTTTGTCTCAAACCAAGAGGATAGTTTGAGACTGAGTAATTGATATGTGAGAAAGCCTTTAAATATTGTGGAATGACAGCTGTTTTTGTTTGCCTTAGTAAAAAGCTTGCGCTACTGGTAATTATTTTTAATCAACCTGTTTGGACATGTTGTGACACGTCCAGAACTGGTGAAACTTGAACCCAACCTTCTGGCACACTACCACTGCAGAATAGGCTCTCAGTGCTTTGCAGTGATTTTCACAACTTCAGAGATCATTTTGATCACATACCCGGAAGTCAGAAAGGCACACCACTCAGCTGCTTAGAACCTGTCTGTGCAGAGTTTGTTTCTTTCATTGTGTTTTCAATGTAATATCATTGGTAAACAACAGCTATAGGGACTGTCTGAAAATTGCTGTACTTTAAACAGGGGGTTATTTTTAAACAAGTAACTACACTTGGATTTAACTGAAAGAAGCACACACATTAAGGGAAAGTCAGGACCAACATAATAAAGTAATATAAGTTTGATTTGATGTATTGTTACATGTAACAAGATAGTGAAAAGTGTTTTGCATGCTACACAAATCAAAAGTAGACTAAATTTACATTAAGGAAATAATTTTAAGATATGGTTGTTCAACTTGATGGAATGCAATATGTGGGAAGGATGACAACATGTGCAAGGAGTGCTTCCAGCTTCAGAAACTTAAGCTTTGGATTTCAGAGCTGGAGTCACTGTGGCACATCTTCGAGGCTGAGAGTTGCATGGACAGCATGTTCAGAGAGGTGGTCACATCGCAGCTTAAGGGCCTGGAGGCAGAAAGGAATTTTCTGTGGCTGTATGTGTGGCTCCAAGATGATACATTGCCTCCCTGACGCCAGGGTCAAAGATGTCACACAGCTGCTGCAGTACATTTTTTTTCTGGGGTGTTCACAATGACACTAATGATACAGATAGGAAGACAGATGTGGTCCTGCAATCAGGATTTAAGGAGGTTCGTAGAAACTTAGCAAGTAGGAACTCAAAGGTAGTAATGTCTGAATTACTCCCATGCAATTGAGTACAGACATAGCAGGATAATGCAGATGAATGCACAGCTGGAAGGATGGTGCAGAAGCAGGCAGTTTTAGATTCCTGAGACTGGCTCTGGAGGAGATAGCACCTATACAAGTCAAACAGGTCGCACCTGAACAGTGCTGGCACTAAGATCCTTGCAGGGCATTTTGCTGGTGTTGTTAGAAGGACAATAACCTGACATGGCAGGGATGTGGGAACCAGATCACCATTTGGAAATTTGGCATGGGCAGTAGTCGAGACTTGGCTCAAGAAAGGAAAGGATTAGGTCTTAAATATTTCTGGCTACAAAATGTTCAGAAAAGATATTAAAGAAAGGAGGAGGCCGGCGGTATACGTTAAGGAGAGTATTCCAGTGCTGAAGAAAGAGGATTCAAGGACAGAATAAATTTGGCTAGAATGAAGGAACAAAAAGGGTGCAATTACATTGCTCAGCTTAGTCTATAGACCACCAACTGGTGGGATGAATGTAGAGGAAAAATCTGAAGGGAAACTGTAGAGAGATGTCAACATGTCAATGAGGTTATAATTAGAGACTTAGGTTAACCAAATGTAGACTGGGACAGTGGTAACTGTAAAGATGGAGAGGGACAAATGTTCCTAGATTGTACTCAGGAAATTGTTCTACAACACAATATGTCTAGCCCAAATTGAAAGGATGCACTGTAGTACTGGTGCTTGGTGCACCATGTACATCAAGTATCAATGGGAGAACATTTAGGAAACATTGATTGTTGTGTTGTAAGGATTAAGATGATAATAGAAAAGTAGAATAGGCAATCCAGGGTAAGAATAATTAACTGGGGGAGGTCCAATTTCAATGGGGCAAGAATGGAGTTGGGTAATTTAGACTGAAACAAAACATTGACAGGAAAAGCAGTAACTGAACAATAAGCTGCCTTCCAAGAGGAGATAATTCAAGCATAGTTGGATATATTCCCTCCAAAGGGAAAAGAAGGACAAACAAATCTTGAGCTCCTTGGATGCAAAAGAATATAAGAATTAAAGAAAAATGGTTTGCTTATGACAGGTGTCAGATAGAAAATACATTTGAGAACAAAAGGTAAACAGAAGGTTTAGAAGTTGGGTTTGGTGGGTGGGGGGGGGGAGGTGGGGGTGGTGGGTGCGAGAAAACATATTAGAGA
>NC_063334.1:55443047-55564941 GCF_021869965.1 Rhincodon typus
GGGGGGGGGGGGGGGGGGGGGGGGGGGGGGGGGGGGGGTGCGAGAAAACATATTAGAGAAGCGAAGAGGGTTTATGACATACAGGATGCTGCCTGGACTGGAGACTTTCAATTATGAAGAAAGATTGGACAGACTGGGATTGTTTTCCTTACAGCAAAGGAGATTGAGAGAGGAGATGATGTAGATCTCTATGACTCTATGACTTGTGGCCAACATAAAAGGAATCCTAAAGTCTTCCACAGAAACAATAACAGTAAATAGGTTGTAAAAGGAGGCATAGAGTCAATTAGGGACCAAAAAGGGATTTACATATGGATGCAAGAGACATGACTGAAATTTAAAATGAAGACTTTGCATGTGTCTTGACCAAGGTGGTAGATGCATTGCGGGCTATGGTGACAGAAGAGGAAGCTCTGACACTAATAGTGTTCAAAATTGATAAGGAGGAAGTTTGGAAAGGTTATTAATGCTTAAAATTGACAAAAAACCAGGACTGGAGGAGATGCATCCAAGGATACTGCACAAAATGAGAATGGAAATTGCAGGGACACTGGCTATCATAAACTTCATTGCTCAAAAAAGGTTGTAAGGATAAATCCAGTAATTACAGACCAGTGAGTTTAATTTCAATGGTGGAGTAGCTTCTATTATTCTGGATAGAATTAGTTATCACATGGAAAATGGTGGATTGTTTAAGAAAGGCCATCATGGATTTCTAAAGGGCAAGTTGTTTCACTAATTGGAGTTTTTTGAGGAGGTAATAACAAGGGTCAATGAGGGTAATGCTTTGTTGTCATATACATGCACTTTCAAAAGGTATTTGGTGCAGTGCCACACAGCAGACTTCTGAGAAAAGTTATAGCCTATGGAACAAAAGGGACAGTAGCAACATAAGCAAAAAATTGGTTAATTCAAGGGAATCAAAGAGTAATGGTCAAGTGCATACTTTGGGGGCTGGAAGAATGTTTGTAATGGATCTTGGTGTACAAGGAGCAACTTTAAAGTTTGCAGATGATATGAAACTTGAAGCACTGCAAGTTGGGTAAATGGCAGATAAAGTTTAACGCAGAGAAATGTGAGGTAAAACATTTTGGTGGAAAGAACATGGACAGACAAGAGGGACCTAGGTGTATGTATGCATAGATCACTGAAGGCGGCAGGACAGGTAGAGCAGTTAATAAAGCACACGGTATCCTGGACTTCATGGATAGGAACATAGTATACATACAAGAGCAAGCAGATGATGCTCAAGTTATATGAGATACTAATTAGGCCTCAGCTCCAGCACTGTATACAATTATGGGCACCATACTATAGGAAAGATGTGAATGAATTAGATAGAGTTCTGAAGAGATTTACAAGAATATTTACAGAAATTAGAAACTTCAGTAATGAAGGTAGGTTGGAGAGGTCAAGACTATTCTTTTTAGAGAGAAGAAAGCTAAGAGGAAAAGTATTGAGATGTTTGGATAGAGTAGATAGGAAGAAACGGGATCTCGTATTTAAAGTGATTCACACACATCCATTGTGATGTGAGGAAAAGCTTTTTGGCACAAGTGGTTCACGTCTGGAATGTGCAGCCTGGAAGTTTAGTGGAGGCACAGTGAAATGAGGCATTCTAAAGGGCATTAGATGATTTTTGATTGGTACAATATGCAAGGGTATGGTGAAAAGGAAATGGCATCAAGTCATAAAGCTTATTGGAGCATAATGCTCATTCTGGATTTCCTACCCCAGCCCCCTGGCAGCAAATTTCACAGCGAATCAGCCTGACTGGAACCCCTATCCAAAGGAAGGCTGTAGGTAGTATATATCACAGTCCCATTACAATAATTTTGGTCCTCGTGACTCTGAGGTGCAACATCCTCTATAGAAATGGCAGACCCCAGCATTATGAAGGGTCAGAAAGGAGAAAGAGGGAGGCAAGAAATGGATGTTACATCTCCATACAAGATCTACAATCAAGGTAGGGCTACCAGGAGGTGACTGAGCGACAGTGCTGCAAGGGGAAAATGGCCTCAGACAACTGTGACCTCCTTTCCAATGACCTCATACCTGCTGTTCTAGTTCTTGTGTGCTGCCCATAGCCATTTAAGTTACAGTAGCATTGTAATGTTTTACTTTTGACTCCTTCCCAGAATCAGCCACAGATCATAGTGGCATCTTAAAGCAGTCCACTGTATCTGCTAAGTGACTGATGCCTTTTTGCCAGAGTTGGATTGCATAAATCATCTGATGGATGTATCCTCTCAGACAGAGAGGGCAGCAGATTTACAGCCAATGTCAGATTTGCTCAGTTTTTTTTATTTATTCACTTGTGGGATGTGGGTGTTGCTGGCTGGTTAGTATTTATTGCCAATCCCTAGTTGCCCTGGAGGAGGTGGTGCTGAGCTGCCTTCTTGAACTGCTGCAATCCATATGCTGTAGGCAGACCCACAATGCTGTTAGGGAGGGAATTCCAGGGTTCTGACCCAGTTACAGTGAAGGAACAGTGAAATATTTCCAAGTGAGGATGGTGAGTGGCTTGGATGTGAACTTACTAATAGTGGTTTTCCTATGTATCTGTGCCCTTGTTGTTCTAGATGAAAGTGGTCGTGAGTTTGGAAGTTGCTGTCTAAGGTTCTTTGCATTTCTGCAGTGCATTTCTGGATAACACACAATGCTGCTATTGAGTTTGGTGGTGGAAAGAGCGGATGTTAATCATGTGTAGTGAATCAAATTGGCTGGAGAAGTGTATCCATGATGCTGGAGGAGGCCAACATGGATCATCCATTCAGCACTTCTGGCTGAAGATTGCTGCAAGTGCTTCTGCTTTAACTTTAGAAATTGATGTGTTGGGCTCTTCCATCATTGAGGATGGGAATATTTGTGGAGCAGCCTCCTCCAGTGAGTTGTTTGTCCACCACCATATACGATTGGATGTGGCAGGACTGCAGAACTGAGACCTGATCCGTTGATTGTGGGATCACTTAGTTCTGTCTATCAATTGCTGCTTATCTTGTTTGGCACGCAAAAAGTATTGTTTTGTCGCATCGACAGGTTGACACCTCATTTTAGGTATGCCTGGTGCTGCTCTTGGCATGCTCTCCTGCAGTATTCATTGAACCAAGGGTGATCCTCTGGCTTGATGGTAATGGTTGAGTGGGGGATATGCCAGGCCATGAGGTTACAGATTGTGTTGAAGTACAATTCTGCTGCTGCTGATGGCCAACGGCACTTTATCAATGTCCAGTCTTGCTAGATTTGTTCAAATAGTGCTGTATGAGTCTATGACTATGACTCTATCGCCGTGCTAAATATAACAGTGCCACACAGCATGATGCAAGGTATTATAACTATGAAGATGGCACTTCATTTCCATTCTCCAAGGACTGTGCGGTGGTCACTCTTACCAATTACAGTCATGGACAAATGCATCTACAGCTGGCAAATTGGTAAGGATAAGGTCAAGTATGTTTTTCCCTCTTAGTTCACTCACCACCTGCCGCAGACCCAGCTATGTCCTTTAGGACCTGGCCAACTCCATCGGTTGTGGTGCTGCTGAGCCACTCTTTGTGCTGGACACTGAAATCCCCCACTCAGAGTACATTTTGCACCCTTGCCACCCTCCATGCTTCCTCCAAGTGCTGCTCAACATGGAGTACTAATTCATCAGCTGATGGAGGTCAGTATGTGATAATCAACAGGAGGTTTCCTTGCCCATGTTTAACCCGATGCCATGAAACTTCATGAGTTCTAGAGTCAATATTGACGACTCCCAATGCAACTCCATTCTGACAGTATACCACAATGCTGCCACTTCTGCTGGGCCAGTCCTGCCGGTTGGATAGGACGTATCTAGGGATGGTGATAGCAGTGTTTGGGATATTGCCTGAAAGGCATATTCACAGAATCATACCTATATCTGGCTGTCACTTGACTCATCTGTGAGACAGCTCTTCCAATTTTGGCACTAGTCCCCAGATGTTAGTGAGGAGGACTTTGCAGGGTCGACAGGGTTGTTTCTGCCATTGTCTTTTCCAGTGTCTAGGTCGATGCCAGCTGATCCATTCAGTTTCATTTTGTTAATACAATTGAGTAGATGCTAGACTATTTCAGAGGCCAGCTAAGAGTCAACCACACTGCTGTGACTCCTATCTTGGCTTTGAATATATTTAATGACCCAGCCCCAACAGCCCTCTGTGGTAAAGAATTCCACACATTCGCTACCCCCCTTATCTGTCTCAAATGTGCAACTCCTCACTCTGAAAATATGCCCTCTGGTTTTTGGCTCTCCCAAAAAAGAAAACAACCTCTGTGCACCTATTCCATCAAGTCCCTAAGAATCTTGTATGTTTCAATGTCGCCTCTCATTCTTCCAAATTCCAAGTATAGGCTCAATCTACACAATCTACTCAAACTCCCCTCATAAGACAGTCCTTCTATCCCTGGTGTCAGCCTAGTGAACGTCCTCCGAACTACCTCCAATACCAGTCTATCTTTCCCTTGATAAGGGGTCCAAAACTAAGATCAAGATCATTTGATCAGGTACCTCTGCTGCATTCATTTCTTCCATCAGCCCACTGACTCAAACCTCCTCAAATGATCCTCACTGCCCTAGCCTTGAAGCCACAACCTTCTTAGATAAAATAAGGAACAGGAGGGAAGTTGATTTATTAGCAATTTGGTGGGAACAGTTAGAAGTGAACTAGGTCTCATGCACAAGATGAGCTCAGAAACAGCAGCTGCAGAGACTGGGGAGAAATGAGAAACAGAAGTATTCCAGTTGTCTGACTAGTGCCTTGCACGGTTTTAGCAAAACCTTCCTACTTGTGTACTCCATTTCCTATTCTTCTGTTCTAAAGCTTTCTGCGGTGTTTCTCCACTTAACTAACATTCAACTCCTGTTTTTTTTCTGACAGGTGTATAGTCTCACATTTTCCTACGTTATACTTCATCTGCTAATTTTCTGCTCACTCTCTTAACCTGTGTATTCCCCTACAGACTTCATGTCAGCCTCACCACTTGCCTTCCCGTGTATTTTCAGGTCATCCTCAAACAGGCTCTCCCAATTTTGACACTAGCCCTTAGATGTTAGGAAGGAGGATAGATAGGGCTGCATTTGTCATTGCTTCCGGTGCCTTAGTCAATGTTAGAAAACAAGCTAATCTGGACTCAAGTCTGCTGCCAAATAAATGCCTATCTTTTTCACTTAAGTATAGAATCTAGTATTACTATTCAGAGACAAAAATCACAGGTTTCAGTGCTACTTCTGACCTGAGCCCCTGCCCCCACCCCTGACCACAGCACAGCAGTTCCAGCCCCAGTCCCTGACCTGAGTACTGAAAGAACTAGTTGTTTGGCCCTGATGTTGCTCCCTGCCCTGGGTCCTGTTGTTATTGCTTTCTCAGTATTCCTTCTGTCCTACTATATAGCTAAGCCTGCCATGGATTTCATGTTATACCCACCAGAGGAACCATCATGATCACCATTTCAGCATGAATACTGTTGGAGAATGACATGTGCTGTCCCTCCTCAACCGTCTGGCAGTTATCCAATTTGCTGTTTGCACACCCTTGAGCTGTGGGTGATCTATCCAAAGCAAAATATCCATGATACTTCGAATCTCACAGATACACTGCACTAACTTCAGCTCTGAAATCCAGACACAAGCTGTACCAAATGACAATATAACCTGTGTATGAGACTGTCCATGAGATGTAGAGTTCTGAAATGGAATAGGATGGATATGCTACAGCATGCCACTATTTATCAGACTATTAACTGACTTAATAGAAATAAACATAACACAAATAAATAAATTCACTGTACTCATCAATCAGCTGCTTTGTTTAATTTCTGAGTTAACTTAAACATTTAACTTTGAAATATCTTAGTTCTTAAATTACTGAAAATTCAAAATCATTCAGTGTTAGAAGTCCTTACTATTTAGTTTTAAAATTATCCTCCGATTTGATTAACTAAACACTTCTTAATTAAATTATAAATTATTAAACTAGCTTGAGATTTTAAACTAATTAATTCAGCTAGTCTATTCTCTCCCACAGGAATTTAATGGTCACACAAGGGGCACATCTAACACTTGGAGAAATGGTGAGGCCATTTTCCAGGGTCATTGGGATTCCCAGCTTCTGAGAGGAATTTTCCACAGGAATCAGAGTGCAGAGCAGATACTCTGCTCAAAGAGTGGCAGATTAATCAGATCAGAATTCTAATACCAGCAATACCACCAGAAGCAATAGCCACAGCCAGTAATGCAGTCTGGGTTACCTCCAAGATTGACAATAGAGCCCAAGGAAAAGGCGAGAGAAGCAAATTTAGCAGGGCCAGATTTGGAGACCATGGTGAGGGTAATAGGTGCAGGTGTGAGGTTTATTTTGAAAGTCAGAAAGGAGAGTCTGACTTCAGTTCCTTCTATTCTATCAGGCAGGTGTCCCTACCAAATGACTCTCAGACACCAAGTTCATCGTCCTTTGAATGCCCCACTTTGCCTCTGGAAACATCTTATACCCCTATTTACTTAGAACTAGACATTTTCACATTCCCAACTGCCAAGACATTAGCCCTCAATCTGTAATAATGTTTCTGCAGCTAATGATTTGCAGCATCACCCAACCCCCACCTTAGATGCCCTAATCCTCGATTAAATAATTACCCTAGTAATTCGCCCAGATAAGGTCATTTTCTCTGCTCCTTTAATTCAAAGTGTAGGCTTGAAAGATTTAGTGACCTGTTGTCAGCTTAAGGTGGGCCACATGAAGCACTTCAGATCCAACTTTTTTCTGATTAAACTACTCAACACTCCAAAGTTAACTCCAGCACTCCAGCTTCTTTACCCCTACATAACTGTCATCTTAAGTTCTCCTCTACCTCCTTCAACAACAAGTGCAGGAGCTCATGGAATTCTTTGTCACTTTACTTTTGTTTCTCATTTCTCTCCAATCTCTGCTGCTGTTCTTTCAGAGCTCATCTTGTCCACGAGATCCAGTTCCCTTCCACCTGTTTCTACTAAATTGCTCATAACTAACTTTCCTCCCATTCCTTATTTTAGCCAAGTAGGTCATGGCTTCAAGGCTAGGTCAGTGAGGATCTTTTGAGGGGGTTTGAGCCATGGGCTAGTGGAAGCAATGGATGCAGCATTACCTCTCCCTGGTAACAGATCAAGACTAAAATAGTCTGTCCACAATCTCAGAGTCATATTTAACCCTAAAATTAGCTTTACGGCATCACAAAGACTTCCCATTTCCAACCTCATAACATTGCCTTACTTTTGCTTCACCTCAGCTCATTTGCGCTCATCAACCTTTTCATGCCTTTCGTACCTCTAAACTATTCCAATGCATGAGTGCCTGGTCTTTCACACTCAATCCAGTTAACCTGAGCATATCCATAACTCTTACCAAATCACATCTATCTAACAACCTTGCACTCACTGGATTCTTTCTGGTAATAGCAACACCATACTTTTAAAACTTCTCAAAAGTTTGTTTTCAAAACCTTCCATGGCTGCCTCCAGCTCCACAAACCTCCAAGATATCTATGTTTATCTAATTCTGAACTCTTGGGTATACCAATTTTTTTCCCCTCATAGATTCACTGTTGGTCCTATGCCTTCAACAGCCTGGGCCCTAGGATCTGGAATTTCCCCTTCTATCCTTTTTTAAGACACTCCTTGAAACTACTTATGTAAAATTTTGGTTATCTCACCTACTATCTCATGGTTTGGTGACATATTTTCCTTTATTTTGCTCCTGCGAAGAATCTTGAGATGATTTGTTATATTTACGTACTGTACAACTATAGCGTTTGGTTGTTAAGGCACAGAAGTATGGAGCATTTGTGAATGGTTGATTCTTAGACTGCAAGAGTGGTGATGCTGAGATTGATATTGGAGATCTCTTTAAATTAGTGACATGGACATGGATATATGGGGCAACATTTCAAAGTTTGCAAATGACCTTAAATCCAGAAAAGTAGCAAACAAACTGGTAAAATAAACAAGACAGGTAAAATGCACATATGCCGGGTAAATTAAATTTAACCAAGTGTGAAATGATATATTTTTTATTGGAAGAGTGAAATAACAAAATATAAATGAAGTAGTTGGAGTCGTGTCTAGCACAAAGGAAGATGGTAGCATTTTTTGGAGGTTAATCATTTCAGCCCAAGGATATCACTGCAGCAGGTCCATAGGGTCATGGCCAAAGCCCACCGATCTTCAACAGTTTCAATGATGACCTCCCTTCCATAATAGTGACAGAAGTGGGGATGTTTGCTGATGATTACAGTTTTCAGCAGCATTTACCACTCCTCAGACTTAAACAGTCTGCATTCATCTACAGCAGGATCTTCATAACATTGAATCTTGGGCAGATATAGCAAATAGCATTCATATTCCATTCATGCTGGACAATCACTGTCTCAAACAAGAGAGAATATAACTATCACCCTTTAACTATCATCATCCTAGGTGTTAGCATTGACTAGAAACTGAACTGAACTGTAAATGCTATGGCTACAAGGCCCATTCAGAAGCTAGGAATTCTATGGCAAGTAACACATTCCCTGTCTTCCAGTGCCTATCCATCATCCGAAAGGCTCAAATCCGGTGTTAAATGAATACTCTCCATTTAGTTGGATGCCACTCCAACAGCACTCCAGAAGCTCAACATCATCAAAAACAGCCAAAACCTATATCCATAACCTTCAACTTCTCTCCCTCCATCATTGACACATAGTAGCAACACTATGTACCATCTACAAGATATAGTATTGTAAGTTTCTTTTACAGTCCCTTCCAAACACATGATCCATACCATCTGGAAGGGCAAGGACAACAAATTCAAGAGAACATCACTAACAGGTTCCTCTCGAAGCCACACACCATCCTTATTTGGAATAATTTCACCATTCTTTCACTGTCACTGTGTCAAGATCCAGAACATGCTCACTAACAGCACTGTACAGCAGTTCATCACCACTTTCCCAAGGGCAGTTAGGGATGGATAACGAATGGTGGCCTAGCCAGCTGCATCCACATTCCATGACCAGATTTTTAGAAGTTCACGGAAGCAAAGAATATTAGAGAAAGGAAGCTAAACTCTGGTATAGCATTTAGCAAGCTTGAGCTGGAGTATTACGTTCAACTCTGGAAGCCACACATTAGGAGGTTGCCAAGGGACTACAGTGGGTGCCGAAGAGGTTCTCTGGAATGGTAGCAGGAATGACAGACTATTCTGACAAAAGATCACCAACTTGAAATATTAACTCTGTTCCTCTTTCACAAAAATGCTTATTTACAATGAATTTCTATAATCTGCATAAACTGCAAGGAAAGATGGTGGAAGCAGATTTAGCAGTTCCTTTTGAAAAGGAATTGTATATATATACTGAAAGGAAAATAAGTTCCAGGGCAGTTTTGAAAGAATGAAAACAGAACTAGTTGGGTAGCTGTACCAAATTGCTGAAATAAGTATGATATGTGCTGTAAGGTTCTGTGATTCCCCATACCAGTCTCATTATACAATTCAAGACTTAATGAATCTGAATTCTGCAACTGACTAGCAAGGATATTGTTTAGTTTATATGCTGTTTAATCTGAGTTGAATACTATATTGTGCAATTACAACAGACAAAAGTATAAAAGTGAGTGAATACATTTAATATGGAAAGTACTTCCATTAAGTCATAGATGACATTTCTCAATACATGTCACCTCCACCTTTTAAGTAACAAACATAATAAATTTTCAACATTCAATGGTCATACAATCTGAAAATACATTTTCATTGTTAAAAAGAATTATTAGTCAAT
The DNA here is from genome assembly GCF_021869965.1 of Rhincodon typus. Lineage (NCBI taxonomy): Eukaryota > Metazoa > Chordata > Chondrichthyes > Orectolobiformes > Rhincodontidae > Rhincodon > Rhincodon typus. The sequence goes on from NC_063334.1 coordinate 55,452,861, forward strand.
GTATAATGTATCGTAGATTTTGTGAATTCACACCATTAACAAGGAAATTTGCACAATTAGCTGAATACCTTACCATAGGGCAGGACATTAAAAATCTAAACAAATATGTATTTATGAAAGGGGGAATCAAAATACACCACCTTGTGAGCAACAGAAATAAACTTTATAAGGGTATGGACATTTGACTGTTGTACCTCTGACAATAGGGTGTATTTTCCTGGTCCATCTCTTAAGAGAATGCACCGTTCCTTGGACACAGAAGTCAATAGTGGAGATGCAGGTGCAAGAGTATCTGCCTTGGAATGTAAGTCAGGGTTTCTGGCCACAAGTGCTTACTCTGAGATATATACCAGATGATGAGGTGATAGTATGCCTGGCATCATATTTCATTCACATTTTTCTTGCTCACTGAGGAACAAAGTATATATTTCCACAATAGTAGAAAGAACAGATTTACAATGCATATCCACATCCACAGGCACCTGGAGAATTTCTGGAGTTATGAAGTGCAACAATATAGCATAACACTCTAAGGGCCATGATTTTGGGCATATCTCAGTTGCCTATATGCTCATCCTGCTAGAAAATCCAGCTTCTAGTTGTAAGGTTCAGGTGCAGAAGAGTCATGGCCCCCAGAAACACACGAACATTAGCTATTGTAGGAATATCATATTTATTTTAAAATCTCTATTTTCAGAGGTGCCCAAGTGAATGATGCATTTGTCCTGTAATTATTTTTGTCTTTTTGCCCATTTGCATCCAGGCTTTGAGGTTCAGAAAATGGGAGTTCCCAATCCAGGTTATGCCCGTTCTCATGTTAATAATCAAGACAAATTGAGCTTTAGGAATTTAGGCTCCATGGAGGGAATCAGCATATTCCCTGACACTGCAGACACAACTCAGCCCTGTTCATTTGGATTTCAGCAGGCTTCATTTCATTTATGATACACCTTGTTCATTCTTCCAGTATGTAACACTCCCTTTAAGTACTCAGAAATTTTCTAATAATTTATTGACACAGTACCTCTGATACTGAAGAAGCATTTTGGTTGGAGTGATGAGGGGTTAATGGGTTATAAACTTTGTGTGATTTGTTAGAAACCTTCAGATTGATTTTGAAATTATACTGCCTAATTTTGGAAGAGATATCAGTACAGAAATATAGGGATGAGTATTCAATTTTAATCTTGCATGAGATCCAATAAAAAGCAACCGTGCGTGTGGAGATGGTTAGCTTGGCTGATTAGGAAGCTGTGGCTTTCCTCAATGGTTCTCCCATTGTGATAATTTTATAATTGTATCTGAAATTGTAAAGTGCTTTAACATTTGTAAACAGCAGCTGGTGTTTTACCAAATGTTTTGTGATGTCAAATTCATAGCAGAAGGCTGATTCTGATCCCACATCTCAGCAATTTTACCAGAGATGGGTGTCTGTGGGCCAGCATTCACTTAAAGAAGGTAGGCTGGCTCCTGATTCTGTTGGCCCGATCAGAGACACAAGTTGTGAGACATCAGCAATGCCACAGGGAGAAATAGCTGCTGCTGAGGTGTGCAGGATACTTTGAGCCTACGGCAAGTAAGTTTGAAAGCAAATTGCAAATTTTATTAGATTGAATGTTAAAGGGAAATTGTCTCTGGGTGTGAGTTGTGGCAGCAGGAAACTGCACTTTGTGCCTTCGTAACTCTGGTTCAAATGGCTGTGTTACCCATGTGGTATTCCAATTTCAACTTGAAAGAAGCACAACATTTTATTAGAAACAATAAGAAAATGTTCATGTGGAGATGACTGTAATATAATTAATGTATTTTACAAGATGGATAGCATCACTGTTGCTTTCAACAAGGCATATGAATTGTGAAATAACAAAGTGTAGAGCTGGACGAACACAGTAGGCCAAGCAGCGTCAGAGGAGCAGGAAAGCTGACGTTTCCGGCCTAGACCCTTCTTCAGAAAATGAAGAAGGGTCTAGGCCCAAAACGTCAGCTTTCCTGCTCCTCTGATGCTGCTTGGCCTGCTCTGTACATCCAGCTCTACACCTGGTTATCTTAGATTCTCCAGCATCTGCAGTTCCTACTATCATATGAATTGTGAATGTGTTTCAAAACATTAGACTTGTGGGGTCTATGTTTCTCTAGTGTGCAGTAGAGAACTGAGTAGTGGAGTGAGTGGATTAGACATGCTATGTTTAGTTAACTAATCAATGCAATAAAGTCAACAGCTGCAAATTAAGAGGTTACATTTTTTTCAAATTTATTTCTTGTTTTAGAAAGAGATCTGTTCACAGTTGAATGTGGGAGAATTCATCATTTTGCAGCAACCCTCAAGTGATGAGTTTGTGTACTGTCCTCCCACGTTGATATCCGTGGAATTAATGACAATAGTGCTAAAAAGTAAAGGTAAAAGAATAATGAAGAATAAAATAATGACCTTATTATATCAACATTAAACAATATTCTCATGAAAGAGAGTTCTTTTTCAAAAAAGAAAGAATGCTGAGCCAATGTAACTCCAAATATTGAAAACTGTGAGTCACCTCCCCAGTTCTCAATCTGAGATCTAGATGATTTCAAAATATTTAACACAAATTCTTTTTTGGTATTCAGTATTCTTATATATGAAGTATCACATATGCTTTTTGTTAACTGCCTTATGGATCTGTCCTGTCATGTTCAATGATCTTTGAACATGCAGCACCAGGCCCTCACTCTAGAAGCCCCTTCATAAAACAGGGTCAATGTTTCAAATCCAGCTATTCAAAAACTGGAATTGTCCTAAAAACTTCCTTCTTGGGAGCTGACCCTGGAAAAGAGTTAAATGCCAGAATAATGGAATATTTTTGGGAATGATCCCTGAGAGTTGTGCATGCACAGAACCGGAGTCTACTGCAGTACTTTAAGATTTGCCTCTCCCCTTGTCCTTGCTATTCAACAGGATGAGGAAGATCCCATTTCAAGTATGTCTAACCTCAGCCTATAAAACAACGATCTGAATTATAAGCCACAGTCTTAATAATTGTTCTTCTTTGTTCTCTTCTCACTAGTGCATGTGATGGTGTAATTGAATTAATCATGTTCCAGAAGGTCTGAAAATATTTTTACTGAGATCCAAACTAATGAAGTGGCACTGCAAACTCAAAGGTCCATGATCCAAGGAACAGGCACAGAACAGGTTTATTTTCATTTCATTTTCGTTTCCTGCAATCATTACCATTCTGGTTCTTCAATCTTGTTTCCAACTGCACAGAAGGCAAAAATTTGTATCCCATTTATTGACACTTGATTCCTGCTAACTCAAAGTTCACAAGATTGGTGTACAATAATAGAAAAAAAAAAGTAACTTGTTCAGGTTTAAGCAAAAAAAAGGTGGAGGTTTTATAACCGTGGTTTATGAACAAAGCTATCTGTTCTGGCGGAAACATTAGAGTTGCTGTCAGGGGAGAGGATCAGAAATTTTCTCTATCCCTGTGAAATTTGTATGAAGACATTGTTTGGTAATCCAAAATATAATAAAATCTGAAAGCCAGCATTGTCTCAGTTGAGAGTGCTGGATTTTGGACACTGTACTTGTCATACAGTTTAGATTATCTTGCCTCTCCCTGTAGTACCCCTCAAGTGCATTATTTCAGTCTTAGCTACTAGCATCTGGTGTGTGTCTGTTTGCATCCTTCTGAAGTCTATCATGCTTACTATCTGCTGTGTTGTGGAGTGTTGTTTCACAAGTAAAATCAAAATTATGCTCCTTACATTCTCATAAGACCAGTTAATCATATATAATAAAGAAAGCAACGATTCATATTGACCACCGAGGACATCCACTGCACACTGCTTCCAGTCAAATAAACATTTGTTCATCAATGCTCTGAATCAGTTACATATCCACGGTACCACTGTTCCTATTATATCATGTGTTTCTTTTATGTGGTACCAGATAAAATGCAATTTGAAAGTTCACAAATACATCTGCTACATTACCTTAATCAACTGTTATGACCAACTGAGATAGCATACTGTAAGTTGAGCCACACTATTCCCAGAGTCATACCAATTGTTAAAAACTTTAAAGTGTGCACTGTACCCCAATTTACTTGGCTTTCAGACCAATATTGATACTGTGACTGAAAAACTCCAGAAGCCAGTGTGCCATCGCCAAGTCACCCTTTATTTATACGTGAATAGTACTTGACACTGGTCCAGCTCCCCAGCCAGCTCTGAATGAACAGCACTTCTGACACTTCTGTTTATGTCTGTCATACCTAGGCATCTTGATTAGAACAGGTTACCAGTCCCAATAAGGGAACTCATATTCTATGATGTCTACTTGGCTGACCTTGTTACAATCACTACATCCCTCCCCATCTAAATCTGGGGACATAGGCCTGCTCTTTTTCTTGTAGCCTCTCCCTGGGGCATTTTTGCACCTGGTCTGGTTCCTCTGACTCAGCCTCAGATACGGGTGCTGTATACTGAACTGTAGACCGCCTGTTGCACCAGAGTGTCTTGAAAGAAATTCATCCTTTTCTTCAGGAGGTAAATGCATCGAGACTGTGACATCCGCTGTGTCCATCTCAGACTCTAAGGTCTCCTCACTAGACTGAGGGGAAGAACTCACGGTTTCTGACAGCCTTTCCTGCAGTTCTGAGACGCTGGGTATGTTTTGCTCCTGCCCCGTTCATGAGTTTTATGTGGTCTATGCGCTTGTTCAGGACTGCCTCACATCTATCTGAGCATTGTACATCACAGACCTGACCTCACGTTGACCATGTCCCTTACCAATGAATGGACATTAGATATTTGGTTTCAGCACCAAACTTCATCCCCCGAAGTAAACTGTCTCTCTCACTTAGAGGAGTCTTGCATCTGACATTCGTATTCTTGATGCCGTTTCACTCTTCTCCAACCCAGACGGGTGTCCACAAAGTTTAAAACCAGAATGGACATTTCCAGTGGCGGCACCACCAATGGTGTGTCTGCCAGCGGGAGGTGCTCTAGACATTTTCATTTGCTACTTGGCCTCCTGCACAGTGTTCCAACTTGTAACTGTACACACTTAGAATGACAGCCCACCGCTGAATTCGACCTGAAGCCATGGGCAGCATGGCCGTGTCCTCTTTGAGAGGTTTACAGTCTGTTGCTATCCCAAATTTACATCTGTAAAGGTATTGACAGAACTTTCTCACACCAAAGATGACTGCCAAACCTTCCTTAACCCATAATGCATATTTGCGTTATGCATAAGCCAAAGTCTAGGAACATACCTATTGGGCTTTCCTCTCCACTGGGCCATCTGTGAGCCAACCGTATACATTATGCATTGCATGTCAGCACCAAATTTTGCCTGGGATCATAGTGTGCCAATACCTTAGATGACAACTGCTTCTTCACTTCCCTAAAGGTCACATCTACGAGCCCATTTTCAAGGCTGACCCTTTTTCAAGGGCAGATACAAGGATGCCAAGATGGAGGCCAGGTTACATATGAACTTTCCATAATAACTCACCAGTCCAAGGTCAGAACTAAACTGCAGTACAGACATAGGAGTGGCGACACGTTTGATCGTCCTCACTTTATCTTCTAACAGGAGTAACCCAGTCTTGTCAACTTTGTAGCCCAAACAGGTCACTTGGGGAGCTTGGAACACACATTTTTCCCTTTTAAGGCTTATGTCCATCTTGGAGAAACATCTAAGGACTATTCCAAGTTCTTTAAATGCTCCTTGCTGGTATTCTCTGTTTTTAGCATGTCATCCAAATAAATGGCAACCTGAGGTAGACCTTGTAAAACGTTCTCCATTGTCTGCCGAAAAATGGCACAGGCCGACGATATCCTAAATGGTAGAAACCCTTATGGGCATTAATTGTAGAAAACTTCTGGGAATCCTCATAACTGCAATTGCAGGTACATATAATTCATGCCCAGCTTCATCAAAGACAGCCCCTCTGCCAGCTGAGAGAACGGTTTACCGTTTGTTTGAAATCCCCACAAAGGTGAACTGACCCGTCAGGCTTCACAAGCAGTATGACTAGTGCTGTGCATTCTGCAAACTGGATTACTTTGATGATTCCTTTGCGTTCCAGACTCCTGATTTCTGCCTCTACTTTTGTATACAAGGCAAATGGCACTGAGTGGGCCTTGCAGAATTGCTTCCTAGTCAACATGCAAGGTGGTGTTGCCTCTTCTGATAATTCATAGACTTTCCTGAAAAACGTCCAGACATTTATGAGGACTTCATTCAGGCAGTCATTTTCTAATTGAAAAACATTGAGCCAATTTCAGTGAATCTTTCTCAATCACTTTCATACCATCAGGCTTGGGCCCAAGCCTTTCACTACAATCAGTGCTAACTGAACCAGCTGCTTCTCACACAAGATGGAACCGAAGTTATACCCTTAATCTGTAAAGGTTTCCCAGTATAGATTCTCAGCCTAGCGAAGGTCTTACGCAAACTTAAGGGTTGGAGTCCAGAGCAAATTTTTTTAAAGACTGTTTATGCAATCACTGATATAGCCACGCTGGTATCAACCTCCATTAAAACCAGGTGACCATTTAACCAAACATTTATTTTGATTGGTTGATTTGGATGTTGCTAAGCAATTTAACTGTTCCAACCATGATGAGGGTTAGCTTTCCAGGTGTGCACACTCCTAGGTACAAGCCTAGGAGTTTTTTTAGTCAATTCAAGACGCTTTTGCTATCTCGAGCCCACATTCCAGCAGCAACTTAATGCCTTCCCAACTGGATCCGCTTGGCCAAGGCTTGGCTTTGTTTTTGGGGTTTTGCTGTGTGCTGACCTAGAGTACCTTTTTCAGGATATGTCCTAAGCGAGGCTATGCGATTGCCTTTATTCAAGTGGTGTTTCCCCAAGCTTGGTCAGCCTGGCAATGCTGTCCACTTCCATCAGCATACACTGTAACTCTTATGCTCCACTTGCCACATTTTCTAATGATAAAGCCAGTTGTAGTGTCTGTTTAAAGTCCAGTTGGGCTTCAGCTAGTAAGTGCTTTTGCATGATTACAGCATTAATCCCACACTCACCACCACTAAAATGTCTCCACAGAGGCCGGTATCCCATCATCAAATCACCCTTTATTTAAAAGTGCATATTACTTGACACTGGTCTGCATTCCTCAGAGCCAGCCCTGAGTAAACAGAACCACTGACAATCCTGTTTAGATCCGTCAGCCAGTGCTCCCCGATTGATCCTGTTCACCTGGCCCAAATAGGGAACTCATTCCACCTGGCTGACCTCGTTACAGCCACTACAGTAACCCATGGTTCTAAACTACAACCTGCGATGCACAATGACGTCCAATGCCAATTGGAACAGTAAACAGACCTTTGGGTCTTAATTGGATAATTCTTGATTAATTGGCTAATAGCCATTAATCCTACTTCCAATTTTTTTTTATAACTATACAAAGAAAAGCATCCAAAATTAAACAAAACATGATTTCCTCCTTGGAGGTTTTCCAATGTCCTAGAGATTAACTTTTAATTCTTGAAAACTCCAGGACAATGTTGGAGTGTTGGCAACCTACTTGTGTAATCTTTTGAAGCTTCCGATTCTCAGGTAAGCACACCTGTCAGGTCTCCAGCTTAGACCTTGGCAAGCATACTCAAAGTCATGTAGCTAGCCCAACACAAGAGATTCAGATAATGATAAATGGTTCCTAAATTTCAACCTGTACCAACAACTTTTTGCAATAATACTACAGCCAAATGCCTCTTATGATACTGGCTTTGAAGTAGCAACTAGATAAGACACTATCATTGCTAAAATAGAAGAGAAGGCCAAGAGGAAATGGACTACAATAGATTTTCATTACTATTATTTTCACCATAATGTTAACGCATTTGTCAATATATCATTTGCCAATTTATTAGGTAGATTTGGAGACCTCATCCTTCACATTATTCCATTTTCAAAATCTATTTCTCGTAGTACATTTAGGAATAATGAAAGCAGCCCCATGATGACAATCTGAGCTGTCAAAATGACCACAAAAGCACTGAATGGACAATGGAAAATTCGAAAAAAATTGGGGCATCTCGGTGACTCAGTCGTTAGCACTGCTGCCTCGCAGCGCCAGGGACCCGCATTCGATTCCACCCTCGGGCGACTGTCTGTGTGGAGTTGGCAAATTCTCCCAGTGTCTGCATGGGTTTCTTCCGGATACTCTGGTTTCCTCCCACAGTCCAAAGATGTGCAGGCTAGATGGACTGGCTGTGCTAAGTTACCCATAGTGTTCAGAGATGTGTAGATTAGGTGGGTTATAGGGGGATGGGTCTGGGTGGGATGCTCTGAGAGTCGGTGCGGACTCGTTGGGCCTAAGGGTCTGTTTCCACACTGTAGGGATTCTATGATTCTATGAAACGAGAACAGTCCCAATAGATTGGAGGGTGGCAAATATAACACCACTATTTTAAAAATAGAGGACAAAACCAGGAATTACAGACTGATTAGATATAGATATTAGATATAGTGTCTATCCTAAAGGATCTAATACCAGGACATTTAAAAAATATCAACAGGATTTTAAAAAAGAGTCAACAGGGGTTTATGAAAAGGAAATGATATTTGGCAAACCTAATGGACGAAGTTGTAATAAGTAGAAAGATAATGGGGAACCATTGGACGTGATGCATTGTATTTTCAGAAAGTTTTTGACAGTCACACATAGAGGTCCGTGTGCAAGATTAAAGCACATGGGATTGGAGATAATATCCTGGCATGGATTGAGAATTGGTTAGCACACAGGAAAGAGACTAGGGATAAATGATCATTTTCAGAGTGGCAGGCAGTGACTAGTGGTAGAGGGATCAGTGTTTAGGTCTCACCAATTCTCTCTTTCTCTCACGATATCTCATTAATTTGGATAAGTGAATTAAATGTAACATTTTCAAGTTTGCTGATGACGTAAAACTAGAAGGATCTGTGACTGGTGAGGAGGAAGTAGAGGCTTCAAGGTGGACAAATACATGGCAGATTAAGTAAAATATGGACTAGTGTGAAGTTATCCAATTCAATGAGAAGAACAGCTTGGTACAGTATTATTTAAACAGTGATTGATGAGGAAATATTGATGTGCAAAGGGATCAAGTTGTCCTTGTGCACCAGTCACTGAAAGCAAGCGTGTAGGTGTAGTAAGCAGGCAAACGGTATGTTGTCCTTCACTGCAAATGGATTTGAGTACATGAGCAAGTGTGTCTTGTGCAGCTGTAAAGGACTTAGATTAGATCAGATCATACCTGGAGTATCGTGTTTTGGTTTCCTTACCTAAGAAATTAGAAGAATGAGAAGGGATCTCATTGAAATATATGAAGTCGTGAAAAGGCTAGACAGATTAGATGCAGGGACAAAGTCCCCCAGGAGTTGTCTAGAACAAGGGATCATAGTTTCAGGATACAAGGTAGACCATTTCCAACTCAGACTGTTGCCCATTTAAATAATGTTCTCACGCAACTTTGTTTGTGTGTGTTAGGGTGGTTGCTGTTTCCTGGTGTCATTCATGTAATAGGCATCCACCCTAGTAGTTGCTGTTTCCTGGTGTCATTCATGTAATAGGCATCCACCCTAACACACACAAACCAAGTTGCGTGAGAACATTATTTAAACTTGCAACAACACACTGCTGCAGCACAGAACTACACCAAAAAGATGGAGTACCTCTTCCAAGGATTCAAAGACAGTGGATATCCGAAAAACTGGGTCAGAAGATGCCTATTACATGAACGACACCAGGAAGATACGACACGCCCCGACACACACATCATGCTACCTTACATCAAGAACACATCTGAACTGACTCCTACAACCACTGGGCATCAGAGTAGCACACAAACCTACGTCAACCCTACACCAACTGCTAACCCGAACCAAAGACCCACTACCCACGATGGACAGGACCAATGTCATAAACAAGATTCCCTTAAGAGACTGCGACAAACATTACATTGTACAAACAGGAAGGAAATTAACCACCATGGTACATGAACATCAACTGGCTACAAAAAGACACGACCAATACTCACTCATCTCCATCCAAATGGATAAGGAAAACCACCAATTCGACTGGGACAATACCAAGATCCTGGGACAGGTGAAGCAGAGACAAGCACAGGAATCCCTAGAAGCCTGGTTCTCTACTAAGAAAGCCATCAATAAACACATAGAGCTAGACCCCACATACACTCCATTGCCAAGGAAAACCGGAAGTGAGGTAATCCAGCTCAACAGACACGAAAGTTTAAGTTACAGGCGGGAAAACACAACAGTGCTTCATCGGAGGCTGCACTGATGATGTTACCCAGCAGGGTAATGAAACGTCTGCGGAACAACGAACCAGCTCGGCGAGCCAACCAACCACAACATCCACAACCCGAGCTACAAATCTACTCTAAAACCTTAGAATCATAGGGTATTGTTCCCACCGAGTAATCTCAAACTCAATTGAAAGGTCACAGAGGACATCTGCTTCTAATCCTCTACTACTACTCAAATTTGCTCATAACATCTTAGAATGTCAAAATGAAAGAGACAGCAATGATACTCTTATTAGATCTATTCACAATAGGTCTTTCCAAAATAAAATGTTCATACTGTTTACAGTTAGATATCTTTTAATTGACTTTAAAAATATTCTTTAACTTTATCTTAAATGTGATCTAACCTTTCTTCTTAACTGTACAACTGGCTAAGCCTTAACACAATCCACTAATTCATATAGAACTGTTTGGGGGAAGTTTAGGAATTCAGCATCATTAAACTGGTAAGTAGCTTACATACTTGTGAAAAAGATTCATGCAGCAATCAATAAGAAGCGGACTCTTCACTGGCAAGCTTGAAGTATTAAAAGAATTCTTCAAAAATGCAGGACAAACTGTTAAAATATCTGTGGGAGTTATGTACAATATTCCTGTATATTAAAAAAAACAAATTCTGAATATCATTGAAGCCTCATTTCTAATATTGAATTTCAATACATTAATGTAAAGGAGGATGAAAATTGGCCTGCATGCATTGTTTCCAACGTTGGGGTGTAGAACAGATACAACAATTATAAATATAGCATTGCACTAAATCCTTTAAACGTTACTACTAAATTTGCAAATTGTTTTTAAAAAAACCAAGCAACCATTTGAAAAATACTCCATGAATGTCCTTCTGAGGGGGTCAAACCATTGTTTAAACATCCTTTGAGAAATTCTTGTGAAGAATTGGATGATAAGCATCAGAGAGCAGTTGCAGATAAGTTGCAGTAGATAAATTAGGGTGGGACAAAACAGATGAGCATGACAAAGCATGACAGCAGATTTCCACGTATGAGTATCTAAATACATCAACAGCAGTACAAAATTTGTTTCTGATGAGTAGTACATGTGGCAGGATTGCTTTGCTTCGGATTTTTCACTAGCCATAATAGCCTACAAAGTGGTTTCCACCAATGGCCATGTTTATATTAAAATAAATTATAAAAGACAATGAGATAAGTGGTCATACATTATTCTAAATTAAATGCACAAATTATCGGCCTTGTAATGAAGCAGCCGACACTAGTGCACTACTTGTTAGGGACCAGATAACAGGGCATAATCAATTTCCACTTCAGTAGATTAGAAAATCTCTAGACATATGACAGATTTGCAGAACATTATACCCATAACTAAAAATGTCAGAATCCTGTTTTTAATCTCTTATTAATTTTCACATTTTTCCCTTCAGCAGAGACTGACAAAAAGTCCTAAGGGCTGTAAATTTTCAATTATTAGCACAAAGCCACCAGATTTTCAGTGTAGAATGGAATTTATTTCCTAGAATCAATTAATTAAATAAACACATTTACAGTGTATTTGTTTAGGAATAACAAACCACTGTTCTTTCTAAAATAAAACTTCCACATTTATTGATGTTGAACAGCACACAGCAAAACTAAATGTTCACAGTAAGCAGCAAGTTTGTTATTGGAAAGAACATTAGCTACAGACAAAAACTGCTAATACTGGATATTCTTCACAGAATTTTGTACTTTGACAGACAGAACAAAAAGTTGTGAGCTCCCAATATGCAAAGCCCTGTGCCTGCCAAACTAACATCAAAAGCTTATAACTGATCAATTAAAGCAAATGACAAGTCAAAAAGTAAGAAAAAATGGCTGACAAAAATAAATTGGAACAGGATGAAAATGCATCAAAACTCCGAGACATCATTACTTCCCCAAAAAAAAGTTCATAGATTTCACACGCTTTAAGTATATTTATCCATTTAATCAATTCAACATGGGCATAGAAAAGTTGAGTGCCAACTTTTCACCAATCCCAGAGACATAGCACATGACTGAGGAAAAATATCCTTTTTGGCTATTAGCATCTTACTGAGCTACAGCATTCTGCTGTCTGGCTTTTCCTAGCAGCAAAGTGTGGGTAGCCCACAAATGGAAGGATGCAGAAAAGATGTACAGATGTGGAGACTCCACTCAAAGCACTGCCACTCCTCTTACATTTTTCCCATCCTGCCCAGTAAGTGCCACACACACTGCCTGAATGTGCCCTGCATAGACAGAGGTATGGTAGTCTTTGGCAGGGCCCTCATAAGTTCCCAAGCACAGAGAAGAACAAACAAGAATATTAAACATTACAGCAAACAGCCTTTTTCCAGCTTTGCTAAAGCTACGTGGATTGCATGATCTAGTCATAATAGAACATAGGTAATGGAGTGTAGTTGCACAAAGGTATTGAAGGGTGGTTAGCACTTACATTGTTACAATTCTGTTTAATGTTTTTCAAAGCTCTATCACCCCAACCTTTTTATTTTTGTCTGTGATCTGCTACGCAGGTTTTTATCTTGAGGGGAATGGTTACATAAGTGTGAAAGACTAGAAATGCTTAAAAATGAGTGATGAATTGTTGCTTATTGAGTTGATTCAAGCTGGGGAATTGAGTGGGGGATGGACATGCAGGATGGAGACATTTCCGTGTGTTCAAATTGGTGCGCCAGATGGCTGCCCTGTCTCATACTAATTCAATTTTACTAGAATCAGATTGTCCTGAGCAACTCTCACAACTAGGTATGAGGCTATGCACTGTACTCCTAAAATTGCATAGCATTCATCACTTTCCTCTTATTGGAGCTCCAGTCCTTACTGGAGCACATGTTATACACGAGGCCGCTGTCACTTTGGAAACCCTGGCTATTACCTACATAAGGACCCCCAGATAAGTCCAAGCAGCTGAATCACATCCTCAGCATTTCAACTCCTTTCTGAGTTAAACTTGGGTGCTCACGTGGCTTTTGTTTTTCATTATTCTTTCGTAGGAGATAGGTGTCACTTGCAAGGCTACCATTTGTTGCCCATTCCTAATCATCTTTGTACTGATTGGTTTCCTAGACTACTGCAGGTAGTTAAGAGCCAACCAAATTGCTGTGGATCTGGTGTCACACATTGACCATACTCAGTAAGAACAGCAGATTTCCAACTTTAAAGAACACAAGCGAAACAGATTAGTTTTACAACTAGTGTTGGTAGTTTGGTCACCATTACTGAGATAAATTTTCAATGCTAGAGCATTTCTTTCACTAACTGAATTCCAATTCTACCAGCTGCCATGGTGAGATTTGAAATCATGTCCCCAATCTGGGCCTCTGGATTATTATTACTGTCTATCCCAAACAGCTGCCTTCCCTGGAAGGAATTTCACAGGCGTCATCAGCACGTTTTAGCCCTTAACTCTAAGGATCCATGATAATTTTTCAGTCTGCAAACATACTAAACATTGGCACAGAATCCCTTTTAGTTGAGCGATATTCCTGGGTGTTATGGGAGTGTTCTGATTGCCACATATGTGCAATCTTTGCTTGAATCTTTAGAAAACTAGCCTGGGCATCAAAACAGAACTTCTTTCATTCTGACTATGACAATAGGACCAAAATGTCCATATGTGCCTGCCCTGGGAAACATGGTATCTGTCACCTGTGAGATGCACTTGCGAGATTCTATAAATATCACCAGTACATCTCTGGAAGGATTATAAGAACCCTAACAACACTGTGGGTCTACCTAGAACAAATAGACTGCAGCAGTTCAAGTCAACAGCTTACCACCATCTTCTCAAGGGCAACTAGGGATGGAAAATAAGTGGTGGCCCATCCAATGAATGAATTAAAAAGTCAAGGTCTGTGGTGACCTTGACAACTATTGACAAAATTCATGTCCACGTGGGCAATCTTCCAGGGTGCTACAAATACAAGCAGCCATTTGATACAAACATTTCGGTAGATTGCTCATTCACATTCAGGAAGTTTATCTGTGCACCCTATATACTGTGCTAGAGGTATCACCTAGTGAACTGGATCTCTGTGCAGCTCGTCCAGAAGACTATATCTGCTGCTGTTGACATTGCTGCATGAATCCTTCAGTTCCTGACCTCAGGACCAAGATAGATGGATCTACATAAGGCATAAGACATAGAAGCAGAAGTAACCTATTCAGCACATCAAATCTGCTCTGCCATTCAATGAGATTATAGCTGAGGATAATCTTCATATTTCCTGCATTTTCCCTACAATTCTTGATAAGGTTCACAATTAAAAATATGCCTACATATACTTGACAACCCAGTCTCGGAGCCTGTGAGCAGCTTGTGGGGAAGAAGTCCTGGAACAGGGTGGGCAACCTGGGAGGAGACTGGCACAGGAGAGGCAGTTCGGGAACTTGCCTTGGAGCAGCTGAGTGTCGATATGGAGTGGAGTGGGGATAGGCTGTTGAACTGCGATCTGGTGTGGGCAGTCAGACCATGTGCAGAGGCCCTGCGCTGAGCTGCTACAATTTAATAAAAACCATGCTCTGAGGAAGAGTCACCAGACCCAGCACATTAACTCTGATTTTTCTTTACAGATGCTGAGCTTTTCCAGTAACTTCTGTTTCTGTTTGCTATAATGTAACATTTGTTTGAAATTTTTTTTAAATCGGATGATAATATCAATCCTTTAACGTTGTCTTAATTCTAAATTTTTTTAAACTCTGCAAAGTAATGCATCTACTTTTTATTCCTTGTTTGTATCTAAGATTTGTACCTAGGTACTTGCACCTAAGATGGCACCATAAGAGGCAGGCATTGTAAAAGCTTTTCACTGTACTTCTACAATGGAGTACACATCACAATAAAGGATATTTGAATTATTATTACCTCAACAGACCTCTGTGGTAAAGAATTCCATAGATTCACTACCTCAGAGAAGAGATTTGACCTCATTTCTATTGTAAACAGGTGACTCCTTACTCTGAGTTTTTGCCTTCTCTAGTCCTAGACTTTCAGACAAGGGGAAACACCAAGCCTTAGGAATCTTGTATGTTTCAATAACGTCACAGGTCATTCTTCTAAACTTGAATGGGTACAGGCTCAACCTTTCTTCATAAACAATTCCTCCATGTCCAGGATCAGCCTACAGAACCTTCTCTGGACTGCCTCCACAATAACAGAATATCCTTCCTCAGATAAAGGGCTAGAAACCGGTCATAGTATTCCAGCTGTGGCCTGGCTAAGGCCTTATAATTTTAGCAAAACCTTCCTACTCCATTCCCTTTGAAATAAAGGCCAACATTCCATTTACCTTCACTATTACTTGCTGAACTTGGATCCTGGCATTTTTGTGATGCATGTACAAGGAGCTCTGAATCTCTCTGTTCTGTAGCTTTCTACAGTATTATTCCATTTAAATAATATTCAGTTCCTCTATTCTTCCTGCCAACATAGATAATTTCACATTTTCCCCATTACGTTCCATCCATCAAGTTTTTGCCTACTCACTTAACTTATTTATTTCCCTCTGCAGACTTTTAGTATCAGCTTCGCCACTTGCCTTCCCATGTATTTTTATATCATCTGCAAACCTGGCGACTGTACGTGCACTTTCCTTATCTATGTCATTAATACATACTGAAAGTCACCATAGTGCAACCAGAACGTAGTGTCTCTCTAATGTCAGAACAACCCTTAGAGGTGATACCTGTTTAACCTAACAGGGTCATCATACCTCAGGCAAGGAGAGAGGTTAAGATGGCAAGTCCTTCATGATCACCTCAGCTGTTGGCATCACAATGCATTGGAAACTAGCTGTCCAGCCAACAGAACTAACAAATCTTCCAACACAGCAACTGAGGTTATCAAGAAGAATTCTTTTTCTCAAACTCTTTCCCTCACCACAGGCATGGTTACCCTCAGGTTAAACCACCACCAGTCATCCCTCTCTAATGAGAGAGCAGCCCTATGGTCTGGTAGGACCATGGCAACTTTACCTTTACTTTTATATATTGCAAATAACTGTGGTGCTAGCACTGATCCCTGTGACACTCCACAAGTTATAATTTGCCATTCTGAATATGCTGCCTTTATCCCAACTCTGTCTTTTATTTGTTAGCCAATCCTCTATCCATGCTAATATATCACATCCAACACTGTGGCCTCTTATTTAATAGTCTAATATGTGATAGCATTTCAAAAGCCTTCTGAAAATCCTAATAAATTACATCCACTGCTTCCCGTTTATCTATCCTGCTCACTATCTCCTCAAAGAATTCTAGTAAACTTGTCAGGTGTTTATGAAGCCATGCTGACTCTGCTTGGTCATATTATGTGTTTCTAAATGCTTTATTACATCCTTTATAATAGACGCTAATATTTTCCCAATCATAGACATTAAACTTAATGGCCTTTTTTCTCCTTACCTTTCTAAATAAAGCATTATATTGGCAGTTTTCCAATCCTCTGGAACGTTTTCCAGGTTCTGAAGATTCTTGAAAGAAAACTACCAGTGCATCCAATACCTTTGTAGCTGATTTTTAATATCCTGAGATGCATCCCATCAGGTCCAGGAGACTTAGTGGTCTTTGACCAATTAGTATCTTGTACCTTTTCTCGAGTGATAGTGTTCAGATCTGTTTCCTCTCCTCCTTTTGTCCCTTGATAATTCAGTAATTTTGGAATGCTATAAGTGTTGTCTAACGGGTGAAATGCGCAGATTAAAGCCAAAAACCTCCAATGTCTGGATTTTACTTTGAGACAGTTGTCCCTACTCAGATTTAAAATAAAATTCAGAATGATGTTGGGTCGCTAATACTTTGCAAGATAGTTAGATTCTCCAAAGTGCAAACAATCTTGGATTGTACCCATGGAGCTATCAAAATAATATTCAACGGCTGAGGACCTTTATCAAAAGAAAAGCCTTCCATTCAATCGATGCCCAGCTTGCTATGGGTATTGATAGAGGATTACAAAAGTGTTTGTCCCCTATTCTGAAAGCAATCATAATTCCTACATGCTCAGGCACTTCCAGATGCCAGGGATGTTTTAGGCACCTGAATCTTTGGATGGTCTTATGCCTAATCTGACAATGAAGAGGGTGAATTGTGCCAGGCAGCTGTGGAAGCTATGCAGTGGAGGCTTTGGATACCAGAGAGATACAGAAGTCTCTTATTATGTGAAAATTTATCTAGTAGCATTTAGGCTCACTCAATGATAATATCTTTGTTACACACCCATCTTCATAACACCAGGGCCGGCTCAGGATGTGCCAATGGAGTCATGTCAAACAAGGCTGTTCACACAGGTCTACATGAGCTGTCACTGACTCAAAATCTAAACCAGCACATAACACACATGAAACAGAAATGAAGATAGAGCAGGAAGACCATACAGTAAGCATTTATAATATAATACAACAGAACAGAATATAAGCAAAATATTAGCAAACAGAAAACAAAAATCAGCTTTGTGAACCTACTGTTTTCTTAACCCATTTTTGGTTGATATGCATAGTTCTGACCTTACTGCCTGCTGTCCTGAGGCAGGTTGCTGTCCTGCTTGTTCCTTTGCTTGGAATAACTGTTGTCACCTATTCACCAGAGTTTGTAAAGGCCCTCATATGTTGGAAGGGTCTCATGTTCAGTGCAGAAGTCTTATCTGTTGCTGTGACCTTCTGAAAAACTGGTGTCAATGACAGAGCTTGTCTCCGGCATTTTCCCAGCACAGTGTGAGAGAAGCACATTATCTTTGTCTGTTAGCTGGTCTAGCAACTGCTGTAATCTCATCAGCTTATGCCTCCCTTTCAGCCAAATCTCAAGTATCCACCAAGATGTATGTATCTGCACTGGGTGCTGAATGCTTCTCAAGAATGAGAGACTGTATGCTCTGAAGGTCCCACAGCTCTGGCAGCTGCAGCTTCTGAGATTTCACTCTTGATGGAAGGTAGTTTATCCATCACCGTATGAGATAACTTCACTGACCCAGACTTCCTAGACACACACACTCTTGGCATTGGAAAATAGTAATCTGGGATTAAATTTCAGGTTCTTAAAAACCAAGGCACACAATACTCCTCAAATGTTGCAAACCACCAAAATCACATGCACCATTGTCCCTTCCTTGTGCATTTTACCCCCATCACTCTTCAGTGTAATCTTTCCATGACATAGCTATAGGCCCTTAGAATCTCCTGCTGAGTTCAAAAATGCACACAAGTTTCCCAGGCAGAGTAAAAAGTCAGAACCCTGAAGTAAAAACGGCAGCCAATTCACACTTTGCAAACTTAAAGAATTAACTCTCCTGTCGTCTGTATAACTGGGATAAATGTAGCAGTTGGCAAGTTCCTGTCAGCTTCCCAATATGCCAACATTTTCAAGTGCTCTCCATACAGAAATTCACTCACCTGGCCAGGTTGAAATTCCTAATCCTGTGTGTGCCACTCCTTCCCATCAATACCCATTATTATAATAAAACCAGATTCTATGAAAAGAATGGTCTTTGTTTTAGTTTCCATCCAAAAGATATTTCATTTTTGATATAATAAAAATAATATTACTGCTAATTGAGGATTAAATGTTGCACAGGATATTCTTGAATAATGCTATGGGAAGTCATTTTCATCTGGACATCTAAATGAGCATTCTGCATAGAATTAAAGATAACTTTACATTACATCAAATGATCACAACCATGCTGCTGCAACCACCCAATTAATTTGAACTCAGGAGAGGGAATTGCCTCGTTAGGCTGTTGTGAACTTCATTCTTGGGGAGTTGGTTGGCAGGGGAGAGGTGCTAACCAGTATTGATTAAAAGCTGACAATGGAGTCAGGTGTTTAAGGAAAAAACAGACAACAAATGTTAAGTCAGGAAGTAAGTAAGGACCAAAGAAGAAATACAAATAGACCACTGCACACTTCGATCCTGTACCATCATTCAATACAATCATGGTTGATCAATAGCCTTAAACTCCAAATTCCTGCTTACTGTCCATATTCCTTAATTTCTTGACAGAACAAAAATCTCCGTCTTATATTCTCAATGACGAAGCATTGAAAACCCTCTGCAGAAGAGAATTCCAAAAAATCATAACCCTTTGCGTGAAAAGTATTTCTTCATTCCAGTCCTAAATTTTAATTATTTAGCAAATGAAAATCCCCAGAACAAAATGATAACATCCTCACATGGCGAGTTTAAGGTATTTAATCTGCCATTTAGTCTGTAAAGCAGAAACCTCAGTAATGTGCAACACTGTTTCTGTCTCTCTGTAAGTGCACAAGGGATTTGTATGGAGGCACCCAACTGTGAAGAATAACTGTTCAGGGACCTGGCATCTTCTGAATGTGTTTAAAAAAGATCACTCTTACCATGGTAGCTCTAAGCATTTAATTCAACAAATGGGGTTTGTCACAAGGAACTTAGGGTGTGACTTCCTGTGCTTCTCACTCATTAATCTAAAGGATATATCTGCTGATAGTTCTATCTCAAGAAGATTGTTCTATATTGGGTTTCAAGATGGAAGACAGGACATGGGTATGTTGGAACACGTCACCTTTGAATGGTAAATTATAAGCAGCACAAATGATGTCAACCAGTTTTTGGATTTTTTTTTTGTTAGTTTCCATATGTTTCTGATGACAAGAAGTGAGAAAAGGGGTGTTGAGTGGAAGATTCCGGTAATGATGTGCATTATTGCAATCAATTGTGGGTCCATAAGATGACCTTTGCTTTTATGTTGACCTCTGCCACACAGTTGCACAATACTCTGCTGTGATAAGGCAAGTGCTGAGGTACACAGAGTGTTCTAGCAGCAACGTTCCACAACAATTCAATAAGTCAGATTTGTTGATTCTTTTTCTCATTTTGATCTTTGCTGGTCCTTTCTTCATAAGGATAAAGTCCTTGCTATACCTACACGGTACCATTTTGAGTTCCAACCACTCTTTGAATATGTCATAGAGTCGTAGAGCTGTACAGCATGGAAACAGACCCTTTGGTCCAACTCATCCATGGTGACCAGATATCCTAAATTAATCTAGTCACATTTGCCAGCATTTGGCTTACATCACTCTAAACCCTACTTATTCATATACCCATCGTTCTGCCTTTTAAATGTTGTAATTGTACCAGCCTCCACCCACATGGCAGCTCATCCCACATATGCACCACCCTCTGTGAAAAAGTTGCCCCTTAGGTCCCTTTTAAATCTTTCCCCTCTCACCTCAAACCTATTCCCTCCAGTTTTGGACTCCATACCCTGGGGAAAAGACCTTGGCTATTCTCCCTATCCATGCTCCACACGATTTTATAAACTTCTATAAGGTCATCCTTCAGCCTCAATGCTCCAGGGAAAATAGCCCCAGCCTATACAGCCTCACCCTATAGCTCAAATCCTCCAACCCTGGCAACATCCTTGAAAACCTTTTCTGAATCCTTTCAAGCTTCACAACACCCTTCCTATAGCAGGGAGGTCAGAATTGAACACAGTATTCCGAAAGGGGCCTAATATTATGGTAAACATTTCCCTTATATCCATCCTCACTGCACTCAGTAAGCTAAGATACAAATCATCTAGCCCAGGTAACTCATCTGCCATAAATATAATGACCATTCGAGTATCTCTTCTGTCTCAATTTCTACCCAATGCTTGGTTTCTACTACCTCAATTTCTACCAATATTTTGTTAGAATCTTCCTCTTTATCAACTGAAGCTATTCTTGCTCAGAGCTGTTCACTCTCTGCCTTATTGCTGAGCTCTTGAGTCCTTGCTCACAGTGACGGTTCAGGCAAGAGAAACAGGAGACGCAGGAAATGGGAGGTATTGTGAGAAATTGTTTCAATGAGAGTGGAGTTGGCATTCAGGCAGATCTATAAGTGGAAGGATCAGCAATGTGAAGTCAGTAAGTAGGAAAGACAATGAACTAGACGATTGAAGAACTGGAGAGCCAGTGATCTGGAGATTTGGTGACTAGAGTTCAATAGAAAGAGTTAGCATATTTCTTTTAATTTCTTAAACTTATTTTAGAAGTTATTTTGTTACAAACATAGGAATTTATCAATGTAAAATACATTAACTTAGAATATAATGTTTGCATGTCTTTTTGTGGGGAAGGTCGCACGTAACAACTTAAACTTTTATGTGTGTTAAAACAGGAAAATTCTGACTTGTTTAATGTTGTTTCATGTAATATTGTACATTCCAGGAATGTAACAACAACATTAACTGAGGAATCACTTACTGAAAATCTATTGAAAGTGGCGCACATACCCTGAGGACTGCTGCATTTCCTGCTTCTTTCATTTGGTTATCCATCTACTATCCTAAACTCTCACTGGCTCTGGGGTCACCATTTCTCAGAACATTCAATCCAGGAAACTATCATCCTTCCTGATGCTATGCACTAACTCCAGCTGCTCCTCAAGCTCATTGCGGTCAGGCTAAAGCAGCTGGAGACAGTTCTGACATACTTGGTACCTAAGACAGTGACGTATTCTGAAGTTCCACACAGTGCAAGAATTGCAAGCGACAAGTCTTAGATGCTCATACATTATGAGGTTGTTGACTTGCTTGCTGAACTGGCTTGTTTTTGTTCAGATGTTTCGTCACGATGCTAGGTGACATCATCAGTGGAGCCTGATGACATTGGGGTTCATCAGCAAGGACAACATACTAAAATTACTAGATCTCTGCCTCACCACACACTTCGTCTTTAATGGTCAAATATACAAACAGATCAATGTACACCAATGGGGTCACCCATCTCAAGACTCATCGCAGAAGCAGTCATGCAAAGACTAGAACACACTACCCTCCCCTACATCATACTTAAACTGTGGATCTGGTACGTAGATGACACATTTGTCATCATTAAATGCAACAAATTAGAAGAGACCCACCACCTCATCAACAGCATATTCACAGGGATTAAATTCACAAGGGAAGAAGAAACCAACAATCATTTTCCATTTCTGGACGTAAAGGTAGAACGACTGACAAACGGTGAGTTCCAAACCTCAGTATACAGAAAAGCAACCCATACAGATTAAATCCTCAACTCCCACAACAACCACCCCAACATCCACAAACAGAGCTGCATTAGGATACTATTTAAATGGGCCAGGACACACTGCAACACTCTAGAATTACGCCAGGAAGAAGAAGACTTATACAAGATCCTCGCCCTAAATGGATATCCCCGCAACTTCATCCGCAGATGCCTACATAACAGACAACAGGAGGATACAGTATGACCTAACACACTTACCATACTTCCCTACATCAGGAATATATTGGAACTGACAAGACTCCTAAGACCACTAGGAATCATGGTGGCCCACAAGCCCACAGCCACTCTAAGACCAACACTTACAAGGATTAAAGACCCCATTCCCACAACATACAGAATGAACGTGGTTTACAAAATACCATGCAACGACTGCCACAAACATTTTCTTGGACAGACAGGAAGAAAACTAGCCATCAGAATACACGAACATCAGCTAGCAGCAAAACAGCACGATGAACTCTCCTTAATATGTGTACATTCAGACAACGAAGGCCATCAGTTTAACTGGGACAGAGTAACCTTGGTAGCCCAAGCCAACTATAGACATGCACGGGAATTCCTACAGGCATGGTTCTCCATCCATACTTCAATCAACAAACATATAGAATTGGACCCCATATATAAACCCAAACAGATCAAAACCGGAAATGACAGTACTCTCAATAACGGACCGGACAGTATAAATTCCAAGCGGAGTAGAATAACATCGTTTCATCGGAGGCTCCACTGATGATGTCACCTAGCATGGTGATGAAACGTCTGAACAAAAACAAGCCAGCTCGGCGAGCAAGTCAACAACCTCATCCACAACCCGAGCGACAGATCTTTGCCAATGCTCATACATTATGTTAAAAAAAAGCCCTCTGATGCCTCTTCAACAAACTAATTAGTACCCTGCTTTCATCTATTCATTTTAATATATAAATTCAAAATCGCTGTGTTCATATTACTTCACTTACTGTTATGCTAACCACTTAAAATTCTAATTTCCCAGCACCCAATTTGAACAAATGTTGTAGCTTAAAGAAATGGAAAAACACTCAGCAACCATTCACTTACATTCTTCCCTCAGATTTAGATTTATTTTCATATACTGTAGTTTCAATCTTTAAACTATTGCCTCAATGTTCTTGCTTTTACCCCATTCTGTGGTCTTGCTCTTTACATGGCCTCTGTTGTCTTTCTGTTCCTTATACTGCCTCCATTCTATATTCCCACTCATTACATCGCCACCATTGAGGTTCTGCTCTTCACAATGCAGCCATTTTATGTTCCTGTTCATTAAGCTATCACTGCTTTGTATTCCAGATCTTCATACTACCCGCATTCTGTGTTCCAGCTCTTCTTATGGTCTCATTCTGTGTTCCTGCACTTTACAGGTTGTTTCCCTGTGTAAGCCCTAGTAATGGTTTTATTTAATTTGAAATATTATTCATTCATTTATGAAATGTTGATTCATTCCAGACTTTGTACCCAATCAAGGTTTTTTAGCCAATGACCTCGCCAATGTAAAAACACATTGCAATTTCAGTGGCCACTAGTGTGTTCCTCAGGGCATCCTTTACAATTACATGTTTGGGACATTACATCCTCGCTGAATGTTTTAAGGCAAGGCTAGATAAATTTTTGAACAGTAAAGAAATTAAGGGTTATGGTGAGTGGGCGGGTAAGTGGAGCTGAGTCTCAAAAAGATCAGCCATGATCTTATTAAATGGTGCGGGAGGCTCGAGGGGCCAGATGGCCTACTCCTGCTCCTAGTTCTTATGTTCTTATGTTTGTAAGCAGCTGCCTTAAATGATGTTAATAGATGCTTAAAAGCTTTCAACAGTCACTGAGATTTCTCCAGGAGTTGGAGGAGTCAGCTCCACCTAGGCCTATTTCCAGAAGGTAGCCAAATGAGACTTAGGGTAATTAGCAGGAGCGCAGACAAGTTTCAGGCCCTGGTCACCAGATTCTGCAGCAGGCACAGAGCCACGTCCATCACGTTCCCAATGTCACCATCCAGATTTTACACTGTCATTGCTCTTTGCATTCATGGTCTTCACTTTGGATCACACAAAGCGAAGGCCCTAGCGCTGACCATGTATAACTCTATTGGACACAACATGCCAACTGGAAAATGACAATTTATTCCTAATCTCCGCTTTCAGTCCAATAAATAATGTTCTACTCCCAACTCTACGATCCTTCATCTTGCAAATTAACCTCTTTTCAGAATCACAGAATCCCTACAGTGTGGAAACAGGCCCTTCGGCCCAACAAGTCCACACCGAACCTCAAAGCATCCCACCCAGACCCACCCCACTATACCCACCTAATCTACACAGCCCTGAACACTATGGGCAATTTAGCATGGCCAATCCACCTAGCACGTACATCTTTGGACTGTGGGAGGAAACCAGAGCACCTGGTGGAAACCCATGCAGACACAGGGAAAATGTGCAAACTCCACACAGCCAGACAGTCACCTGAGGGTCTCCCTGGCACTGTGAGGCAGCAGTGCTAACTACTGAGCCACTGTGCTGCCCACATCTTTTCAAATGCACCTGGAAATACAAGTATACTTGAATAAAAGGCTTCCTTTTTGTTCACCCAATGCTCAAACAACTGAAATAAATTTGGAAAGTACAATTTCTGCTTCATAAACCATGTGTACTTTGTCTGATCATAACACAATTTGCTGAATGCACTGCTAAGAGTTTAACAACAGATTCCAGCATTTTCATGACGACTGATGTTGGACGACCTGGTCTGTAGTTCCTAGTTTTATCTCTATCTCATTTTTGCAAAGCAGAGTTGCATCTGTCAACATCTAATCCATTAGTACCATTCCAGAACCCAAGGAATTTTGGAAAATCCTAACTGGCGCATTATCTTTTCAGCTAGTTCTTTTAAAATTCTTGGATGCAGGTCATCTGCTCTTAGGGATTTGTTGACATTAAGTTACTTACATTTCTCTGATCCATTTCATTGTTGATTTTATTTATCTTACATTTCTCACTCCTGTTAACTGTTTGGTTAACTTTTACTTTTTGACACACAATATGGACCTTCTATTCTGAAGACACACAGCATGTGAAGGAAGTATCTGTGGAGACACAAATAGTTAACATTGAGTCCAATTTGTCTCTTCTTCAGAACCCAAACCAGCGTTCTGGTTAACTTTTTCTCTCTCCACAGATGCTGCCAGAGCTGCTGAGCATCTCCAGCACTTTGTTTTTATGTTAGATTCCCAGTATCTGCAGTACTTTGCTCATTGAAGTCTCCTTTCATACCAATGTAGTTGGCTTTGTATAATTTTAAAATTCTTGTGCATGACTGAATTATATTGCTTTCAAATTTAATATGGAATTCAAATAGATTATGATTGCTTTGTCCCAGGGCGTCTTTTGTTTTGAAATGATTAATCAAACCTGCCTCATTACACATTGTTATAAATGGTAGGTATTATCGCGGCTTGGTTCGACTACGTACTATTCCAGGAAACTATTGTGACATCATTTCATAAACTCATCTTCCAGTCTACCTTCGCGAATTTGATTTGTTGAGTATACGTGAAGATTAAAGTTGCTTTATTAAGGTTGAAGAGACAACATAAAGCAGGATGAGGAGATTCTTACCCACAGTAGCTAGAATGAAAAGTTGTTGCTTACCTCATTCACTTAGGTTCATTTCTTCACTGCAATGTTATCAATTTGCACTGTAATTTGGGGCACAAAATATCGCTAGATTAAATGGACACCATATGTTCAACTAACAGTGGACACCATTCATTGCCCTTCTGCAGAAAATTATGTATATTAGAAATAATGTGCAATTTATACCTGCAATGCAGGCGGTCATGAAGCTGGCAACAGTACCAGCGATGAGAGCCCGAATACTGACGCTTGCTATGTCATGCAGTCTTTCTGGAGCCAAAGATGCTATCAAGAAATCAAATTGATAAACATAGAGATCAATAAACAAAAGAATTGATAAACATATAAATTGATATAGTTGAGATATGTATATATACTGTAATTAATGTTAATCAAACCTGTCTGAGATTGTTGTCAGTGGTTGCCAATACTTGTTGTAAAAAAAATTTAGTAAAATATTTGAATAAAATATTTATCAATATATTATAACTCTCAAAGCATGTTACAGCTTGGTAGACCAGTTGTCACCATTCTGAATGGGTGGTAACAAACTCCTCCTAATCAGTAAGTCGACACTGCTGTGATACAAGGAAAGAATCAGAGAATATTTGTAGCATTTTCTCTGACGTCCCCTGGAACTTTGGTCATTGAGAGTTGGAAACATAAGACCTAGCAAAGAAAATGCTTTTCAGCCATATGGACGTAGTGCCCAGTCCAGAGTGAATTTTGCAGAAGTATTGCTCGAATTCATGTGGAGATTGTTTCAGAAAGGGCACCAGTGCTATTTTGATGGTCCTCCCATAGAATCCAAATTATGTAGTGGAGCTACTGCTGATGATTTTTCAACTGTTTTTATCTGCTGCTAACACACAGGCAGGTCTCACTGCAGTAGAGGAGTCAGGTGATGATGACTGCTCAAAACATTAGAGCGTTTGTTGACTTGCAGTAGGTTTTGGAATATTGAGCTGGCATAATTGATGCTGCAATGAAGCATCTCATCAATGCTGGATCCCAAGGTAAAGGAAGGTTAAAATATTCCAGTCTCTCCTTAAACGGGAGATGGAATATTAAGCTGACAGAAATGGGTTGATATTACTTTTGCTTTGGTAATGTTGACAGATGGACCAAATTTTGTGTAAGTAGAATTGAAGAAACTGAGAGGCACTTGCAAATCTGGTGCAGAGTGAGGAAATCATCCAAAAACTGTAGATCTGTCAATTTAAATTTCAGAATATAGATGTCGGAGGTTAAGGTTGTCCATCTAGTCGGTATTTAATACTGAAAACACTGGTAGTTGATTGTTAATGAGCTGAATAGCCATTGTCAGGTAGACTGCAAATACTATGGGGGCTACCACAAAGACTAGCTCAATACCAATCCAGATTTGAAGGCAATCAGATATCCCACTCAATAAAGTTACATTCCTATTGTCTTGAAGTAAAATGCAGGATTGTAAAGTTTCTTGGATATCAAAACTGTTGGAACACAGTTCAAAAAACTTCACAATTTAGTGAATCAAATGCATTCATCAATATAAGCAAAACAATAAAATGTTTCTCATGATATTTTGGACATTTTTCTTAGAATTTTCTTACAACAGAGATTACTTTGGAGGATCATTTGGAAGGCTTAAAGTCACACTGTTCCTCTAACAGCATTTCCTCATCCACAGGAAGTAGGCAGTTTGGGAGAATGTGTCTCATTACTAAACATATGGACTCTGTCCATGTGATCATTAGTAAGCAATCAGGAATGGACAGCGGGCACAATGCTGATTTTTTTTTCCCCCTAAGAGCAGAAATTTTAAGGCTAGCTGTCTTATCAACTACTACACAGATTAGCATTGCTAACACTAGTCTCAACAAGAATCTTAACAGGGATCATCTGATATATTCATCTCAAATACTTGCTACCTTTATCAAATGACTCATTAGAAATTGTAGTTTCAGTAAACGAAACAATATAACTGGCAACTGAGAAATGCATTTGAGCAATTCATGCATTTCACACTTCACTGCTTTCTCTCTACAAGTTGAAAAATATATTTGGGGTTTTTTTGAGAAGATTTCTAGCTCGGGTTGTGAATGACGTTGTAGACTTGCTTGCTGAGCCAGTGTGTTTGACTGCAGATGTTTCATCACCCTGCTAGGTAACATTAACAGTGCGCCTCTGGTGAAGCATTGGTGTTCTGTCCCGCTTGCTATTTATATGCCTTGGTTTGCTGGGGTAGTTGGCATCACTTCTGGTTCTGTTTTTCAGTGGTTTGTATATCGGGTCCAGTTCAACAAGTTTGTTGATGGAGTTCCGGTTGGAATGCCAGGCCTCCCGGAATTCCCTGGCATGTCTCTGTTTGGCTTGTGCTATTATGGATGTGTTGTCCCAGTCAAATTTGTGTCCTTCTTTGTCCATGTGTATTGAGACCAGTGAGAAGTGATCGTGTTTCTTGGTGACCCATATACAAACCCGTACAGATCAAAACTGGAAATGACACTACTCACCATAATGGATCAAACAGTATAAATTCCAAGCGGAGTAGAAGAACACCGCCTCATCGGAGGTTCCACTAATGATGTCACCTAGTATGGTGACGAAATGTCTGAATGAGAACAAGCCAGCTCGGCAAGCAAATCAACAACCTCATCCTAAGCTATGTCAAGCTTAAGCGGCCCCAAAAAATGTATTATTCTAACAGAAAGGACAATGAACATCGAAATAGCAAAGCTTTATATTTGCATATATACATGGGTAAGGGTATAATGAGAAACTAATAATCAAATAAACCTCTTGCAGTAAGTCTATTTGCATTATAGAGTCATGGCATCGTACAGTACAGAAACAGACCCTTTGGTTCAACCAGTCCATGCCAAACATAATCCCAAACTAAACTAATCCCACCTGCCTGCTCCTAGACCATATCCTTCCAAACCTTTCCTATTAATGTTTTTATCCAGGTACACTAACTAGTAAAGTTAAGTCACTTGGGATTCAGGTTGATCTTGCCAATTGGATGCGTAATTGGCTTAATGACAGGAGACAGAGAGTAATAATGGAGGGTTGCTTTTCGAACTGGAGGCCTGTGACCAGCAGTGTTCCACAGGGTTCAGTTCTGGGTCCTCTTTTGTTTGTCATTTAGATAAATGATTTGGATCAGAATATAGAAGGCATGGTTAGTAAGTTTTGGACGACACCAATATTGGTAGCATAGTAGACAGTGAAGAATGTTTTCTTAAGATTACACAGGGATCTTGATCAAATGGGTCAATGGGCTGAAAAATAGCAGATGGAGTTCAATCTGGATAAATGCAAGGTATTGCATTCTGGTTCAACAAACAAGGGTAAGGCTTATACAATTAATGGTAGAGCCCTGGGTAGTGTTGTAGAACAGAGGAACCTAGGATTGCAGGTATATAATTCTTTGAAGTTTGCATCACATATAGGCAGTGTGGTTAAAAAGACATCTGGCACGCTTGCCTTCATTGCTCAGTCCTTTGAGCATAGGAGTTGGAAAGCCATGTTAAGGATGTACAGAACACTGGTGAAGCAATTTTTGGAATACTGTGTCCAGTTCTGGCAGCCCAGTTATAGGAAGGAAATTAAGCTGGAGAGGGTTCAGAAGAAATTTACCAGGATGTTGCCCGGTATGGAAGGTTTGTGTTATAAAGAAAGGCTGGATAGGCTGGGACCTTTTTCCACTAGAGCATAAGAGATTGAGAGGTGGCCTGAAAGAAGTTTATAAAATAATGAAAGGTATAGGTAGAGTTAACAGTAGTTGTCTTTTCCCTAGGATGGGGGATTCAAGACTAGGGGGTACATTTTTAAGGTGAGAGGAGAGAGATTTAAAAAAGACACAAGAGACAAATTTTTTTTACACAGAGGGTGGTTCGCACGTGGAATGAACTTCCTGGGGATGTGGTGGATGCGGTTTCAACGTTTATGAAGTATTTTCAAATGAAACTAAATTATTATTACCTAATCAGCAAAATTAAAACTGAAATCGAGTGGGAAAACCAGCATTAGATTCTCGTATTGGGAAAACCGTCTCCAAATAATGTTGGGAATCTCACTTAATGTAGTGTGATGTCAATTTGTCTCGATAATCTGCCACTTGAGGCCAATTATCCCTGAGCACACCAAAAATTAATAATAGCCCAAAGATTCAATGTGAATTGTATCATTCTCTGGTTCCTTTCAAAGGCTGCTCAGGGAAGAATAAGGGAAAAGGGAGAAACATACACTCTGGTCAGGCACTTCATGCTCAACAAAGGGGCCTAAGCATTGGGAAAAGCCTCTGCTGCTAAAAGCCACCCACCCCTGCCCCTACCACCCTTGCCACTGACCTTGAACCCTCCCCACTAATACCACCACTAAACCCCTCCATTCCCACACCCAGGGACCCTCACTCCTCAGTGTCCAATGATCCTGCAGCAATACTCAGGCACAGCACTGGTAGTAGCCACAGTTCCTGGTGGCACCAATGGTATTGGAGAGTTCATCATCATAGAATCCCTACAGTGTGGAAACAGGCCCTACGGCCCAACAAGTCCACACCGACCCTCGGAGCATCCCGCCCAGACCCATCCCCCTATAACCCATCTAATATATACATCCTGAACACTACAGGCAATTTAGCATAGCCAATCCACCTAGCCTGCACATCTTTGGACTGTGGGAGGAAACCAGAGCACTCAGAGGAAACCCACGCAAACATGGGGAGGATGTGCAAACTCCACACAGACAGTCACCCAAGGTTAGAATCGAACCCAGGTCCCTGGTGCTGTGAGGCAGCAGGGCTAACCACTGAGCCACCGTGCCGCCCCAAAGTTATCACCCTTTAATTCGTTGTCACCTTTCAGTGACAGAATCGCACACTACTAAAGCTTGACTGTGTGCACAGGTAAAACCATTTCAGGCCTCTGCCACGGAAGTGACGGGGGGCTTCCACCAGTTCTCCTAACAGTGTAGACTACCACCATTGCTAGCATTAAATCCCAGGCTCAGTGTCTGAGATGTTCAATCATAGCCAATCAAGAAGGACAAACCAGTAAAACATATCAATGACAAATACTATGCGTTTCACAATGTAGGTCCAATATGCCTAAAATATTCCTTTCAAAGTATGACTTTTTGTTTGCCGTTTTATTTTTATCCCTCTGGGGAAGTATTCATACGTTAAACTTCTGATCAAGGACAATCCATGGATGTCTATGGTGAAGAATTTAATGATTGTAATGTTTTTCACTCTGTTTTGTTAGAGATAAGAAATAGGAAAGACTTGTATTTGTACAGCACTTTTCACAACTGCTGAATGTCTCGAAAGAAGTTTACAGTCAATGATATAGTTAAGAAGTGTGCCATTGTCACACTGTAGTAAATATCTTCCAAAATTAGATAAAGACTAGATAATCTGTTTTCATCTAAAATTGACTGAGGAACAAATATTAACCAGGTCACCAGGACTCCTCTGCTCTTCATTAAAATAAAGTGAAATAATGTCATGGGATCTTTTACATCCACCTGAAAGGGTAGGTGGGACCTCGGTTTAACACCTCGTCCAAAAGATAGCACGTCTCATAATCTAAACCTCCCTCAGTACTGAACTTATAGTCACTCTTGATCTTTGTGCTCATGTCCTGAAGTGGAACTTGAACTCAAACATTTGTGAGTCAGAGGCAGGAGTACTACCCACTGAACAAAGGCTGATACTGAAGGTAAAAACCAAAAGCACTGCAGATGCTGTAAATCAGGAACAAAAACAAAGTTGCTGTTCTGAGGGAGAACAGTTCTGAGGAAGGGTCACCGGACCCGAAATGTTAACTCTGTTTTCTCCTCCACAGATACTGCCAGACCTGCTGAGCTTTTCCAGCAACTTTGTTTTTGTTCCTGATACTGAAGGTCATTGCCTGGCATGCGTGGTGCACATGTTACTGGTCATTTATCAACTAAAGAGAGAATTTTGTCCTAATCTTACTAAACCTGGGTATGGTTTCTTATTATCTAAGGGATTGTGAATGGAATTAAATATTGAGCAATCAACAAGCATCTTCATTTCTGACCTTATAACAGAGGTAAGATTATTAATGATTCAAGCAGAAGAAAGCTGGCCCAGAACTAAAGAACTCCTGTAGCAATGTCCATGGGCTAAGATGTTGAGCATCCAACAAACACAGTCATCTTCATTTGTTAGGTATGACTTTGGCCACAGAGGGAGGTTTTCCCTGAGCTTCAATGACATAGGTTGGCAAGGGCTCCTCCTTGATGCCACATTCAGTAAAATGTTTTCTTGATGTCAAGCGCCGTCACTCTCCCTTTACTTCTGGAATACAGTTAATGCCCATGTTTGTACATAGTAATAAAGTTAAGCACCAAACCACCCTGCTGGAACACTCAACTGAGCATCAGTGAGCAGGTTATGGATGAGTCACAGTCAGTTGACAGCACTGCAGAGAACACCTTCAATCACTGCATTGATGATTGACGATAGGCTGACGGGACAGTAATTGAACAAAATAATAATAATAACAAAGTAAATTTGTGGAGAGGACACGCTTGGGCAATTTTCCACATTGTCGGGTGGATGCCAATGTTGTAGCTTTACTGGAACAGTTTGTCAAGAAAAGCAGCTAGTTCTGGAGCACATATCTTCAAGCCTTACTTCTAGGATATTGTCAGGACCCATGGTATTCTCCACATCCAGCATTCTCAGATATTTCTCATAATTACATTACGAGAATAGTAATTGCACAATCACAATAGTAATTGCACAAGTAAATATACGGCAGTATGATGCAAACCTCATTTAAAAAGTAAGATGCACAGAACAGTTGCAGGAGTAAAGTGGTGTTACTGAAGTGGAGAAGGAATCTACAATAAAGCACCATTATACCAAGATTATCCCCATTGCATTACAACACCATTTTGAAGAAGCTTCGAAATTCTTACCTTAGTACTACAAGCAAGAACATACAAACCATACTGAAAGCAGTAACAACAGGGGGTAAATTATAAAGACAGAAACAAGGTCTGTTGGAAAAGTAAGGGATTTAGAAACTTGACAACAGAAAGTAGAACAAGTGAAATTCACAATATTGGGAAGCAAAGTATTGTTGAATTCTGAAACTATGTGGAATTAAGGGGCTTCTAAAAAGTGAAGAAATAGGAAATAGTTTTATAATGATCATGGTGCAAGAATGAATATCAGTATATGGATATATTTTCAAACTAGACATTCCTTGTTGCTGTCTTCTTTAAATACATATTATAAGTCACATGTCTGTCACAGTAATTTTAAGTTCTGCGCCAGGTAAATTCATACAATTTACCTCATAGCCTCATACTTCAGAATGTAATGTCTGCTCTAAAAATATCGAGTGAAATTGATTTGTTCAAACACTGTGTCTAATTTTATAGCCTAATAGATTTAAAGGACTTAATATTTTTGCGATAAACATTAACACCAAGTAAAAAGCTTACACAGTCCTCCGATAACAACGCCAACAGAACCAAAATTAGCAAATCCACAGAGGGCATATGTAGCAATAGCTTCGGAACGGGCCTAGGAAAAAGCCAGAGTAAAGAGACTGAATATGTGATTATTCAGAAAAATTTCTGATCCTGTACTTGAATTTACTGATACAAAATAAAATTGATTTGAGTTTGCAAAATTGAACTAACTTTTTGAGGAAAAGATTTAAAACTAAAAGAGAGAAGTAAAAAAATATTGTTGAGTTCATTGATTCATGTATTATACAAATATTATAAAACGCAATGCCAAATGGTCTTTGGTTAGAAGTAGTAATTCAGCCACACATGGCTGGCTGTCTCAGCATTTTAGCTTAGTATTACCCTCCTGCATTTTTTCGCAACACGGCATATTGTTTCTATTTAAATAATTGTCCAAGGCCCTTTAGAATGCCCAAACTTATCCATGCTCCATCATAATTCAGCCAGTCCATTCCATACCCTAAGAACTCGCTGTGTGAATATTTTTTCTTCACTTCATATAAGCTTCGTTTGCAAAACACTTTAAAACCCTGCCCTTTAATTCCCAATCTGTTTACAAGTGGGAACAGTTTCTCTATAATCATTCTGTCCAGACGCCTTATGTTTTTGACAGTGTTTATCAAATCTCCTCTTGGCCTTCTCCTCTCCAAGACAAGCAGTTCCACTTTTCCAATTTTTCCTCATAAATGAAGTGTCTCATTCCTGGGACCATTCCCTTAACCTCTATTGCACTCTCTCCAATATATTCACATTCTTTCATTCTTTCTACACTGTCACACCCAGAACATGTACATAACACTCCAGATTATGTCTAATGTGTGTCTTTTATAAGTTTATCATAATGTCCCTGCTCTTGCTCTCTATTTATAAAGCCTAGAAAACTGCCACCTTTAACAATTTATGTGCATATACCTTGGGGTTTCTCTGCTCCTGCACATTGTTTAGAATAACACACTTGATTTTGTACTGTCTCCCCACGTACTTTGAAAGTGCATCACCTCACACTTTTTCTGCATTGAAGTTCATCCGCCATCTATCCACCCATTCCGACAAATTGTCTATGACCTTTATCAAATCCACACTTTCTTCTTCACCATTTACAATTCTCCCAAGTTTAAGGTTATCCAAAAACTTTGAAATTGTCCCCTACACTGAGATTATTTACATATATCAGAAAATCAAGGGCCCCAATCCCGGCCCCTTGGGAATACCACTATAAACTTCCTTCCAGCCTGAAAAATGCTCATTAACTGTTACTCTCTGTTTCCCATGCCTCAACCAATTTTGTATCCATATTTCTACGCCTCTTTTATTCCATGCCCGTAAATTTCCTCAAGTCTGCTGTGTAGTACCAAATCACACACTTTTGGAAGTCTGTGTATGCCACATCAACAGCACTAGCATTCTCAACCCTCTGTTAGCTCCTCAAAAAACTCCAGTAAGTTAGACAGACAAATTCCCCTTAATAAATCCACACTGATTCTTCTGAATCAATCCATATTTCCCCATGTTATATTAATTCTATCCAGAATACTTGTTTCTAAAAGCTTCTACACCACCAACATCAAACACACTGGTCTATAATTGCTGGGTGAATCTTACAGTATTTTTGAACAAAGTAATAATGTTTAACATTCTCCAAACCTCTAGCAGTACCTCCCCCAAGTCCAAGGAAGATTGAAAGTTAATTGCCAGTGCCTTTGCAATTTCTACTCACTTCCTTCAGTATCCTTTGATGCATCTCATTTGGTCAGTGCCTTATCCAGCTTATCCAACACCTCCTCCTTATCAATTCTAAACCTTCTAGTGACAGAGTTTCCTCCTCTGTCACCATGGTCTGGGCATCTGCCTCAGAATTAAGGATGAATGCAAAGCAATCATTTAACACCTCAGTCATGTCCCATGTCTCTCAGTATAAATCCCTCTTTTTGGTCCATAAACAGCCCTACTCCTTCTTTTACAGTTGATGTGCTTATAGAAGACTTTGGGATTTCCTTCTATGTAAGTTGACAACATTTCTTCATAATCCCTCTTTGCTTCTCACTTCTGAATCTTTTGCACTCGGCTTCATTCTCAAATGTATTTACTACCTGTCAGCTGTCATAAGTACAATTTTTCTCCTGTAACTTAATTTATATCCCCTTTGTCATCCAAGGACCTTGGATTTGTTTATCTTACCTTTCACTTTTAAGGAAATATACGTTGACTGCACCCAAATAATATCTTTTTTAATAGCAGACCATTGTTCAGCTACTGTTTATACTCCTAACCTTTCATTCCAGTCTATGGGGCCCAACTCTGTTCTCGCCCCATTGAGGTCTGCTCTCTGACAGTTGACTATTTTTACTCTGGTTTGACCAAAGTCATTTCCTACCATCATCCTAAAACTTTAGACAGAATATTACTCTGTCCTACACATTCTCCCACTGTCACTTGATCTACTTGATGAGGCCCACCTCATTCGCAAGAAACAGGTCCAGCAGTGCATCACTTCATGTTGGACTAGACAAATACTGCTGAGGGAAATTCTCCTGAACACAATCTCAGAGCACTTAGCCGTCACTGTCTCTTGGTCAATATATGAGTAATTAGCTTCCACTACTGTAACTATTCAATGATGTTTACACCTGTCTGCAACTGCCTTGAAAATTTGATTGAACAAATCTTTCCTAGCAAACAGCGATGTACATATTACAGCGAGCGATGTAATTTCATTCTCCTTATGCCTTAGGCATACCTAAATGGATTCTATTCTTAAACACTCTAATGCTTGCTTCTTCCTCCTGGACTGTAAGGCCCTCCTTAGCCACCTGTTGACACTAACACTCCTCATTTTTTTCCCTTTCCTCCAGAAATATTGAACACATAGATCTGCTCTTCCCTAAGCCAGGTCTCCATTTCCACCATAACATCATAATCCCTAAAACAATGTGCTTGTAATACCCCAGTCTTATTAACCAATATGTACGTGGATGTACAGGATAATGTATTGGTCATATTATTGTCACTAATTACCCTTTGCATGCCTTGATAGCAGTCACACATTATTGCACAACTGGAACCCAGCTAGACTTTCATCCACCATTACGATGCACACTGATCCTGGCCTGAATTTTCATCCTTGGGTTTATTCCAGTTCATTCATAACTAGTTAATTAACTGACAATTAATTCAGAAATAAGATCTTGAGCATTTCGTAATTCTATGCTAGTTAACTCAATCAGGTCTTGTATGATCAACAAGAGTAACATCCTGTTGAATAGTTAATTAAAATATGTATGATGCTATTTGTATAAGTATAATATCACACAGATATTATATAATTATATTTACTTACTGATAAATACTGCTTCAAACCATCAACATACTCAAGGTTGCCTTCAATTCTTTTGGCAATCAGGCTAGATAACTTTTCGTAAGCTACAAATTCATTGAAGAAAGTTTTCACTCCGAGGAGCTCGCCAACCATAAAGCTGTCATTCCAGTCTATTCCCATTATGAAGGCAAGTGGCATGAAGACATAGGAACAAATTAGCTGAAAGAAATATCACATGACATTGAATCAAAAACTTTAGTCCATTCTCACAGATATTTCCATCTTCTATTGCTTCTGTTCACATAATGCAACATTCCATACTAATGCTTTTGATGCCTTCCTTTTTCCTTAAATGAAGATTTCCTCCACCATGATTGACAGAGCCCTTGACAATGTCCATTCCATTTCACATCAGTGCTCAAAATATACAGTGCTGCAGATGAATCAATCCCTGAATGTCCACTTGCAGCCATGATAGTGACTTGTGTAGCGAGTAGGGGAGTGTTGCGTTTTCATCAAGGCAAGTCATGCGGAAGACAACATGTAGGCTACCAGAGATATGGAAGAGGCATGGAGGGTTCAAGGGGATGGGGGAAAATTGGGTACCTGCAAGGAAGATGAGGGGAGGCAAGGAGGGAGGAGAATGGATGAGGGAGGGGACGGGTTAGAGGAAAGACAGAGAGACTGCAAGGGTTGGGTGATGTTGAAAAAGAGGAAAACTGCAAGGGAGGAGGCTACCAAGGGCGGTTTGTTGGCAGGGGGGAATACAAAGAAAAAACAGCAGTTTCAAAACTGGCAATAATAGATCACTCACCTAACTAGAACTTGAAATTACTGAGGTAATAAATTATGTGTCAATGAATGCAGACGATCTGGCTTAAGGTGTGCAGATTTCAGCTGCTATGTGGAGTTCTGCAGTTAGCACTGTGCCAATTGTTAAAATTAATCTGATATTGAGACCAAAGATGCATAAAAAGAATAGTAACTACATGGTTAAAATATTCCAGCATTGTGAATATGCAAAAGAAACACATTAGCTCCAACACTAGGGTGATGGCTTTTTTACACTTCGAACTGTACGTCAGTTATTTTTGTAAAGCAAATGTCGTTAACTTATACTTGTCTTCGTACCAATTTAAATACAACGGTGTCGAAGAAATCAGCGCATTTCTTGTGTGTTGCAGCATAAATTTAATGGACAGTTGATAATTATTGAGGACATCAGTGAATTTTTCTAATTGTGCTTCTGTATGAGTGCAATACTCCATACATCAACACAAACACCTGACTGCATCATTAAAAGAAAGCAGTTAGTGAGGATGAAAAAGTAGCCTGTGAAAACTAAAACAGTAGCTGCCAAAAATCAAGACGTAGCCCTTGAGAAAACCTCAAGAGGGGCCCTCAAAAAAAAAAGTATTCTGTGCCCTGTTTCACTCTTTTTCCTTTCCCTTCTCCTCAAAACCATGGTAGCAATCCCCTTGTTTTCACCTTACACGATATGAACCTCGATATCCAATGAAACATCCTCTGAAATTTCTACCAGCTATGGTAACATAAGAAGTGCAATTAATCTTCTCCTCATCTCACAGCATTCCAAAGTTACCATCCTGTCTATTATTCAGTCATCACAAAATTCATCGATGGAGGGGACAGAACACCTGTCCTTTGAGTTCTTCTCTTAACCAACTAAAACCATAAAAACTGCTTTCATATGACAACTATATACTATTACATCTTTTGATCAGTATGCTCTACTAGCTGCTTCAGTGCTGTCTCCTTTACACTGGAGAGAGCAGCGTAGACTGGGTGTCTACTTAGCAGAATTAATCAGTTCGCAAGCATGACCCAGAGATTTCAGTTGCAGTTATCTGCAATATCAATTCCCTATTTTGCTTCCACTTTGATTTTTCTGACCTCAGTCATACAGTCATAGTCATAAAGCACAGAAACAGACCCTTTATAGTGTTCTAATGTTTCACATTTCAGCTGAACACTTCACTATCTTCTCTCAACAGTAAATACAAATGTTAGATCATAACAAAATGGGGCGGTGGTTTTGGATTTTTCTTTGGACTAGTTTGATTTGTCCTCTCATTTCTTTCCTAAATGCTTTACTTGGCATTTGGATGGCTGCTATCTTGCTATTTACACCTTCTCTAGACAGAATTCCCTTTATTTACTTGCTCCATTACCACTTTGTACCATAATGTGGAGATGCTGGTGTTGAACTGGGATGGACAAGGTCAAAAATCACACGACACCAGATTATAGTCCAACAGGTTTAGTTGAAGACACAAGCTTTTGGAGCTGTGCTCCTTACTCAGGCATACTGTGGGAGAGAGGATATCAGACATTTAAGAATTTATAAGCAGAAAGGTAACACCAAAAATGGCTGCCCTCTCATTGAATCTTTAATCAGGTAGGAATGAAACTACTAATTAAAATGCAAAATCTAGAATCCTTTCATGTCATTGCCCTGAGATAATTAAAGGTTTTATCAATGTATACAAGAGGTGACATCTCAGGTCAGACAATGCATTTTAGGTGTGAGGTCTTGCTTAGAATCTGTCTATGTTTTAAACTGGGGTCAGGTTTTTTTTTGAGCAAAGCAGAAGGTATCTGCAACTACACAAACATCTTGGATGAAATAATTCATGTATCTGTGTCTGTGAATGCGTGTGTGTATGTGAGAAAGAGAGGATGGAAGCTAGAGGAGTGCAGCATCGTGAGATTATCATGGGCTTGCAGTAGGATGAGGTACTGAGGTGTCCGTTATTAGTGGAAATGCATGTATCCAAGAATATGACTGATTCTAAAGAGTATTCTATGGTAAGTCTGATGGTAGGATGAAACTTGTTGATATGGCTATGTAGCTGTTTCAGTCATTCCTCGCCATGAGACCAAAGGAAGAAAATGTCATCAATGTATCTGGTGTACAGCGTTGATTAGAGATCATGCATAACAAAGTTCAGGGGTCAAGGACATTCAGCCTCCATTGTTCGGGTAAGCGTCTTCCAAGGTGGACTTGGACTATGCAACAACGCAAAATCGCTGAGCAGAGGCTGATAGCCAAGTTCCATACCCATGAAGACGGTCTCAATAGTGATCTTGGGTTCATGTCACATTACAGGTGACCCCATCACTCTATATACTCCCACACAAACATACATGCACACTCTCTCACACAAGCACACACACATACACTTTCACAGACCCTCTATCGCACACACTCTCTCTCACACACAGACACCCACACATACACACAGACACCCCCTCACATTTACACACTGTCAAGCACACACACATGCGCACACTCTCTCTCTCTCACACACACAGACACACAAAATGAATTATTTCATCCAAGATTTTTGTGTAGTTGCAGATACATTTTGTTTTGCTCAAAAAAAAAACCTGACCCCAGTTTAAAACATAGACAGATTCTAAGCAAAACCTCACACCTAAAATGCATTATCTGGCCTGAGATGTCACCCCTTGTATACATTGATAAAGCCCTTAATTATCTCAGGACAATGACTTGAAAGGAATCTAGATTTTGCATTTTAATCAGTAGTCTCTTTCCTAACTGTTTAAAGATTCAACAAGAGGCAGCCAGTTTTAGGGTTGTTACCTTTCTGCTTATAAATTCTGTGTCTTATACATCTCTCTCACAGTACACCTGAGGAAGGAGCTGAATTTAAAAAGCTTGCGTTTTCAAATAAACCTATTGGGCTATAACCTGGTGTCATGTGATTTTTCACTTTGTACCATGAAACCGTTTGCCATATAATCTCACTTGCCTCTAACCCTGACGTTATTGTAGACTTTCCCTTTAGTATTGCTGAAAGGAGTGACTTGTTGCTGAAGCTTTTTGATCTTGTACTCATCAGGACAAACACAAAAATTCCAATAGTCAAATTTCAATTTATTAGAGGACTAAAGATTGTTTATTAGTTGACAAGTCATTTTTGACCGAGGCGCTGCCATAGAGAAAGCAACAAGAATCTGTGAGCTGCTCCTGGGAAAATAATAACTAATGCACGAGCCTTGAACATAATCTTTTTGTTTGCATGGAAT
The DNA here is from genome assembly GCF_021869965.1 of Rhincodon typus. NCBI lineage: Eukaryota > Metazoa > Chordata > Chondrichthyes > Orectolobiformes > Rhincodontidae > Rhincodon > Rhincodon typus. The sequence goes on from NC_063334.1 coordinate 55,493,749, forward strand.
GCACATTATGTGCATATGTTACTTACAGCAAGTGTAAATATGTGATATTACAAGCTCAATTGATCACCCCAAATTGGTTGTTGATGAAGGTATTAGCACATACCTTGTACAACTCTGAAAACAATATTTCCACTAACTATGCCAGTAAAGCAATTTTAAAAGTATCTCAATGGAAAGTTGGATGCCCTTTATTGTATTCACTCATGGGACGCAGGCATCAATCGTTAGTCAGCATTTTTTGTCAGTCCCTGGCTGCCCTTGAGGTGGTGGTAATGAACTGCCTTCTTGAATTGCTGTAGTCCACATGCTACAGATTGACCCACAATGTCCTTCAGGATGGAATTCCAGGATTTTGATCCAGTAACAGTGAAGGAACAGTGAAATATTTCCAAGTCAGGGTGGTGGCATCTTGGAGGGGAAATTGCAGGTTCTGGTCCCAAGTATCTGCTGTCCCAGTCCTTCCAAATGGAAATGGTCATGGGTTTGGAAGGTGGTCTCTGAGGATCTTTAGTGAATTTCTGCAGTGCATCTTGTAGCCAGTACATACTGTTGATACTGAGCATCGGTGGTGGAGAAAGTGGACGCTTGTGGATTTGGTGCCAATCAAGTGGGCTGCTTTTTCCTGGATGGTTTCAAGCTTCTTGAGTGTTGTTGGAGCTGGACCCATCCAGGCAAGTGGGGGGTAATTCATCACATCCTGATTTGTGCCCGGGAGATGGTGGACAGACTCTGGGGAGTCAGATGAATTACTCACCACAGTATTCCTAGCCTCTGGCCTGCTCTTATAGCTACTGTGTTTATGTGAAAACTCCACTTGAGTTTCTGGTCGATAGTAATCTGAAGGATGTTGATAACGGGGGATTCAGTGATGGTAACACCATTGAATGTCAAGGACCAGTGGTTTACAGAATCATTAGAATCCCCACAGTGCAGAAGCAGGCCATTTGGCCAAAGTGAATCCAGATTGATTTTCCAAACAGCATCCCACCCACCACCCCCTCCACTCTATTCCTGTAATCCTGCATTTCCCATGGCTAATCCACCAAGACTCACTGGGTGTAATTCCTTAGCTTATATTTACCATTTTTCTTGAAAGGTGGAACCACATTAGCTGTCTTCCAGCTCTCTAGCAACACTCCCGTGACCAGAAAGGAATTAAAAATTTGAGTCATGGAACTAGAGATTTCCTCCCTCGTGTCCCATTGCAGACTGGGACAACTTATCCGGACCTGAGAATCTGTCCATTTTTAAACCTGCCAAAACTTCCAATACCTCCTCACTCCCTACATTAATCTGCTCACGAACAATAGACATTTGGTGTATGATTTTATAATACTCTTTCTTTTAATACTCTTTCCCAAAATAAACAGCAATGAAGGGGTTAAAAAGAGATCGGTCAATAAGGAAGTTAATATCAAATTGACTATTGCTGAAAAAAACACAGATTTTCTCATGGTAATGTCTCTACCAATCACCTGGAGACAGTAAAGACTGTAGATGGGCAAAGCTGGAGTCAACAAATGTGGGATTGGAAAAGCACAGCGGGTCAGACAGCATCCGAGGAGCAGGGAAGTCAACATTTCAGGCCAAAACCCTTTGTCAGGACTGGGGAGGGGTTGGAGAGCCCAGAAATAAATAGGGCTGGAAGGAAGATAGGTGGTGTGGAGATAGGTGGATGCAGGTAGGGGTTATTGTGGTTGATCAGTGGGAAGGATGGAGTGGATAGGTGATTAGGAAGATGAACAGATTGGGGGTGGAGAGATTTTGAAGCTGGTAAGTTCCCAGGGTGAAATATCAGGTGTTGTTCCTCCAGTTTATGTTTGGCCTCACTCTGACAGTGGAGGAGGCCAAGGATGGACATGTCACCAGGGTAGTGGGAGGGCTAGTTAAAGTGAACGGCAATTGGAAGTTCGGGTTGGTTGGTGCCTGCAGAATGCAGATGCTCCGCGAACTGGTCCCCAAGTCTTCACCAGCTTCAAAATCTCTACACCCCAACCTGTCCATCTTCTTACTCACTTATCTGCTCTACCCTTCCCACTGACCAACCACAAAAATCCCCTACCTGCATCCACCCATCTCCATCCCACCTACCTTCCTCCCAGCCCCTCCACCCTCCCTCTACTTATTTCTGGGCTCCCCTCCCATCCCCAGTCCTGCCAAAGGGTTTCGGCCCAAAATGTTGACTTCCCTGCTCCTCAGATGTTGTCTGACCTGCACTCTACCAATCACAGTCTACTTGGCAACAAATCGGCAATTCCTTTCATGCAGTACAAGTGTTGATATTTCCTCTTGAATTAGTAATCTTGTGAAATGATTGCTAAAATGAAAACCTTCGACAAAATGTCTTTTTTCAGCAATACTCAATTTCTGCTTCATAAACTAATATTAATATCAACAAAGAGAAGTACTGGAGAAACTCAAAGAATAAAATCCAATACATAAATGGGATCTGATGACTACACCCTAGAGTTCTAAAAGAGGTAGCTGCAGAGATAGTGGATGTGCTAGCTATGACTTTCCTGGAACCGAGAACCAATTCCATCAGAGTAAAAATGAGTAAGCGTTACACCATTTTTCAAAAGAGAAACCAGGAACCACAGGCCAGTTAGCCCAACATGAAACGTTGGGAAAATGTTGGACTGTATGGTTGAGAAAACATTAACAATGCATGTAGAAAAGTACAAGAATCATTAGAACAAGTCAACATGGTTTTACTAAAGATAAATCCTGTGTGACAAATTTATTAGGAGGTTTTTGAAGATGCAAATAATAAGGTTGATAAAGGAAAAAAATTAGATGCATTATGTCTCAATTTCCAAAAGGCTTTCAGTAAGGTGCTGCACAAAAGGATAGTAGGCAATGTAAGAATTCATGGAATTGAAATAATATATTAGCAAGGAGAGAAGATTGGTTAATGGACAGAAAGCAGACAGTGGGCATAAATGGTGAATGTTAAAGCAGACAGGAATGCATAGTGGACTGCCACATGCAGGGACCTCAGCTATTCATAATCTCTGCAAACGGTTTATCTAAAGAGACACAGAGTAATGAGTTTAAGTTTGCTAATGATATAAAGTTAGGTGGAAAAGCAAGCAGTGGGGTGACAGGCTGCAAAAAGGGATAACCAGGTTAAGTGAGTGGGCAACATGATGGTAGCTAGATATATAATGTTGAGAATTGTTAAGTTATTCCTTTTGGTCAGAAAAACAAACACGCAAAATTTCATAGAAGTGCAAAACTTGTAAGCATTAATGTTCAAAGAGACTTCGGTGTGGTCATTCAGTGGATGCAGACAGTTAGCATGCAGGCACAACAAGCAGCCAGGAAGGCAAATGGCATTTTATCGCAAGCAGACTGGAGCATAAAACAAAGCACCTTGTTACAACTGTACAGGGCTTTGCAGAGACCATATATCGTTAATGCTAGTTGTCTTTTCCCTGGGATAGGGGATTTCAAGACTAAGGGGGCACATTTTTAAGGTGAGAGAAGAGAGATTTTAAAAAGACAGGAGGAGCAAATTTTTTTTTTTTTACACAGAGGTGGTTCGCGTGTGGAATCAACTTCCTGAGGAAGTGATGGATGTGGGTACAATTACAACGTTTAAAAGGCATTTGGACAAGTACATGAATAGGAACGGTTTGGAGGGATATGGGCCAGAAGCAGGCAGGTGGAACCAGGTTAGACTGGGATTATGTTCAGCGTGGACTGGTTGGACTAAAGGGTCTGTTTCCGTGCTGTATGACTCTATGAAGTATTGTGCACAATTTTGATCTCCACATTTAAAAAAATTTTTTGGGGCCACAAGTAGGTCACTACTCAAGTTTCTTTTCAAAAGTGACTCAAGTTTTATACTTGCCTGATGGACATATATATCATAAGGATCCTTATGCTTTTGTACTTTTCGCAGCATTTCTCTACCTGTTTTCCTTTGCACCAGCAGCAGAGGATTAAGAACAGATGAGGTTTTTGACAAAGGTGTCACCTCTTCTAGTGTCAGGGAATAAATTGTTATCGATACATAACAGATGTGCAATCTGGCAGACTTTGTTCCTGTTCTAAATTGATTCCCATTCCTTACCTGTATAAAATGGGTAATTAATCTTGTTTCGGAGGAAGGAACAATTTTTCTGTTAGTGCACATTTTTGGACCATCAATGATGTACACTGCATTAGCAGTGGCAAGGCCAAATAATCCATTCTATGCACTCGAAACGCCAAAGAGACAAGGGTATTCAGGTGCATAGATCTTTAAAATGCCACAAATAGGTGCACAGAATAATCAAGAAAGCTAATAGAACACTGGCCTTTATGTTTAGAGGGCTGGAGTACAACGATGCATAAGTTATGCTGCAGTTATACAAAACCTTGAATGGACTCCTGTTGGAGTACTGAGAGCAGATCTGGGCACCACACCTTAGGAAGGTGATATTGGTCTTGGAGGGAGAATAATGCGGGTTTACAGGAATGATCCCTTGACAATAGGGGTCAGGTTTATGAGGACAGATCGTACAAATTAGGCCTGCTTTCTCTAGAATTTAAAGAGATAAGGGATGATCTGAGCAAAGTCTTCAAGGTATTACAGGAAAAGACAGGATAATAAACTATTTCCATAGGTTGGGGATTCTAGAACTAGTTGACTTATTCTGAGAATTAGGGCCGGACCAGATGCTAGGAAGCACTTCTAAACACATAGGGTGATGGATGTTTGGAACTCTCCTCCACAAACAACAGTGGATGCTAGGACAGTAGGTAATTTTAAATCAAAGATGGATAATTTTTTTGTTAAGCAGAAGTATTAGGGGACATGGCCAATGGCAGGGAATTGGCCATAGATCCGCTTTGATATCAATGAATGTCAGAACAGGCTCAAGCGGCTGAATGACCTACTCCTGTTCCTATGTGATGTTTTACCCTTGCTTAAGTTAAAAAGTACTGGAGAAGTACCAAAGTGGACTGAAAAAAATCCATAAGACGTAGGAGCAAAAGTAGGCCATTCAGCCCACCATGTCTGTGCTGCCATTCAATGAGATCATGGCTCATCTGATAATCCTCAACTCCAATTTTCTGCCTTTTCTCTACATTCCACAATTCCCTTCCTGACTGAAAAATTATCTCTGTTTTTACATATATTCAAATATGAACATTGACAACTCTCTCTGGTAAAGAATTCTACAGATTCACAACTCTCTGAGAGAAGAAATTCCTCCATATCTCTGTCATTAAGTGTGCAACCCCTCATTCTTAAATTATTACCTCTGATCTTAGACTCTCCCACATGGGAGAAACAACCATTCCACATCTATCCTGACCCTAAAATTCAATAATGTCACCTCTCATTCTTTTGAATTCCATGAGTACAGGCTTAACCTATTCAGCTTCTCCTCCTAAGATGATCCCACCCACTTGGCATCAGCCCAGTGGACCTCCTTTGGACTGCTTCCATTGCCTATAAATCTTACCTTGAATAAGGCATCTAAAATTTTTCACAATATTTCAACTGTGGACTGACTAGTGCATTGTATAGTTTTAGCAAAACCTCCCTATTTTTATACTCCATTCCCTTTGAAATAAATTATACTCCACTCCCCTTGCCTTCCTTACTATCTGGTGAACTTGGATGCTAGCTTTTCATAATTCATGGGCAAGGACTTCCAAACCCCTCTGTTCTCTGCTTGCTGCAGTATTTCACCATCTAATAAATATTCAGTTCCTCTATTCCTCCTGCCTAAGTGCACACCTCATATCTGACAAGTTTTTGCCCACTTGCCTAACTTGCTTATATCCCTCTGTTCACATTCATCCTCACCAACTGCCTAACCACTTATGTTTGTGTCATCCACAATTTGGCTATAGTACATTCACTTTCTTCATTCAAGCCATCAATATATATTGTAAATAATCATTGCCTTTGGCAATCTACTATTTACAGATTGCCAGCCTGAAAATGTCCCCCTTAACCCAACTCTCTGACTTCTTTTAGTTAGCCAAAACTCTATCCATGCAAATGTATTATCTCCAACACCATGACTCTTATCTAAGTAAGTAGCCTAATGTGTGTGGTACATTATCAAACCTTGAAGGTGGATAAATAACCAGGGCCAATTGAGTTGTTCCCTAGGCCATCGAAGGAGGTCAGGATAAAACGCATGCACTGAGGATCATTTTCCAAACCATGAAATTCAGGACAGGTACCAGAGGATTGGAGGTCTGTAAAAGCTATATTAGTATTCAAACAGGATGTGAGCAACATGTCCAATAATTATAAGCCAGTCAATCTGACCTCAGTAGTGGGCAAATTAATAGAACGAAGAAAGGGTAAAATGATTAACTGTTATGTAGAAAGACAAAGACTAATTAGGGATATTCAACATGGTTTTATTAAAGGAAGGTTATATCTTACTAGTTAATTCAATTTTTTGAGTAAGTAACAAGAAGGATTGATGAAGGTAGTGAATCAACAAATAACATAGATTTTAGCAAGGCATTTGAAATATGATTCCACTTGAGATTCTGGTCTGAAAAATAACAACCTATGAGATAGAATGGGTTCTGATGGGAAACAAAAGATAATGGTTGATGGATGCTTTTGCAAATGGAAAGTGGTTCCAGTTGAGTTCTATTGTGCTCAGATCACATTCTGTTTGTGAAATATATTAATAATTCAGGCTTAAATTTGGGAGATATTATGTGGAAAATTTGCAGATGACACAAAAGTTGGTCGTGTAGCTGCTAGTGAAGAGGACAGTTCTAGGATGACATCAATGAGTTGGTTAAATGAGTTGAAAAAGTAGCAAATAGATTAAATCTGAACTAGTGCAAGGTTATGCATTTGGGAGAGCAAACAAAGCAAGATAATACTCAAAAAGGAGGATATTAAGAGGAGTAGACAAAGTGAGAGACCTTGGATTGCATGTCTAATGTGCTGAAGATGGCAGAACAGATAACTAAAGTGGTAAAGACAGCATTTGGGATTCTTGTTGGAACTAAAGATGATACTGGTCACAGCTGGAGTTTTTGTACGGTTTTAGTCACATTAGAAAAAAGACATAATTCCTCTAGACACAATACAGAGGAGATTTGTAAGAATATTGCCAAATTTGAAAATTACAGGTACGAAGAATGAATGAATAGGCTGGATTATTTTTATCCTCAGATTACAGAAGGCTGAGGGGAGACTTAATTGAGGTTTATAAAATAATGAAGGGCTTGGATACAATGGACAGGAAAGACTTGTTTCACTTACAACAGGGGTCAATTACCAGGAAGCAGATCTAACATGTTTAGTAGCATGGTTTAACGGAACATAGGTAAAGATTTTTTTCACCCAAAACACTGTTGGTGTCTGGAATTCACTGCCTGGTTTGATTATTGTAACAGAAACCCTCGACTCATTTAAAAGTTATGCCAAAAGCACTGTACACTGTTGCAAAGTGGGATTAAAATGGACAGCTAGTATAATCAGCCATTGCAGACACGATGGGCTGAATGATCTCATTCTGAGCCATAACCTTCATATGGTTTTATGGTTAAAAATGCATGGTGAATGCTATTTAATTAAAGGAATGCAAACTAATTGGTCTATTGTTCACCCCTCTGGGACATTATCACCAATTGCAAAAATATTGTCCTATTATCCAGCATCAAGTATTTCTCCCCTTTTTTTTGAGCAGAATAAAATGAAGTTAAAAACATAGTGCATTATCGCATTGTTCTGAAGGTGAATATCAGAACCAATTTGCACATAGCATGTATCCTCTAATAGGAAATGCACAGTGGTTTCCAGCTAAGGGAAATTTGGTCACAACACTGGAAAGATACCTTGCTTTGAATATGTATCTGCATTTAGACTAAATTATCTGCCTGTTCAGATAAATATAAGTTTCATTCAAAAGCCAGCACCACTGGCAACTTAATATGCACTTGAACTGCTATAAGTTCAGATTAAATAAATGAACACACTGCTGATTATGCGTTGGTGTCGATTGCCAATCAGGCTAAATCCCATAAGAACTGAAACTCCTCACAAGGAGAACAAGGTCTTCAAGGACTTGATGACTGCACTTGATGAAATATATGACAGATGGATCAATGATCCAATTCATAAATTCTGTCTTAATTGAATTCTTTCTCTTGTACAAACTTTATATAACAGTGACTTAATAAATTGAGTTGCTACTGTAGAAATTATTCCTCATTAACCTATTGAAGAAGTAATTAGAAAGGAAAAGTGAGAAAGAGAAATAACCCTCCATTTTCTAAGGAAGCTACATCTGAAATGGAGATTGGAAACCTAAATTTCTGGGGAAACAAACTGAAATTTCTGGTGGCAAGTCAGTGAGAAGGTGCTAGTCAGCTGCCTTCTTGAATCTATGCAGTCCATTGTGTAGATGCCCTCACAGTGCTGTTTGGGAGGGAATTCCAAGATTTTGACTCAGTGGCATAGAAGAAATGGCTTATTTTTATTCATTCATGAAACGTGGGCATCACTGGCTGGGCCAGCATTTATTGTGCATCCCTAATTGCCCCTTGATTGAATTGCTTGCTCAGGCCATTTCAGAGGCAGTTAAGACTCAACCATATTGCTGTGGGTCTGGAGTCACATGCAGATCAAACCAGGTAAGGGTGGTAGATTCCTTTCCCTGAAGGACATTAATGAAACATTTGAGTTTTTACAACAGTTCACAATGGTGGCCATTAATCATCCAGATTTGCATTGAACTCAAATTTCACCATTTATCATGGTGGGATTTAAACCCATGTCCTAGGGCACTTGTTGGGACTTTGGATCACTAGTCAAGTGACATTACCACTGCATCCCTATCCAAAGGAAGATAACAAGTAGTTCACATTTACACGGTTAAATCATCTTTTTTAAATAGGTTTAGAAATACTTATTGATTTTTATATTTATTGCTAGTTTTATCTCATAATCCAGTTTTTCCTTGCTGTCACTTTTTTAATCATTTTCTGCTTTGCTAATATTCTACCAAATCTTCAGACCTGCTGCCCACCTTTGTGTAATTTTTTTTGTTTAATATTATCTCTAATTGTTCTATTGTGTTCTCTGAAATATTTCCTTAAAATGTTTGTTACCGCATCTCTATTCACCTATCCCTTAACCTAATGATATTTTTATTCACTCATGGGATGTGCATGTAGCTGATTGGCCAGCATTTATTGCTTATCCCTAGTTGACCTTGAAAAGATGGTGGTGAGCTGTCTTCTTGAACTACTGCAGTCCAGTTGGACTCTCAATGCCCTTAGGGAGTGAGTTCCAAGATTCTGATCTCGCAATTCACTTTTATGCTCTCATAATTGTCCTTATTTAGCTACACACCAAGATATAGATAGTAACAGATACCAGGAAATGTAAGACTTCTATGGTATTGGACTACAAACCACCCTCCATCATCAAAAGTATCCATTAACCCTTATTCTGTTTCCTATCACACAGCCAATTTTTATTCCTCTTTTATTTCGTGAGCAAAAACTTTTCTCATAAGTATGTTGAGTGGCACAGTATTGAGCACCTTCTGAAAGTCCATATACAACACATCAACAGCATTACCCTCATGAATCCTTTCTGTTACCTGTTCAAAAAACTCCAGCAAATTAGTTTGTTGAACATTGGAATCCCTTAAAAATTGAATTTTCCTAATATTTACTGTGTATTTGAGATTTCATTTCAAATGAGATTTCATTCAATAACTATTACAGCAGTACTTAATTTTCAAAATTTTGAGCCTATGAAAACAAAGAGAAAAATTATAGAAAACACAGCGGTCACAATGCCCATTGAATTAGCATCAACAATTTATCTAGTGCCAAATACACCCTTATTATCTGTGTATTGTTTATGAAAATAGGAGTATTTGGTTTTAGAAGGAATGGTAAACTAACCCCAAATATGGGTGTTCTATTCTCTCCCTGCTATAGGAAAGATGCTGTGAAAATAGAAAGGGTTCAGAAAAGATTTACAAGGATGTTTCCGAGGTTGAAGGGTTTGAGCTATAGGGAGAGCTGAATAGGTTGGGGATATTTTCCCTGGAGCTTCAGAGGCTGAGGTGTGACCTTCGAGAGGTTTATTAAATCATGACAGCATGGATAGGGTGAATAGCCAAGGTCTTTTTCCCAGGGTAGGGGAGTCCAAAACTAGGGGACATAAATTTAAGGTGAGAGGGTAAAGATTTAAAAGGGCCTACGGGGCAACATTTTCACACAAAGGTGGTGTGTGTATGGAATGAACTGCCAGAGGAAGTGGTGGAGACTGGTTCAATACAACATCTGAAAGGCATCAGGAAGGGTACATGAATAGAAAGAGTTTAGAGGAATATGGGCCAAATGCTGGTAAATGGGACTACATTAATTTAGGATATCTGATCAGCATGGACTAGTTGGACCAAAGGGTCTGTTTCTGTGCTGTACAACTCTATGATTCTATAATTGATTGACGCAGAGAAAATAACCTATACCTAGAAATATGATAAATAGACCAGTTAACAACCACTTTAACAAGGCCGAAACATTCCTTACCAACAGTTCTTTTTCCTCTGGAATCAGTGAACCATCTCCAATTGCCACAGTAGTATACTTCATCTAATTAAAGAATGTATCATATCTAAACTGCTGCTTCTTAAACTCAATAAGCTATCATAAAATTATTTACAAATCAACTGCCCATATTAGGTAACTGTGATCACGAATCTTAAAATCAACACAATTTTCATGTTGACTCTTCCTAATCATACTACCTATGACTACTAACTTTATTCTGATTCTAGAAAATTCCTCACCACTGAAATTAATCATCTGTAATTGATGGGCTCATCCTTGCCACATTTTTTGAGCAAGGACATGATGACTGCAATTCTGTTCTAACACTTCTCCCGAGTATAGGGAAAATTGAAAGATTACAGCCAGAACTCTTGCAATCTCCAATATCACTTTCTTCAATATCTTAGTTGCATCTCATCCAGTCCCAGTGCCTCGTCAACTTTAAGTAGCAACGGTCTAATACTTCCTCATCAATCTGAACTCTTTGAGTGGCAGAGTTTCCTTCTCTGTCACCAAGACCAGGATTGCATTTGCCTCTTTAGTAAAGTCAGATACGTAGTATTCATTCAATATCTTAGCTGCGTCCCATGTTTCCAAAGTATAAATCCCATTTTTCATCCCCAAATAATCCTACTCCACCCTTTAAAACTCTCTTTCTACTTAAATATCTGTAGGAGATGTTATCTTGGCTGCCAGTCTTTCTCATTATTCCTCTTCGTTTCCCAATTATGTTTTGTCACCTCACCTCCGAACCTTCTATATTCCTATTGATTCTGAATTATAGGCTCCATCTGACATGACATCACCTGTCTTCTTCATCTTAATTTTAATCTTTGTTATCCTGGGAGCTTGCCTTACCTTCCCTTTGACTGTACCTGACCCTTCTACTCATTGAAGGAAGCCAACCTTTTGTTCCAGTCTATCTTGCCCAGCTTCATTCTTGCCCCAGTTAAGTTGGCTTTCTGTCAATTGACTTGCATGAGAGAGAGTGAATATGAGAGTGAAAGAGAAAGAGAGAGCGAGTGAGTCAGTAAATGAAGGAGCGAACAGGTAATGTGAAAGCTCACTCTCTAAAGAAGGCCAAGTATTTCTGTTGAGAGAGTATTAACCTGAAGCATTGAATGTTTCCATCTCCAAAGATGCTACCTGACCAGCTGATTATTTTCAGCAGTTTCTGTTTTCATTGCAACTTTCAACAGTTATATGTCTTAAGACGATTCATAATCCAAAGACTATGGCTCAAGTGAAATACCAAGTCATGCCCCTCACCTGCATAAACAAACATAATTTGATATATAATTAATATCTGCAATTTTTGAATTTAGGATGACCTAATTATAAGCACTGCATCACCAAACTGAATTCAGAGTCAGTGCTCATTCAGTAATGGTGACAACTTATTAAAATTCAATTACTCACTTTTATTCCTAAAACAATTCCCTTTGAAATGTAAATTGGTTTTTAGGTACAGAATTCAGTCTTTCAGATCACAAATGTCCTCAAATGAGATAAAATAACAAGATTCAAAATGAAAATTACCTCAAAACTGAGCCGAGGCTCATCAAACATGTTTCCCAACCAGGACAGCACAGCATTAAGAAAAGCCAGGAGTGCCAGAAATGCAATAAGGTTAACAGCAATGTTTGCCACCAAACCAATTGATGCAAAGGCTCCTAAACAGGCTGCTTCTATTATGTTTTTTGCTTCACTGCAGTACAAAAGATAAATAATATGAAAAGATAAATAATTGTGCATAACAGTTAAAAATTCTTTGGCCAAATCTATCTGGGAAAATAAGGATGGGTTTATGATGTGTACTATTATTAACGCACAGATTTACCATCAGGTTCAGGAAAAGAAATTACATGCTCGATTTGCAGGTTCCACATAATTCTGATTAATTTACACCATTCTGCTCATTGCTTCAAACAAAGTGTACCTCCTCCTTAACCTCCCCATTATTCATCAGCACTTGTTAAATTTTTATATTAATTGTTCATTGATATTACAGCAATTTAAGGTTCACAACTAACAGTGCAAAGACCATGTCTTTTTATTTCTGTGTTATTTAAAATTGTGAACTTAATTGAGAAAGACTGTTTTAAAATCAACTTGTAAAGGATGGCTACATGTTTTGAAAAGCAAGGAACTGATACTTATGCCAAGCACTGTATAAATACCTGTTTGAACAGGCAGTAATTAAAGTGGCTGCAGATAAATTGAACCCGAAGATTTGTGTACAGATGTAGCTGGATGGCAACAAGTTGTTGGACTAGTGACCAGTTACCAATTAAGAAAGCCTTCTGCCTGCCAACAATTATGCGATTGATCTTTACACAACTGAACAGTTGGTGTTAGAAACAAGATACAGAGAAATGTTCTGATCTCTATGAGCACAGTCTTCTCTCTGTACTCTGCAGTTAAAGACCATTATAAACTTGAAGAAAATAAATTCAACTTTTCCTTCAACAATTGTTCTAAGTTGTGTCTTTTGACTGATCATTCAGATATCTTTTAAAAGTGAATCAGCCACCATGTGTCTTTTGCAAATCAGTGAAATGTTTTAGCAAAGATCTATAGCTTGGGTTGTGGCTAGAGTTGTTCGTTGGTTCACTGAGCTGACTGGTTTTCATGCGAACATTTCGCCCCTTCTAGATGACATCTTCAGTGCTGTCTAGCCTCCGTTAAAGCGCTGTTGTTTTGTTCCATTTTGAATTTGTATGGTCCGGTCTGTTATGGTGGGTAGTTCTGTTTCTGTTTTTGCTCCATAGTGGTATGTAGATGGGGTCTATTTCACCATGTTTGTTTATGGTACCAATGGTTGAAAACCAGGCTTCCAGGAAATTCTCATGCTTGTCTTTGTTTTGCTTGTCCTGGTAGTGTTATGTTGTCCCAGTTAAACTGATGACCTTCTTTGTCAGAGTGAATAGAAACGAGGGAGAGTTGGTTTTGCCATTTTGCTGCGAGTTGATGTTCATGTATCCTGGTGGCGAGTTTCCTGCTCAGCTGATCTAAGTATTGCTTCTGGCAGTTACTGCATGTATTTTGTATTTCACATTTGTCTTGCTCATTGTGGTACGGGGTCTTTCATCTTTGACAGTAGCTGGTGAAGTGTGGCTATTGGTTTGTGTGCTATCATTATTCAAAGAGGTTGTAGGAGTCTTGTAGTCAGTTCCGATTTGTTTCTTATATAGGGTAGGGTAGCCAATGTGTTGGGATGTACAGTGTCTTCTTGGTGTTGTTTATTTGCCAGGCATCAATGGATAAATCTGTTAGGACACCCATCATTTGCAAAGACTTTGTACAGGTGTTCTTCTTCATTTTTGCGTAACTCCGGGGTGTTGCAGCATGTTATCTGTTTGTGGACACTGGGGTGGTTACTGTGGTAATTCAGGATTTGGTCTATGTGTGTAGTCTTTCTGTATACACTGGTAAGGAATTCACCATTGTTCGTTCGTTCCATCATTAGAAACGGGAGTTGATTGTTGTTCTGCTCTTCCCTGGTGAACTTGATCCTGGTGAATCAGGACAGGTCTCTGGCACTGAGCCTGGCCCTGTGCCACAGAAGGGAAGGGGGGAGAATAGGAGAGCAATTGTAGTGGGGGATTCAATAGTAAGAGGTTCCGTGGACGCGAACAAGATGAACGGATGGTGTTACCTCCCAGGTGCCAGGATCCATGATGTCTCGGATCTTGTCTTCAAGATCCTTAAGGGGGAGGGCGAGCAACAAGCAGTCATGGTACACATCGGTACCAATGACATAGGTAGGAAAAGGACAGAGAATGCGAAAAACGAGTACAGGGAGTTAGCTTGAAAGCTGAAGTCCAGGACAAACAGGGTAGTTATCTCTGGATTACTACCAGTGCCACGTGATAACGAGGTAAGAAATAGGGAGAGAGTGCAGCTAAACACGTGGCTACAGGGCTGGTGTAGGAGGGAGGGCTTCCATTATGTGGATAATTGGAGCACATTCTGGGGAAGGTGGGAACTGTACAGTAAGGACGGGTTGCACCTGAACTGGAAGGGCACAAATATCCTGGGAGGGACGTTTGCTCGAGCTATTGGGGATGGTTTAAACTAGCTTGGCAGGGGGGTGGGGAACCGGATTTGTAATTCAGAGGATGAGGTATTCAGCCTTCCAACAGACACAACAGGGAGCGAGGTTGTTAAGAAAGAAATGCGGTCGATGGAGCGTAATTGTGGACACAGATGGTTTGAGGTGTGTATACTTCAATGCTAGAAGTATCAGAAATAAGGCAAATGAACTTAGAGCATGGGTCAGCACTTAGAACTACGATGTTGTGGTCTTTACAGAAACTTGGGTAACTCAGGGACAGGAATGGTTGTTGGAAGTTCCGGGATTTAGACGCTTTAAAAGAAATAGGAAGGGTGGAAAAAGAGGCGGGGAAGTGGCATTGCTAGTCAGGGCTAGTACAGCAGCTACTGAAAGACAGTTCGAAAATGATATGTCTACAGAGTCAGTTTGGGTTGAGGTCTGGAACAAGAAAGGAGCAGTCACTTTGTTGGTTTTTTTTTTTTTACAGACCCCCTAATAGTTGCAGAGAAGTGGAGGAGCGGACTGGGAGGCAGATACTGGAAAGGTGAAGTCACAGGGTTGTAGTCATGGGTGACTTCAACTTTCCAAATATTGATCGGAAACATTTTAGTTGTAATATTTTAGATGGAGAGGATTTTGTCCAGTGCGTTCAGGAAGGATTCCTGACACGGTACGTAGACAGACCAACACGAGGAGAGGCCACTTTGGATTTGGTGCTTGGCAATGAACCGGGCCAAGTGTTAGACCTGTTGGTAAGAGAGCATTTTGGCGGTAGCAATCATAACTCTGTTACTTTTACAAGAGTCATGGAAAAGGATAGGTACATACAGCAGGGTAAGGTTTATAACTGGGGGAAGGGTAATTACAATTCTGTTAGGCAAGAACTAGGTAACATTAAATGGGAACAGATGCTGTCAGGGAAGAGCACCATTGAAATGTGGAGATTGTTTAAGGAATGCATACTGCGTGTGCTCGATATGTTTGTCCCTAGCAGGCAGGGAAGATGCGGTCGAGTGAGGGAGCCTTGGTTCTCTAGAGAGCTCGAACAACTGGTTAAGAGGAAGAAGAATGCTTATGTAAGGTTTAGGAAACAAGGAACGGAAAAGGCTCTCGAGGGATATAAGTTATCCAGGAAGGAGCTGAAGAAAGGGCTTAGGAGAGCTATAAGGGGGCATGAGAAAACCGTGGCAGATAAGATCAAGGAAAATGCCAAGGCTTTTTACAGGTATGTGAGTAATAAGAGAATGAGCAGAGAACGGGTAGGGCCAATCAAGGATTGTAAAGGGAATTTGTGCACGGAGCCTAAAGAGATAGGAGAGGTCCTTTGAATATATTTCTTCGGTATTCACAACCGAGAGGGACCTAATTGTAGAGGAGGACAGTGTGAAACAGGCTGGTAGGCTAGAGGAGGTTGCTGTCAGTAAGGAAGATGTGCTAGGAATTTCGAGGAACTTGAAGATAGATAAGTCCCCTGGGCCTGATGGGATTTATCCAAGGATTCTATGGGAAGTGAGGGAAGAGATCGCAGGGCCTCTGGCGATGATCTTTTCATGCTCACTGTCCACGGGTATAGTGCCGGAAGATTGGAGAGAGGCAAACGTCATTCCCTTGTTCAAAAAAGGGAATAAGGATAACCCCGGAAATTACAGGCCAGTTAGTCTTACGTCAGTGGTGGGCAAATTATTGGAAAGGGCTCTGAGAGATAGGATTTATGATCACTTGGATAGGCACAGTTTGATTCGTGATAGTCAGCACGGATTTGTGAGGGGTAGATCATGCCTCACAAACCTTATTGAATTCTTTGAAGAGGTGACCAAACACAGTGGATGAAGGTAGAGCAGTGGATGTAGTATACATGCATTTAAGTAAGGTGTTTGATAAGGTTCCCCATGGTAGGTTCATGCAGAAGGTAAGGAGGCATGGGATAGGGAGAAATGTGGCCGATTGGATTCAGAAGTGGCTGACCCTTAGAAGACAAAGGGTGGTAGTAGACGGAAAATATTCAACATGGTGCTCAGTTACGAGTAGTGTACCACAAGGGTCTGTTCTGGGTCCTCTTCTATTTGTGATTTTGTAAATGATTTGGATGAAGGAGTGGAAGGGTGGATTAGTAAGTCCGCGGATGATACAAAGATGCGTCGCGTTGTGGACAGTGCGGAGGGCTGTTCTAGGTTACAAAGGGACATTGATAGGATGCAGAGCTGGGCTGAGAAGTGGCAGATGGAGTTTAACCCTGAAAAGTGTGAGGTGATTCATTTTGGAAGGAAAAACTTGAAAGCAGGTTAACGGAAAGATTCTTGGCAGTGTGGAGGAGCAGAGGGATCTTGGGGTTCATGTCCATAGTTCCCTGAAAGCTGCCACCCAAGTGGATAGAGTTGTTAAGAAGGTGTATGGTGTGTTAGCTTTCATTAATAGAGGGATTGAGTTCAAAAGCCGTGAAGTTATGCTCCAGATATACAAAAGCCTGATTTGGCCACATCTGGAGTATTGTGTCCGGTTCTGGTCACCTCATTACAGGAAAGATGTGGAAGCGTTGGAAAAGGCACAGAGGAGATTTACCAGGATGTTACCTGGAATGGAGGGATGGTCTTACAAGGAAAGGTTGAGAGAGCTACGGCATTTCTCTTTAGAACAACGAAGGATGAGAAGTGACTTGATAGAGGTGTACAAAATGATCAGAGGTATAGATAGAGTAGACAGCCAGAGACCTTTTCCTAGGGTGGAGGTAGCTATTACGAGGGGGCATAGTTTTAAAGTGAGTGGAGGTAGATATAGGGGAGACGTCAGAGGTAGGTTCTTTACTCAGAGAGTGGTCAGGGCGTGGAATGCATTGCCGGAGCAGGTAGTGGAGTCGGCCTCATTAGGGGCATTTAATCAGCTATTAGATAGGCATATGGGTGATAGTATAAGGTCGAGGTGGAAGTTAGATAGACCTTAGGATTAGGGTAAAAGTTCGGCACAACATTGTAGGCCGAAGGGCCTGTTCTGTGCTGTACTATTCTATGTTCTATGTTCTATGAATATTCAGTTAATAAGGTGGTGTGTTTCTTCTAACTTTGCTTGTTTAATTATCACAAAAGTATCATCCACATACCTGACCCATAGTTTAGTTTGGATATGGGGGAGTGCTGTGCGTTCAAGTCTTTGCATAACTGCTTCCACTATAAGACTTGAGATGGGTGAACCCATGGGTGTCCTATTAATTTGTTCATATACCTGGCTGTTGAAGGCAAAGTGCATGGTAAGGCATAGGTCTAGTAATTTCAGCATATTGTCCTTGCTGATGGTTTCATTGGACGTCTGTGTGAAAATGGGAAACCTATGCTAACCGGCTGAGCACTACCTGTGAGCAATTCCATTTTCTACATGAACGCATCAGAAACCAGGTACTACCTCGCAGTGTCATATACAAATCCCACCCTTAATAACCCACTAGCAAGATAAACAGCTGAACAAAACAGCCACAGGATGCTATGAATTATGATAACAGATGCCCATAACCACCTTCACAAATATGAACGAAAAATTAGAACATGGTACATAGAACAGTACAGCACAGTACAGGCCCTTCGGCCCACGATATTGTGCCGACCTATTATCCTACTCTAAGATCAAACTACCCTGCATACACTACATTTACTATCATCCATGTGCCTATCCAAGAGTCGCTTAAATATCCCTAATTATCAGACTCCACTACCACCACTGGCAGCGCGTTCCACGCACCCACCATACTCTGTGTAAAGAACCTACCTCTGACATCTCCTCTATACCTTCCTCCAATCACCTTAAAATTATGCCCCTCATTATAGTCATTTCGGCCCTGAGAAAAAGTCTCTGGCTATCCACTCTATCTACGCCGCTCATCATCTTATATACCTCTATCAAGTCACCTCTCATCCTTCTTCACTCCAATGAGAAAAGCCCTAGCCTCCTCAACCTTTCCTCATAACACCTGCCCTCCCCATTCCAGGCAGCATCCTGGTAAATCTCCTCTGCACCCTCTCTAAAGCTTCCACATCCTTCCTCTAATGAGGCAACCAAAGCTGAACACAATATTCCAAGTGTGATCTGACCAGGGTTTTATAGAGCTGCAGCATAACCTCACGGCTCTTAAAGTCAATTCCCCTGCCAATGAAAGCCAACACACCATACGCCTTCTTAACAACCCTATCAACTTGGGTGGCAACTTTGAGGGATCTATGGACATGAACCCCAAGATCCCTCTGTTCCTTCACACTGCCAAGAATCCTGCCATTAACCCTGTATTCTGCATTCAAATTCAACCTTCCAAAATGAATCACTTCACACGTTTCTGAGTTGAATTCCATCTGCCGCTTCTTTGCCCAGCTCTGCATCCTGTCAATGTCCCGTTGCAACCTACAACAGCCCTCCACACTGTCCACAACTCCACCAATTTTTGTGTCATCAGCAAACTTACTAACCCACCTCTCCACTTCCTCATCCAAGTCATTTATAAAGATCACAAAGAGCAGAGGTCCCAGAACAGATCCCTGTGGGACACCACTGGTCACCGAGCTCCAAGCTGAATACTTTCCATCTATTACCACGTTCTGTCTTCTATTGGACAGCCAATTCTGTATCCAGGCAGCCAAATTTCCCTGAATCCCATGCCTCCTTACTTTCTGAATGAGCCTACCATGGGGAACCTTATCAAATGCCTTGCTAAAATCCATATACACCACATCCACTGCTCTCCCTTCATCAACGTGTTTTGTCACATCTTCAAAAGAATTCAATAAGGCTTGTGAGGCATGACCTGCCCCTCACAAAGCCATGCTGACTATTTCTAATCAATCTGTGCTTTTCCAAATAATCATAAATACTATCTCTCAGAATCCTCTCCAATAATTTACCCACCAGAGAAGTAAGACTGACTGGTCTGTAGTTTCTAGGATTATCCCTTTTCCCTTTCTTGAACAAGGGAATAATATTTGCCACCCTCCAATCACCAGGTACTACTCCAGTGGACAATGAGGGCACAAAGATTATCGCCAAAGGCATAGCAATCTCTTCCCTTGCTTCCCATAGTAACCTTGGGTATATCCCATCTGCCCCAGAGGACATATCTATACTCAAGTTTTTTAAAATTTCTAGCACATCCTCCTTGCTGACATCAACCTGTTCGAGCAAATTTTTCACCAAAAATCTTTACATTTGAACTCGACCAACCAACAGGGGCCACAACTCTTGAACAGGCCATCAGTAACAAGCAAAACAGGATGGAACTAAGAAAAGACTCACACTACGGGAAAAATTGATGAAACTGATGCAAAGCAAGGACAAGAACAAACCAGACACATGGATATGAAATCTATCAGACAAACAACTAACAGACACCGAGAAAGTTGTCCTGATACGGCTGTGCTCAAGGCTACACTGAAACCTGTTACAGAGATAGTAGGAACTGCCGATGCTGGAGAATCTGAGATAACAAGGTGTAGAGCTGGATGAACACAGCAGGCCAAGCAGCATCAGAGGAGCAGGAAAGCTGACATTTCGGGTCGAGACCCTTCTTCAGAAATGGGGGAGGGGAAGGGGATTCTGAAATAAATAGGGAGAAAGGGGAAGGCAGATAGAAGATGGATATGGGAGAAGATAGGTGGAGAGGAGACAGACAGGTCAAAGAGGCAGGGTTGGAGCCACTAAAGATGAGTGTAGATGGGGAGTTAGGGAGGGGATAGGTCGGTTCAGGGAGGACAGACAGGTCAAGGAGGCGGGATGAGGTTAATGGGTGGGGCTTGAGGTGGGAAGAATGGTTAGGGAGGCGGGGACAAGCTGGGCTGGTTTTGGGATGCGGTCGGGGGAGGGGAGATTTTGAAGCTTGTGAAGTCCACATTGATACCCTTGGGCTGCAGGGTTCCCAAGCGAAATATGAGATGCTGTTCCTGCAGTTTTCGGGTGGCATCATTGTGGCAGTGCAGGAGGCCAAGGATGGACATGTCGTCCCAGGAGTGGGAGGGGGGATTGAAATGGTTCGCGACTGGGAGGTGTAGTTATTTGTTGCGAACTGAGCGTAGGTGTTCCGCAAAGCGGTACCCAAGCCTCCGCTTGGTTTCCCCGATGTAGAGGAGGCCACAGCGGGAACAGCGGATACAGTATACCACATTAGCAGATGTGCAGGTGAGCATCTGTTTGATGTGGAAGGTCTTCTTAGGGCCTGGGATGGGGGTGAGGGGGGAGGTGTAGGGGCAGGTGTAGCACTTTCTCCAGTTGCAGGGAAAAGTGCCAGGGGTGGTGGGGCTGGAGGGGAGTGTGGAGCGGACAAGGGAGTCACGGAAAGAGTGGTCCCTCCGAAAAGCAGATAAGGGTGGGGAGGGAAAAATGTCTTTGGTAGTGGGGTCAGATTGCAGATGGCGGAAGTGTCGGAGGATGATGCGTTGGATTCGGAGGTTGGTGGGGTGGTACGTGAGGACAAGGGGGATTCTGTTTTGGTTGTTATTGCGGGTAGCGGGTGGCCGTTGTGGCCTCCTCTACATCGGGGAAACCAAGCGGAGGCTTGGGAACCGCTTTGCGGAACACTTACGCTCAGTTCGCAACAAACAACTACACCTCCCAGTCGCGAACCATTTCAATTCCCCCTCCCACTCCTTGGACGACATGTCCATCCTTGGCCTCCTGCACTGCCACAATGATGCCACCCAAAAGCTGCAGGAACAGCATCTCATATTTCGCTTGGGAACCCTGCAGCCCAAGGGTATCAATGTGGACTTCACAAGCTTCAAAATCTCCCCTCCCCCGACCGCATCCCAAAACCAGCCCAGCTCGTCCCCGCCTCCCTCACCATTCCTCCCACCTCTAGCCCCACCCCCATCTCCTATCCATTAACCTCATCCCACCTCCTTGACCTGTCCATCCTCCCTAACTCCCCACCTACATTCACCTTTACTGGTTCCAACCCTGCCTCTTTGACCTGTCTCCTCTCCACCTATCTTCTCCTTTATCCATCTTCTATCCACCTTCCCCTCTCTCCCTATTTATTTCAGACTCCCCTTTCCCTTCCCCTCCCCCATTTCTGAAGAAGGGTCTCGACCCGAAACGTCAGTTTTCCTGCTCCTCTGATGCTGCTTGGCCTGCTGTGTTCATCCAGCTCTACACCTTGTTATCTTACACTGAAATCTAATGGACTCACAGACGAAACACGACAGGCCGTCTGACAAACCATAGTCCCTACACTGAACAGGAGAAACCATCAAACACACTCAACACATTAAAAAGAAAAGCTCTCGAAGGATTAAAGGAGGGCAGGAAAATCATAATCTTACCAGCAGACAAATGCCGCTTGACAGCTGTAGTGAATAAATCGGACTACATTGATAAAGCATAAAAACTACTTGCAGATACCAACACTTACCAACAGAGGGAGTCAGACTCCACGCCACAATTACAGAACAGGATCACCTATACACTGAAGAAATTACAACGGTCTGACCAAATAACAAGAACAGACTTTCTAAAAATGAAACCTGATGGTTCAAACATCCCCCAATTCTACAGACTACCCAAGGTGCACAAACTGGACATCACCCTCAGACCGACAGTTTCTTTGCCAGGCATACCAACACACAGGCTAGCCAAGGAGCTACAACATGGACTGAAACACTTCACCAATGGATCAATTCACTGCATACACTCTGCACAGGAATTCCTGAATAACATCAGAAACATAAAAATCAACAAGGATGAAATAATGGTCTCCTTCAACATTATAGCATGATTCACCTCTATCAAAATGACACTAGACAATGAGTCGCTGGCCGAACTAGACAATCCGAAAACACAGGCCTCCAACAAAACCATCGGCAAGGACAATACGCAGAAATTACCAGACCTATGCCTTACCACACACTTTGCCTTCAACAGCCAGGTATATGAACAAATTAATGGGACACCCATGGGTTCACCCATCTTGGATCTTATAACGGAAGCAGTTATGCAAAGACTTGAACGCACAGCACTCCCCCAGATCCAACCTAAACTATGGGTCAGGTACGTGGGCGATACTTTTGATCATTAAACAAGCAAAGTTGGAAGAAACACACCACCTTATTAACAGCATATTCACCGGGATCAAGTTCACCGGGGAAGAAGAGAACAACAATCAACTCCCGTTTCTAGACATAATGGTGGAACGATCAAACGACAGTGAATTCCTTCCCAGTGCATACAGAAAGAAGACACACACAGACCAAATCCTGAATTACCACAGTAACCACCCCAGCGTTCACAAACAGAGCTGTGTCAAGACTCTGTTTAAACGAGCGATAACACACTGCAACACCCCGGAGCTACGTGAAAATGAAGAGGAATACCTAAACGAATTCTTTGCAAATGATGGGTTTCCTAATAGCTTCATCCACCGATGCCTGGCAAATGAACAACACCAAGAAGACATTGTATACCCCAACACATAGGGTAGGGTAGCCAATGTTAGAAACATATCAGAACTGACTACAAAACACCTACAACCTCTTGGAATAATGATAGCACACAAACCAATAGCCAAACTTCGCCAGCTACTGTCAAAGATGAAAGACCCCATACCCACAATGAGCAGGACAAATGTGAAATACAAAATAGCATGCAGTAACTGCCAGAAGCAATACATAGGACAGACAGGCAGGAAATTCGTCACCAGGATACATGAACACCAACTCGCAGCAAAACGTCAAAACCAACTCTCCCTCGTTTCTATTCACTCCGACAAAGAAGGACATCAGTTTAAGTGGGACAACATAACACTACCAGGACAAGCAAAACAAAGACATGCACGAGAATTCCTGGAAGCCTGGTTTTCAACCACTGGTATGATAAGTAAACAAGTTGAAATAGACCCCATCTACGTATCACTGCAGAGCAAAACCGGAAACAGGACTACCCACCATAACAGACCGGACTTCAAAAATTCAGAACAGAACAAAACAACAGCATTACAACAGAGGCTAGACAGCACTGAAGATGTCATCTAGAAGGGGGATGAAACGTTTGCACAAAAACCAGTCAGCTCGGCGAACCAACCAACAACTCAAATCAGTGAAAGCATCTGCATAAAAGCGACTGTCAGGCAACATTTTGACCTGCATAAGAATCACAAGGATCAACTCAGCAACTCATGAACAGAAGTCATTGAACTTCCTCACAGTTTTCTATTATCCATAATCTGTCTTTCCCTGTCTGTTCATTTGTCATTGTGTGAGAGAGGGAGTTTAAGGGGATTACACTTTTAATATGTAACGTTATGTGCCAATGCTTTATGACCAATTACCTGCAACTAGGGTCTAATTACTTGTAATAAAAAGTCATTCTTTTTAAGTCCAGAAACTCAATCCATACTTTCTACCAACTCCGGTCTGAACATCAGGTAAATTGGAGAATATTTTTCTTTAAACATCCTTAACTTTTATGCCACCTCTGGGCACAGCACAGCTTTATTTCCAGTGCACTAATGCAGACAGCCATGACAACTCTGCAAGTTCCCCTTTAGCAGCATGATAATTGTTGAAGCTGAAATCAGCTAAGTTGAGCTCTGACTTTCAGAGCTTGAACAACAATTGGCAACACTGTGGCAGGTCCGCAGGGCAGAGAGCTATGTTGATTGCACACCGAGACAGGTTCACACTGCAACCTAAGGGACTGGAGAAAGGAAGGGAATGGGCAACCATCAACCAGTCCGAAATAAACAGGCAAATAGGCAAACTGATTTCTTACTCAAAAATTCATTTTCCATTTTGAAAACTGATGAGGGGACTGGTTTCTCAAGCAAGAGCAGTCAGAGCCACAATTGTGGTGGTGCAGTAGCTCAGCTGTACAGAAGGAAAGGAAGAAGAAAGGAGTGATATCTTTCTCAAAAAATAAGAAGAAATTATTCCTGCTTGTAAGAACAAGAGCATGAAGAGTGAATTGAGGAAAAACTTGCCCATTCAGCATGTAGTTAGGGTATGGAATGCACTGCCTGGAAGTGCAGTAGAGGTAGGTTCAATTGAGGTGTTCAAGAAGGCATTGGATGATTATTCAGATAAAAAATAATGTGCAAGTGTAAAGGCAAAGAGCAGGAAAAAATGCTCAATTATTGAGGTGATGCAGTCACAATGAGCCAAACAGCTTCTTTCTCTGCTGTTATACTTCTGCGCTTCAGTGAATTGTTAAGGTGAAGTCAATCAACATCACAAGTGCAGAAAGGGAACAAATTAAAATGTAGGGTTTCATTCCTGCAAAGATTCTTAGAGATTCTAAATTCTTAGAAATTTGAAGAAGTTACATTTAAAACTTGCTGTATATTTTTGTTGCTTTTCCTTTCTGTCCCTTTTCTCTCTTCTAAGTCGACCTTCTTTTAATCTTTTTCACTTTCTCTACCTGATTTAGCTCTAATTTACCTCTGCCTTTAAGATTAATTTTCAATCCTTAATTCTTGTTAAGGGAGATATACTAATCATCCATTTGTTCGTGAATAGTCCAAATGTTTCACTGCCCTCACCTCCTCCTTAATAGTTCATACTTCAATTCAAAAGTAATTTGTGCCATAATTTGCTGGAAGTGTGCAGAAGAAGTCTAACTAAACTTATTCCAGCAAGATGTAGCACTTCGGACCTTTTCCCTTTTATTATTTTATCAGGAGGGCAGCACACCCGGTACCTTTTATGACTTTCACCTTCAAATAGCAATGAAAAAAGCAATGAAACTGACCCTTTATCCAACTTGAGGTTAGTTTTGGTTGTTATCTTTGGAACTTCTTCTTCAGGCCAAAACAGTTTGGCTACAGCCAGAGCTGCAGGAGCAGACATCACAGAAGCTGTTAACAAATGGGCAGCTGGAATCTGTATTTGAAACATGAAAGCTTAGATCAGTCCTCACAGCAACAATGTAATGCAAGTGTAATGTACTGTATTGCAAGTGCACATTACATCTGCATTTTCTAAAATAAGTTTTTTTTTAATAACCTATTTTTCTAATCAGTTCAGAGATGTTATTACACACCTCTGGAGCAGCTGGGACTTGGGCCCCCTGGTTTAAGGTAGGGACACATCCACTGCACCACAAGGCCCCACACACTACACTTTCAAAGTGAATTATGTAATTTAAATCTGACATGAATCATCTCATGCAGAAATTGACATCAGTGATACTTACCAGCACAACATATGAGTTTACATTTCATTCAAATAAATGCATAAGTAGATGCTGAAATAATTCATTGAGACATTCAGCTTTTCTAGAAATCTTTATGGTAATATTTTAAAAGTCCTAAATCAGTTTTGTAAACGTTTATGTAATTTATGTCAGATGTTTTGAGCAGGACAGGTTTTTAGGTACTCATCCTCCAGCAGTCACAAAAGCTGAGGAGCCTGAGGCCATATACTTCTCTTGAACATGGGAGCAGTGTGATCCTAGAACTCTTAATTGACTTCTTGGAATGAATCAATTATAGTTCTGCTAAAGACCTGCCAGCTTTGAACATGCAGCTTCTAATGTAGTGATTAGATTTGAGAGTTGGTTAAACAGGATATCCAAAAGAAGAATTCTGATACCATTGTTATTAGATTGAAAAATTAATCCTAATATCATCTATAGTTTTTTACGAGCCCAGACAAACAAGGCTATAAGTTAAGTGCCGGAAAATGGGATTAAAATAGTTAGGTGGCTTTTTTTGACTAATGTAGACTCAATAGGACGAAAATCCTTTCTGTGCTGTAACCCTCTATGACTCTAAAAGAACTATCTTTGCCAAAGAACTCAATGTTTGAGTCCTCACTGGCATGTCAACCAAGGCAGCAGGTGAAAATATTAGTGCTGGATATTTTCTAATCAATTTGTTCAGAGATGTTATTACACAACTTTGGAGCAGGTGGGACTTAAACCCAGGCCTCCTGGTTCAAACACAGAGACAAAACTAGTATGAGTCTTCTTGAGATTGAGACAGATCTATTCTTCGGTAAATACTGGTATCAACACAGTGTTTCACCTGGAGTCAATTAACTTTGTTACAGAGCTCACTTTGAGCCCATTAACAGGTATGTTCTCTTGTAAAGACTCCTAAGCAGGCAGCTTCAATTATGCTTAAGGGTTATGAAGAACAGACAGGAAAGTGGAGTTCAGGCCAAAATGAGATCAGCTATGATCATATTAAATGGCAAAGTAGGCTCAGGAGACTGAATTACTTCCTCCTGCTCTTCATTCTTATGTTCCTCACTGCAGAAAAAAATATGAAAAGGTAAATATTGTGCATAATAATTTAAAAATTGGCCATCCAGGCCAGGAGTACCTTATCATACTCTCCTTTGTTTTACAATAAAAACAGTCGTATAATGTCCAGGAGAAAGTCCACATAGAAGTATAGGGATCTTTCCTTCATGTTATTAGTGTCATGCTATGAATATCACCAGGGTCACATACAGTGCAAATTTCAGTCAAGGCAAAATAAACATAAGGAGTTGTTTGTGATTACAGAGCGCAATGAATTCATTAAGAGGATGCATTGAACTCCACCTTGCTCAGTAGCATACTAAAGACTTAATTGCAGGAGGAAGCTTCAACAAAGCAGAGATTTATTTTCATCAAAGCTGGTCTTCATGATCTTTTTTCATGTCTCTCACAGATGCAGATAACCAGACATCAGACTAACTCCCTCACCATCAGTGGGCCAAGAACAGTAACAGCAGAGCTAAGAAAATGCACCTTACAACTGCATCCTCTATCAGCACAGATTCAATCACCTCACTGCACCGTCTCACACATCAGATGAAGTACTACTAAGTTATAAATAGTGCATGAGTAGCAGAGGCAACTCCCCCAAAGACCATGGAGGACACAGTTATTCTCAGCTGGTTACAGATAAGGGCATCAAGAGTGAAAGAAAAGGGGCCAAAATGCCCTTATAAAAATCAAAACATGCCCCTTAATGGGCTCAAAGTGAGCTCTTTAACGAAGTTAATGAGTGCTAATAATGGATTGGGTGGTATCTCAGGATCACTCCGGTGAAATATGTCTGTGCCAGGAATGCCATCCAAGCTGGCATTAGTCTGTTCACCCCCTGGCCACCTTGATTCCAATGACTGTGAGGACTTGAATATTCAGTTCGTTGTCAGAGACAGTTCTTTTACAAATAACTACAGATGACTTCAGAATTAATTCTGCATCTCATCACAATGGTCACAACTCCCATTCTGAGCGCACAAATCTGAATAGCCCATATTCATGAGATCAGATCTTTAAACAATGAAAGTGTGTTCCTCAGGTACGAGGCTCAGCATGCAGAGCCACTCTATGGCACTTTAGAACTATACAACTTTATACAAATAGGAGCATACCCAAATATTTTACATGCTGCTGGGAAATTATTCATTCAGGCGATGTGGGCTTCACTGGCTGAGCAGAATTTATTGTCCATCCCTCATTGCCCTTAAGAAGATGGTGGTGAGCTGCCTGCTTGAACTGCTGTAATCCACTTGACATGGATATATCCACATGCTATTAGAAAGGGAGATCCAGGATTTTGACCTAGTAGAGAATGATGATATATTTCTAAGTCAGGATAGTGACCGGCTTGGAGAGTTACTGGAGGTGGTGGTGTTCCTGTGTATCTGCTTCCCTTATCCTTCTAAGATGGTAATGGGAATGGGTTGGAAGGTGCTGTAATAGGAGCCTTGGTGAACCTCAGCAGTGCATCTTGAAGATCAGTGGTCTCAAACCCTTTTAAGCACACAATCACATTTTGAATTTAAGAGCAGCTCAGTAACTACCCCAAAGAAAATAAGACTACAAGATGTAGGAACAGAAGTTGGCCATCACCCCATCAAGACCACTCTGCCATTCAATGAGATCATGGCTGATCTAATAATCCTCAACTCCACTTCCTTTTATTTCTTTAATGATCAGAAATCTGTCTACCTCAGCCTTGAATAGACTTAATGACCCACCCTCGACAGCCCTCTATAGTAAAGAATTCCACACCTTGTTCTCCTGAACACAAGTGAGTACTTACCCAACTGAACGAACCTCTCCTATGTGAAAATCATTTCATATACAACATTGACCTAGTGCATCTTGTCTGGATTGCCTCCAATGCCAGTGTATCTTACCTTCAATAAGGGAACCAAAGCTATACACAGCAATGAAGCTGTAATCTCAACTGTGCCTTGTTCAAACTTGACAAGACCTTTCTATTATTACAGTTTATTCACTTTGAAATTAAGGCCAACGTTCCATTAGCCTTCCCTATTATCTGTGGAATTTGCAGACTTGCTTTTTCTGATTCATGCACCACACCCCCAAATCCATCTGTTCTGCAGCTTTCTGTCGTTTTTCCCCATTTAAGTAATATTCAGCACTTTAATTCATTCATGCCAAAGTGCATAACCCCATATTTTCCCACCTTATATTCCATCTGCCAAGCTTTTTCTCACTCACCTCCCTTGTCAATAATCCCTCTGTAAATTCCTTGTGCCATCTTCACCACTTGCCTTCCCACCTATTTTTGTATCTTCCACAAACTTGGTAACAGTTCATTCATTTCCATCATCCAAGTTATTAATATACATTGTAAATAATTGTGCCCCAGCACTGATCGCTGTGGCAATCCACTAATTACAAGTTGCCATCCTGAAATATACCCTTTATCACCAACTGTCTTTCAATAGTTAGCCAATCCTCTATCATGTTAATATGTAACCCCACTCCATGGGCTCTTGTCTTAAGTAGCCTTATGTGCATGAATGCCTTTTGGAAATCAAAATATATTACATCTGCTGATTCCCCTTTTTCTACCCTACACGTTACCTCCTCAAAGAATTATACGAAATTTGTTAGACATGACGTCCCCTTCAAGAAACCAAGCTGACTCAACATGATCATATTATGGGGAGGCGATGGCTTTGTGGTATTATTGCTGGTCTATTAACCCAGAGACCCAGACAGTGTTCTGGGGACCTGAGTTCGAATCCCGCCACAGCAGATAGTGGAATTTGAATTCAATAAAATATCTGGAATTAAGAATCTAGTGATGACCATGAATCCATTGTCGATTGTCAGAAAAACCCATCTGGTTCACTAATGTCCTTTAGGGAAGGAAACTGCCATCCTTACCTGCTCTGGCTTACATGTGACTCCAGACCCACAGCAATGTGGTTGACTCTCAACTGCCCTCTGCGTAATCAGGGATGGGCAATAAATGCTGGCCTGGCCAGTGACACCCTCATCCCATGAATGAATAAAGAAAAAAAAATTTCTAAATGCTCCACAATTACATCCTTTACAATAGGCTCTAACATTGACTGAATGACAGAAGTTAAGCTAACTGGCCTATATTTACCTGCTTTTTGGCTCACTCCCTTTTTGAACAAGGATGTTACTTTGGCAGTTTTCCAATCCCCTTGGACTTTTCCAGAATTTAAGGATTCCTGGAAGATTAGTACCAATGCATCCAATATCGCCACATACTTACTTTAAAAATCTAGTGTACAACGCTTTAACCCCATTACTTCCGTCGTCCTTTCTTTGCTCAAGTAATAGTTATTACATTAATTTCCTCCCACTTTTAGCACCTTGACTATTTAGCATTTTGTAATGCTGCAGAATAAACAGATTATTTATAATGCCAGATAAATCTAAAACCATTATATATTGTTTAGTTTGTCCTCTACTCATCAAGTCTCAGTGCAGTACGTGCGAATGCACATCACTGTGACTGAAGCTTGAGACTGCTAGCTGTATACAGTCCGTCAAGTAGCTACCAGTGAGGCTGGAGAAATATTTGACCTTGATTATCCTCATTTGGGAGAATGCAGTCCAACAGAGATATATGGAGCCAAAATAACCTTTAATTGTAAAAGGACAGGATGATAAGTTGGTATTTATCACTGTTTATAAGTCCCAAAAATCATTGTCCCTTTGCCTGATTTTCATATTCAATCTTATTTTGCTTAGTAATCATATCCATATCAACTCCATTGCCTTGTAGATCAAGCATCAATGGTATTAGGTCAAAACTTTGGCAAGGAAACCTGCTGATCACCACATATCACCCACCCCACCTCACCCCAAACATGGACCTAAGAGCTGAATTTAAGAGGTGAGGTGAGAGTGACAACCCTTGACATCGAAGTAGATTTGACCAAGTGTGGCATCAAGGACCCCTAGCAAAACTGGAGTCAAAAGGAATCGGGGAAAATTCTGCAGTGGTACAAAGGAAGATGGTTGTGATGCTCGTATGTCAGTCAAAGAACAAAGAAACTTACAGCACAGGAACAGGACCTTCCGCCCTCCAAGCCTGCGCCAAACCAGATCCTCTATCTAAACCTGTCGCCTATTTTCCAAGGATCTGTATCCCTCCGCTCCCGGCCCATTCATGTATCTGTCTAGATACATCTTAAATGACACTATCGTGCCCATCTCTACCACCTCTGCTGGCAACACATCCCAGGCACCCACCACCCTCTGCGTAAAGAACTTTCCATGCATATCTCCCTTAAATTTTTCCCCTCTCACCTTGAAATCGTGACCTCTAGTAATTGAGTCCCCCACTCTGGGAAAAAGCTTCTTGCTATCCACCCTGTCTATACCTCATGACTTTGTAGACCTCAATCAGGTCCTCCCTCAACCTCCGTCTTTCTAATGTAAATAATCCTAATCTACTCAACCTCTCTTCATAACTAGTGCCTTCCATACCAGGTAACATCCTGGTGAACCTCCTCTGCACCCTGTCCAAAGCATCCACATCCTTTCGGTAATGTGGCGACCAGAACTGTACGCAGTATTCCAAATGTGGTCGAACTAAAGTCCTATACAACTGTAACATGACCTGCCAACTCTTACACTCAATACCCCGTCCGATGAATGAAAGCATGCCGTATGCCTTCTTGACCACTCTGTCGACCTGCGTTGCCACCTTCAGGGTACAATGGACCTGAACACCCAGATCTATCTGTGCATTAATTTTCCCCAGGGCTTTTCCATTTACCGTATAAGTTCGCTCTTGAATTGGATCTTCCAAAATGCATCACCTCGCATTTGCCTGGATTGAACGCCATCTGCCATTTCTCCGCCCAACTCTCCAATTTTTGTATATTCTTCTACATTCTCCGACAGTCCCCTTCACTATCTGCTACTCCACCAATCTTAGTGTCATCTGCAAACTTGCTAATCAGACCATCTATACCTTCCTCCAGATCATTTATGTATATCACAAACAACAGTGGTCCCAACACGGATCCCTGTGGAACACCACTGGTCACAGTTATCCATTTTGAGAAACTCCCTTCCACTAAAACTCTGTGTCTCCTGTTGCCCAGCCAGTTCTCTATCCATCTTGCTAGTACACCCTGGACTCCATGCGACTTCACTTTCTCCATCAGCCTACCATGGGGAACCTGATCAAACGCCTTACTGAAGTCCACATGTATGACATCTACAGCCCTTCCCTCATCTATCAACTTTGTCACTTCCTCAAAGAATTCTATCAAGTTGGTAAGACATGACCTTGCCTGCACAAAACCATGCTGCCTATCACTAATAAGCCCATTTTCTTCCAAATGTAAGTAGATCCTATCCCTCAGTATCTTCTCCAGCAGCTTCCCCACCACTGACGTCAGGCTCACCAGTCTATAATTACCTGTATTAACCTTGCTACCTTTCTTAAACAAGGGGACAACATTAACAATTCTCCAGTCCTCCGGGACCTCACCTGTGCTCAAGGATGCTGCAAAGATATCTGTTAAGGCCCCAGCTACTTCCTCTCTCGCTTCCCTCACTAACCTGGGATAGATCCCATCTGAACCTGGGGACTTGTCCACCCTAATGCCTTTTAGAATACCCAACACTTCCCCCCTCTCCTTATGCTGACTTGACCTAGAATAACCAAATATCCATCCCTAACCTCAACATCCACCATGTCCGTCTCCTCAGTGAATACCGACGCAAAGTACTCATTAAGAATCTCACTCATTTTCTCTGACTCCTCGCATAACTTCCCTCCTTTGTCTTTGAGTGGGCCAACCCTTTCTCTAGTTACCCTCTTGCTCCTTATGTACGAATAAAAGGCTTTGGGATTTTCCTTAACCTTGTTTGCTAAAGATATTTCATGATCCCTTTTAGCCCTCTTAATTCCTTGTTTCAGATTGGTCCTACTTTCCCGTTATTCTTCTAAAGCTTTGTCTGTTTTCATTCACCTAGACCTTATGTATGCTTCCTTTTTCCTCTTTGCTAGTCTCACAATTTCACCTGTCATCCACGGTTCCCTAATCTTGCCCTTTCTATCCCTCGTTTTCACAGGGACATGTCTGTCCTGCACTCTAATCAACCTCTCTTTAAAAGCCTCCCACATATCAAATGTGGATTTACCCTCAAACAGCTGCTCCCAATCCACATTCCCCAGCTCCTGCCGAATTTTACTATAGTTGGCCTTCCCCCAATTTAGCACTCCTTCTTTAGGACCACTCTCGTCTTTGTCCATGAATATTGTAAAACTTACGGAATTGTGATCACTATTCCTAAAGTACTCCCCGACTGAAACTTCAACCACCTGGCCGGGCTCATTCCCCAACACCAGGTCCAGTCTGGCCCCTTCCCGAGTTGGACTATTTACATACTGCTCTATAGAACCCCCCTGGATGCTCCTTACAAATTCTGCTCCATCTAAACCCCTAACACGAAGTGAATCCCAGTCAATGTTGGTCCTACATCTTTCCATAATCTGTCTACATATTTGTACCTCTATCTCACAATCACTGTAGTACAGCCCCAACGTTGTTACCGCACCCTTCCTATTTCTGAGCTCTGCCCATATTGCCTCACTGCTCGAGTCCTCCATACTGCCCTCCTTCAGCACAGCTGTGATATCCTCTTTGACCAGTAATGCAACTCCTCCACCCCTTTTCCCTCCCTCTCTATCCCGCCTGAAGCATCTATATCCTGGGATATTTAGTTGCCAATCTTGCCCTTCCCTCAACCAAGTCTCAGTAATAGCAAGAACATCATACTCCCAGGTACCAATCCAAGCCCTAAGTTCATCTGCCTTACCTACTACACTTCTCGCATTAAAACAAATGTGCCTCAGACCACCTGTCCCTTTGCGTTCATCATCTGCTTTCTGCCTTCTCTTCCCCTTAGTCACACTAACTTCATTATCTAGTTCCCTACAGGCTTTAGTTACTACCTCCTTACTGTCCACTAACCTCATTTGGTTCCCATCCCCCTGCCACATTAGTTTAAACCCTCCCCAACAGCGTTAGCAAAAGCACCCCCTAGGACATTGGTTCCAGTCCTGCCCAGGTGTAGACCATCCGATTTGTAATAGTCCTACCTCCCCCAGAACCGGTCCCAACGTCCCAAAGTCCCAAAAATCTGAACCCCTCCCTCCCGCACCATCTCTCAAGCCACTCATTTATCCTGTCTATTCTTTCATTTCTACTCTGACTAGCACGTGGCACCGGTAGCAATCCTGAGATTACTACCTCCGAGGTCCTACTTTCTAACTTGGCTCCTAACTCCCTAAATTCTGCTTGTAGGACCTCATCCCGTTTGTTACCTGTATCATTGGTGCCTATATGTACCACGTCAGCTGGCTGTTCAGCCTCCCCCTTCAGAATGTCCTGCAGTCGATCTGAGACATCAGTTCAGCTCCAGGATATTTCTGCAGAAGTTACCTGAAGGTAATGTTTTTAGCCTAACCATCTTCAGCTGCTTCAACAATGACCTTCCCTCCACCATAACATCAGTAGTGGCAATGTTCAGCAGCAATCGCAACTCCTCAGATACTGAAGTGGTCCATATTCAAATGCAACAAGATCTGGACAATATCCAGACAAGTGGCAAGTAACATTCGCACCATGCAAATGGCAGGCAATATCCATTTCCAATAAGAGAGAATCTAACCATTTCCCCTTGACATTTAAATGTATCACTATCATTGAATGCCCTATCCTGGGCATTATCATTGACCAGAAACTGAACTGGATTAGTCACGTAAAGTACTATGGCTGCATGAGATCGGAAGGTAGGAATCTTACAGTCAATGACTCACCTCCTGACTTCTCAAAGCCTATCCACTGCCAACAAGGCACTAATCAGGAGTGTGGTGGAATACTCCCCAATTTCTTGCAGCTCCAATAACACTCAATAAGCTTCACACAATCCAGGACAAAGTAGCCCGTATGATTGGCACCACATCTACAAAAATTCAGTTGCTCCGCCATGGATGCCCAGCGGCAACAGTGTGTAACGTGCACAAGAAATCCATTTCCTGTGGGACCGAGTCCCATAGTCACCTCAGCCTCATTTCAAGTTAGTCGTGGATGGGGGTGGGGGAGAGAGTGGTGTAAGGAACATGCCCAGTATCACCAACTTTCTTGAGCAACTCCACCCCATCGCAGAAAACTCAACTCATGGGAGTCGGTAATTAGGGAACACAGTTTACAGTGGGTACTGAGGCCAATGACTATAGACTCCCCAGTATTAAACTAAAGGAAATTCCTATACATCCAGAATGACAGAACTGTTATGGCTTGAAAGGAGGCTGTTCAGTCCATCGTATCTTTGCTGGCTCTCCAAATGATTGGATCACTTAGTGCATCCAATACTGGACACTGGACAAGCAGCCTAATAACCTAGTAAAGAGTCAAGAGAGCTGATCGTGAGACCAAGCTGGGTTATAATTGTGTATGTGAAAAGTATCACTGCACCTTCAAATGGTATCACCAAAGAGCTGCATTTAAGTGAGAAATGGAAAAAGGCCAAGGATCAATCATTCCAAGACATCAGATGTGATAGTGTAGAAGTCAGAAGAAAAGTAATTGCAAGTGATATTCTGGCTATGATTTGATAAAGAAGAACAGAACCAGATGAGAGTAGTCCCACGGAGCAGGATAACAATGTAGAGATGTTGGAGGAAGATGATGTGTTTCTCCTTGAAATTCAATGGCAATACCATTGTTGAATGCCCTGCCATCAACATCCTGGGTTAGCCACTGACCAGTCACTTAAATACTGTGGCAACAAGAGCAGGGCAGAGGCTGAGAATTTTGTGGTGAGCAATAAACCTCCCCAAAGTCCTTTTTATCATCTATATGACACAAACCATGAGTGTAATGGGAAATACTTCCCATTTCCTGGAGGAGTATATCTACAATAACCATTAAGCAACCTTCAACCAACCAGTGCAAAACAGCTCACATGACTGGCATGTCATCCATCAATTTAAGCATTCAACTCAATCTTCACCAACCAATTGTACATTATGTATAATAATTTATCATGGCACCTGCCTAATCCACAATTTCCATTGTTTAGGCAAGAAAAATTAAGCAAGCACGCAGAGGCACTACTATCTGCAACATCCCCTTTGAATCACACATCACAGTGACTTTGAAAAATGTTACCATTTCATCAATACTTTTGGGTTTAAATCTTGGAATTCCCTACCTTACATATGTAAGTACAGTATACTACATATTACAGTGTTCCTATCACATACTGAGTGCAGGGCAGTATAGCACGGCAGCTCGTGTTTTTGTTTTCTCAAAGATAGAAAGATGACCAACAACGCCCAAATCCGATGAACAGTAAAATCAAACATGTCCTCCTTAACATCAGCCTCCTCTCTCTTCATGATCTAGTAAAAGTAACCAGTTTCTCCATTGCCACATCTTTCTCCTAAGTAGCAGGGAGCTCCCTGTCTGTACTGAGCTCCTTGCAGGAGCTTCTGCTACTTAGACATTTCTCTTAACTAAAGAAACTAAGTCAAGGCTGGAGGCTGAAGCAGAGTTCTGGCCCTTTTCTAATGCAAGGAGAATAATTCAGTGTTTTGGTCTATAAGCCATATTAAAACAAGGAAAAATTGTTTTATTCTGAATTGCCTTAGGTATTAAAAGTATACACAATCTTAACAGAACAAAAAGCTTCTACTTATTAACTCATTTAACAGACTATGTCAATCACTCACCCCAAATGAAACATATGCCCCCAGGACAGATCCTGCAATGGTAGCAAATCCACTAGTCATTACAGAATGAATTTCAGACTTTGTGAGATCCGATATATATGGACGAATTAGCAGTGGAGATTCAGCCTACACAGAACATATGACAAGAGAAAACATTTCAGAACCTGACATCAAAACACTTCACAAAAGTACATTTTTATCTTGGAAAGAACAGGAATTACTAATTATAGAAATACATTTTATGTCAGATTTCATTAAAATAAAAAAGATTTCAAAATGAAGCTCAGATTCTTGACTCCCTATGACTCTGATTTTGACCTTGTCAGCTATCTCACAAACCCCTGACAAAACAGGAAGCAGAAATTGCAGCAGTGAACAAGATGAAAACAGCTGCAAAGTGTACTGAAAGTAAGTTGGAGATTCTATTAGAGGAGTGACATCATTCTTGACTCAGAACACAAAATAACTGAAAACTTTGGAGCTTGTGCACTTTCAAGGGAAGTTGTCCTGATAAGCAGATTTTCTGTAATTCAGAATATTCCTGCAACGTGGGAGAAAACATTAAATGATCTGAGAAAAGTAAGGTAGGTGCTAATGCAGTTATGTTTCAAGTCTAGTTTATATTACAGAAACTTAGGGAAGCACAGTTCAGGAGTGTTATGGAATACTATCAATTGCCTGGATTAATGCAACTCCAATAACACTCAAACTCAACACCATCCAGGACAAAGCATTCTGTATTAATGGCACCAATCACCACCATCAGCATTTACCCACTCTACCACTGGCATATAGTGGCCGAGGTGTGCACCATTTACAAGATGGACTGAGGCAACTCAAGCTCCTTTGGCAGCACCATCCAAACCTTTAATCTCCACCACAGAGAAAAACAAGGTCAGCATATGTATGAGAACACCATCACTTACAAGAATCCCCCCCAAACCACATACCACTCATACATGGAACTATATCACTGTCAATGAGAAAAATTTCTGGAACTCTGACAGCACTGTGGGTATGCATCGCAGGCACCTACAACAAGTCAAGACGACACCATCTCCTCAACTGCAATTATATATGGACAATTAATGCTGGGCTATCCAGCAATGTTCACACCCCATGAAAACAAAACCACAAGAGTATATCTGAAGGTGCACAGGGAACATTCTAATCCTTTGTGAAAATTACATTTGGAGTTGTGGTGAGGAAGCCTTTGAAGGAGCATGCAAGGAAAAATTTAATATTATTTATCTAAAACCCTTAATGAATAATGGTGTCTCCACAGACCCTAAGAAGATTGATGGAAGAGAACATAATGGATGAGAAATCAGGGCTAATACTTAACATCAACGAGATTGCCTGACCCACCGGTCAGGGAGCCAGAAGCAACACCACAGCTCTGGTAACCAAGTCCAGATTCTGTGTCAGGCAATTAATTGCCTGAAATCATGGCATCCAGCCTGCAAGACAGGACGCAGCCTCTACAAGATCTGCCAGGAATGTGGCTACTGCTTTGACTACAGCAGATCCCAGACCAGCCACAATTTTGGAAACCCATAATGAAGGTCAGAGTTCATCAAGGCCTTTCTGATTAATCAGAATGTTCTGCGTCTCCTGCTGCTGTCTCATCCAGCCATTGAAACTGGGACAGAAGAAATACCTAGATGAGTATGCACGATATCCAAGTGTATGATCCAGCAGAGAGGCATCACTGAGGAGCATTCTGGGAGAAGTCAGCTCAGTCACTACAAATTAACAGTGCACTTTATCTGAATGCTTGCAGAATTCAAAATAAGGTAGGCAAACAGGAGGCTGGAAAAACACAGCAAGCCAGGCAATGTCTGGAGGAAAGGAGCAGTCAATGTTTTTGGTATTACCTTTCTTCAGGACTACTACTACCAGTGTCCACCTATCACCACCATTCTGTCTCTACTCCTCCCCACCTCTTTATCTGCAGCTCCTCCTATCCCCACATCCAATCCTGAAGAAGGGTAATAGCTGAAATGTTGACTGCTCCTTTCCTCCAGATGCTGCCTGGCTTGCTATGTTCTTCCAGCCCTCTGTTTGTCTACCTTGGATTCCAGCATCTGCAATTTTTTTGTCTCTATTGAAAATAAGGTAAATGAGTCGGCAGCACAAATCATCGCAATTGCATATGATTTAGTGACTACTAAAGAGACATGGTTGCAGGATGGTCACAACTGGGAGGGTTATTTATTCAGACTATTTGGAAGGACAGACAGAAAGGAAAGGGAGGTGGTGTAGCTCTGATATTTAAGGATGACATCAGGGTAGTAGTGGGTTCTATGGAGAAAAATGCTGAATCAATGTGGTTGGAAATTAAAAATAGTAAGGGGAAAAAGTCACTGATAATGTAGTCTGTAGGTCCGATGGGACAGGCAATAAACAAAGAAACAACTGATCATGTAAAAACAGTACAGCAATTATCATGGGGGATTTTAATCTACATTTTGATTAGTCAAACCAAGTCGGTCAAGGCAGCCTCAAGGAGTTCATAGAATGTGCTTGCGATAGTTTCCCCAAACAGTACGTAATGAAACCCACGAAGGAGCAAGACATCCTATATCTAGTCCTCTGTAATGAGACAGGAATAATTGATTATCTCATAGTTAGGGATCCTTTTGAAGGAGTGATTATAATATGGTTGAATTTAAAATACATGTAGAGGGTGAGAAGGTAAAATCCAGTGCCTTGTGCTTAAACAAAGGAGACTACAATGGGATGAGGGAGGAGTTGGCTAAGGTAGACTGGGAGCAAAGACTATATGGTGGGACAATTGAGGAACAGTAGAGGACTTCCAAAATGATTTTTCACATTTCTCAGAAGTATATACCAGTTAAAAGGAAGGACTATAAGAAAAGAGATAATCAGCCTTGATAGCTAAGGAAATAAAGGAGAGTATCAGATGGACAGCTAATGCATACAAAGTGGCAAAGATTACTGGGCAAGTAGGGAATTGGGAAATCTTTAAAGGTCAACAGAAAGCCACAGAAAAAGCTATAAAAGAAAAGTTAGATGGATTATGAGAGCAAACTAGCTCAAAATATAAAAACAGATAGCAGATGTTTCCACAAATATATAAAACGAAAAAGAGTAGTTAAGGTAAACATTGGTCTTTTAGAGGATAAGAAGGGGGATTTAATAATGGGAAAATGAGGAAATGGCCAAAGCGTTGAACAGGTTTTTTATGTCAGTCTTCACAGTGGAAGACACAAATAACATGTCAATAATTGATGATAAGGAGGCTATGGCAGGTGAGGACCTAGAAATGATCCTTATCACTAAGGAGGTATTTTGGGGCTAAGATAGACAAGTCTCTTGGCCCTGATGGAATGCATCCCAGAGTGGCAGGGGAAATAGCAAATGTTCTCGTGGTAATTTACCAAAATTCACTGGACCCTGAGGCGATTGGAAAACGGCAAATGTAACACCACTGTTTAAAAAATGGGGTAGACAAGAGGCGGGTAACTATAGGCCCATTAGCTTAACTTCAGTAAGCTTTTTTTTATTCAAAAATATATTTTATTCATAAAAGATATCTTTACTTGTGTGTATGTATGATGTATATATAAATGATATATGAGTCACAAATGCAGTTTGGTTCTGTACAGTAACATATCAAGGGAACAAACAAACATTGGAGTTTAACTCTATCCAAATAAACCAAAGACATTTCTTACATACACAAGACCAACAAGTTTTGAGCAGAAACTGAGTTAATGGTCCTCCAGGCGCAGTTGATGTTTGCCTTGGTGAATGTCCCGGGGAACAGACCATACAGCATAGAGTCCTGCATCACGGATCTGCCCAGGAAGAACCTCGCCAAAACCAACTGCATCTCTCTCCAGACTTCCTTTGCAAAAGCACATTCCAGGAGACGTGTGACAGTCTCAACCTCCCACAGCTGCTCTGAGGGCAGCATGCAGTGGCACAGACTGTCCAGGTAGACATGAAGGATCTCAGATGTCTCGTGCCCTTCTCACCACCAGCCAAGCGATGTCTTGGTGGTTGTTGGAAAGTTCTGGTGTTGAGGAATTCTTCCAAATGACTTTGACAGTCTACTTGAGAAAACCACGTGGCAGGATCCATCCTCTCCTTTTCCCACAGGGCCTCGAGGATGCTATGTGCTGACCACTTCCTGATGGACTTGTGGTCAAAGGTGTTTTTCTTTATAAATTTCTCTACAAAGGACAGGTGATATGGAACGATCCAAATACTTGGTGCAGCAGCACACAAAGGTTGCAATCAGGATGACGGCAGCGCTGGGTACATTCCTTTCCCCCTTATCCAGAGTTTTGTACATGGAGTCCCTGCAGATACTGTCCATCTTAGACCTCCAGATGAAGTGGAAGTTGATTTGGGTAACTGCAACAGCACAGATTTGGAAAATGAGTCAGACCTATGCCACTTACAACAAGAGAGACAGTGCCTCACACCTGATGACCAGGTTTTTGCCCACAATGGAGAGGGAACAGTGCTCCCAAAAAACCAATTTCTGCTTCACTATGGCAATGCGCTTCTCCCAAAATTTTGCATATGACCCAGCCCCTCTGAACCAAGTTCCTAGCACCTTCAGGTAATCTGTCCTGATGGTGAAGGGGATAAAGGATCGGTTGGCCTTGTTCCCAAAGAACATCGTTCACTCTCGCCTCGATTTACTTTGGCTCCTGAGGCTGGATCGAACTAATTGCAGAGGCTCATGAATCGACACACTGACTGTGGATCCAAGCAGAAAATGGCGACATCATCCATGTACAAGGAGGCTTTGACCTGCAGGCCTCCGCTGCCTGGAACAGTCACCCCTCGTAGGCTCACATCCTTCTGATGGACTTAGCAAAAGGCTCTATACAACACACAATAATTAAGGAAGAGATAGTGAGACATTTCGATAGAAATTGTCCTATTGGGCAGAGGCAGCATGTGTTCATGAAACGCAGGTCATGCTTAACTAACTTACTGTAATTCTTTGAGGATATTCTGAGTGTGGTGGACAATGGGGAACCAGTCAATGTGTATATGTGGACTTCCAGAAGGCATTCGACAAAATGCCGCACAAAAGGCTACTGCATAAGGTGCACAGATTTATGGGTAATGTATTAGCATATTTTGGTTAACTAACAGAAGGCAAAGAGTGGGGATTAATAGGTGTTTTTCTGGTTCACAATCAGTTACTAGTGGTATATCTCAGAGATCAGTGTTAGGACCACAATTGTTTACAATTTACATAGATGATTTAGAGTTGGGGACCAAGTGTAGTGTGTTAAAGTTTGCAGATGACACTAAAATGAGTGGTAGAGAAAAGTGTGCAGAGGAAACTGAAAGTCTGCAGAGGGATATAGATAGATTAAGTGAATGGGCAAGGGTCAGGCAGATGGAGTACAATGTTGGTAAATGTGAGGTCATTCATTACAGGAATTACAGCAAAATTGACTACTATTTAAATGGTGGAAAATTGTTGTATCTTGCTGTGTAGATAGACCTGGGTATCCGTGTGCATGAATCACAAGAGGTTGGTTTACAGCTGCAGCAGGTAATTAGGAAGGCAAATGGAATATTGTCCTTCACTGCCAGAGGGTTGGAGATTAAAAATAGACAGATAATGCTGCAACTGTATAGGGGCTGGTGGGGTCACACCTGGAGTACTGTGTACAGTTTTGGTGTCCTCACTTGAGAAAGGATGTACTGGCACTGGAAGGGGTGCAGAGGAGGTTCATTAGTTTGATTCTGGAATTGAGAGGATTGCCTTATGAGGAGAGATTGAGTAGACTGGAACCATACTCATTGGAATTTAGAAGAATGAGAGGGGATCTTACAGAAATATATAAAATTATGAAGGGAATAAATAATAAAGAATCAGGGAGGTTTACACTGGCAGGTAAAATTAGAACTAGGTAGCATAGCCTCAAAATAAGGAGGAGAAGATTTAGGACTGAGCTGAGGAGGAACTTCTTAACCAAAACAGTTGTGAATCTGTGGAATTCCATGCCCAGGGAAGCAGTTGAGCCTACCTTGTTGAATGTTAGTAAGGCAATAGATAGGGTTTTGAACTGTAGAGGAATTAAGGGTTATGGTGAGCGAGTAACTAAGTGGAGCTGAGTCCACAAAGAGATCAGCCATGATCTTATTGAATGGCAGAGCAGACTTGATTTGCCAAATGGTCTACTCCTGTTCCAATTTCTTATGTTCTTATCTCACATCAGGTCACTTATCAGGATGCCATGATGGTGAAGGTGAGTCTCACACATCAGTGTTGGATTCACCCTGTAGAGGGCTGAGGGCCCCACTATTCCTGTATGAGTGGTAGTGATATGTGTTCAGACTTTGTAATAATTAAAGCTCTTCAAGGGATTTGAGCAAAAAAAAACAGTACAGCACAGGAACAGGCCCTTCAGCCCAAGACTGCAACGACACATGATGCCTTTCTAAACTAAACACCTTTTGCCTCTACGCGGTCCATATCCTTCTATTCCCTGTCTATCCATATATCTGTCAAGATGCATCTTAAACTTTACAATTACATCCACTTCCACCAC
Organism: Rhincodon typus; assembly: GCF_021869965.1. Taxonomy (NCBI): domain Eukaryota; kingdom Metazoa; phylum Chordata; class Chondrichthyes; order Orectolobiformes; family Rhincodontidae; genus Rhincodon; species Rhincodon typus. The sequence continues at coordinate 55,536,863 of NC_063334.1, forward strand.
ATCTTCCAGCAGCATATTCAATGCATTTACCACCATCTGTGTAAACAAAACCTGCCTCTCACATCAGTAACTGATAGTGGCACAGTGGCTAGCACTGCCAATTCACAGTATAAGGGACAAGGGTTTGATTCCACTGTTGGGGGATTGTCTGCGTGGAGTTTACACATTCTCCCCATGTCTGCGTGGGTTTCCTCTGGTTTCCTCCCACAGTCCAAAGATGTCCAAGTTAGGTAGATTAGCCATGCTAAATTGCTCATAGTGTCCAGAGATATGCAGGGTAGATGGATTAGCCATGGGAAATGCAGAATTATAGGGATAGGGTGGGGGTCTGGGTGGGATGTTCTTTGGAAGGTCACCGTGGACTCGATGGGCCAAATGGTCTGCTTCCGTACTATAGGAATTCTATGATCTCTTTAAACTTACCCCCTTTTACCTTAAACCTATGTCCCCTAGAAATTGATATTTCTACCCTGGCAAAAAGTCTCTGACTGACCATTCTATCCATGCCACTCAATCTTATAAAGTTGTACCAGGTCGCCTTTTATCCTTTGACGTTCAAGGGTAAACAAACCAAATTTGTCTAATCTCTGCTCATAGCTAATGTGCTCCAAACCAGACAAAACCCTGGTAAACTGGTTCTGTACCCTCTCCAAAGTCTCTACATCCTTTTGGTAGAGTGGCAGCCAGAACTGTGCACAATATTTTAAATGTGGCTTAACAAAAGTTCTAAACAGTTGCAACATGACTTGCCAATTTTTATACTCTATGCCTTGACAGATGAAGGCAAGCATGCCAATATGCCCTGACCACCCCTAACTACTTACATTGCCACTTTCAGGGAACTGTGGACCTGTACACTTAGATCTCTCTATATGTTGATGCTATTAAGGATTCTGCCATTTACCGTATACTTCTGTCCTGCTTTAGATCTTTATTTGTCTGGATTAAACCCCATCTGCCATTTCTCTGCCCAAGTCTCTAGCCTATTTATGTTCTGCTCTATCCTCTGGCAAAGCTCCTTACTATCCACAGCTCTCCCAATCTTTGTATCATTCTCAAACTTACTAATCAGGCCACCTACATTCTCTTCCAAATCATTTTTAAATATTACAAACAACAAGGATCCCAGTAAATATCTCTGCAGAACACCTCTGGTTAGAGATCTCCAATCTGGAAAACACTCTTCCACCACTACGCTCTGTCTTCTATGACCAACCAGTTCTGTATCCATCTAACCAGCTCACCATAGAGCCCATCTGACTTCATGTTCTGTATCAGTCTGTCATGAGAGACCTTGTCAACGACCTTGCTAAAGTCCATATAGGCAACATCTACAATCCTGCTCTCATCATTCTTTGTCACTTCCTCAAAGAACTCAATCAAGTTTGACAGACACAATCTTGCCCACACAAAGCCATGCTGCCCATTGCTAATAACTTCTCCGAATATCAGTAAGTCCTAAGAATCTTCTCCAATAACTTCCCTACCACTGACATAAGGCTCACCACCCTGTAAGTTCCTGGACAATCCCTGTTGCCCTTCTTAAACAAATGACCAACTTTGGCTATTCTCCAATCCTCGGAGAGCTCTCCTATGGCTAAAGAATTCACATGTCTTGATATGGAATAAAGGAGAGGCCATAGGCCGGCCTCCTCAGTTCAGTGTACAGTCAGAGGGAAGTTGTGAGGGTTTGCAGGGTTGAGGTCTGAGAGTGGGGACTGACACCTGAGCAAGGCTGCTGTGCTCACTTGCTGTAAGCTGCTAAATGTCCATTTGGTTAAGTGCAGGTATTTGAAGGATGGAAGCAGCAAAAGGTTGTTCCAGTGAAGTCTTCAAAGGTAGGTCTTCAAGGAAAGCATATAAAGCCAGCAACATATCTTAGAATGGGTTGGGAGGATTCTATGGAACTGTTCTTAATATGAACTCTCACAGGGAAATAACGTATCAGCTGTCAGTTATATTAACAGAAGTATGTACTCACAAGTAAAAGTTTTTAACTGCCTGTTTAAGCACTGAAAGTCATCTCTTGACCATTTATCAGCATTCACAATCACTTCCTGAAAACTCTCCCATTCAGCAAAGTAATAAAAGAATATCGCTGTAGGCAGGCCTTATAAAAAGCCCGGAACTAGATGATTCACCTCCCCTCCTGATATAGTTTGTACCACAGATTGAAACTTCACCCTCCTTCAGCAGACCATGATTGCAATTCTAGCCTGTCTCCAACTCTACCAGTGAAAATATGGTGTGCAGGCATGGCCATCCAAGAGGTAGAATCACAACATTGAGAAATTGTCTGATTCCTGACTGCCATTTCAAAGCAAATTATCCAGCCCCTTGGAAAAGCATGAAGGTAAGTTTCAGAGTTTGACAGAAAGATGGAATATGAGACAGTGCATAAATAAAGTATGAGTGTAAGGTAAGTTGAGCAAGTTAAGGTGTGAGAAATGATATGCCATAGTAAGCTTCAGAAGCAGATTCAAGGAATTTGGTCGATATACATCAGAATGTTATGAATTGTTCTCAATTTTCCTCCCCTACTTAGGTCGTTGAACTGCTTCCTGCATTGTGTCCAGAATTGTCTTCTTAATTCCATTGCTAGGAAACAGAACATCTTTCCATGTCTTGAAAGCTCCCAGTACCATATCCAGGGAAGCAACTCTGAAATGAGGGGCAATCTTTCATTGTCTGGATTCCATTCTGGCACTTGCTTTTCTTTGCCTCTCAACTCCAAATTCTTTTAAATTGCACGTTCAGAATGTCCACTTAAATGCTGGAGTTGAAATCATGTCACTCAACAGATCTACAGACACAAATTGGTCAAGAACCCCAGAAATCATTTGAGTGGGTTAAAACACCAGCAAAAGTTATGGTGCACTTATGTCTGGGTTTCCCATATGCTAGCAGTTTCCCTACTTCCAATGCACCTCAACTTAAAATTCAGCTCAGAGTCTAAAGACAGTAAAATAGTTTAGATGAGGAATGGACAGCAGATGATAAACTATGTAAATGGAAATCAAATGATATGGCAACAGGACTGGACAATGACACTTCTGAGTGGAATTTAAGTTAACACCAAGTTATGGCAAAAGGCATTCAAAGATCTCAATGTTCCTATCATGAAAGAGATCTTCTAACAAAACACCAAAGTCATAGTACAAGGCAAAATCTTCCTTTTAAAAAAAAATGTTCTGACAAGGATAGCGGCAGTCCAATGTAGTTTCATGTGGTAGATATCAGTGAGAAACACTCAAAAATGCAAAATATAGTGCAACTCCAGAATCTCTACAGACACCCACAAAATTCAGAAGACTCCTGACACAACTCAAGAAGTATAAAGAAGGTTGAGGAGATTTTTCTTGGTTTGGGTACAGGCATGCTCGATCACTAAGGCACAGCAAATATCAAAAAATAGGGGAAGCCGATGTATAAACCTGAAAATGGTACCCATCCCATTTTCTTCCCAAAGAATCTAGTCATTAGCCCTAGAAGGCATTCTTGCCCCTGATATACTTGTTAGTTGTCCTAATGGAGGATTAAAATATTTATAGAAGCAAATTTTAAATAAAATATGAAATCTCAAAGTATTCTTTAATAGTGTGGGGCTGGTGGTTATTGGAACACCATGAGTAGTTGATTTGGGACTAGAGCAGACCAAGAGGCAGAAGGAGAAAGTTAAAGGTGGAAAATCAATTCTTCAAAATGTCTAGGATTGTGATGTTCAGTGCTTGAAGGCAAACCTCCATGGCGGATTTGAGTCATCAAACCATCAGGGAAAAGAGGCACAATCCAGTTGCTCTGCATAATAACTAGGTGCAGTGAATGGCGATAACTAGAATTGGATGTATGGCATTCAGGCATGGGAAGAGAGCAGAGAGAAACAAAGCTAAATATTTATTTATATAAATATTTTAAATAAGTTTCCCCGATACTTGAGGAACTCTTTTAACAAATTCTAAAATATCGTGGGCAATGCAATATTTACCTAAGCAAAGTTTTAAAGACTTTGAAACCCACACTACCGCACCATGTGCTGAATATGCTTAAGAACTTTAACTTAGTTCTGACAAAATGATTAGGAAAACAACTTCTTGTGTTCCAATGAGGGATTATATCACATGAAACTTCAAGCTAGATCAATTGTCATAGCATGGAAATTGTTCCCTGGAGAGGAGTGGCAATTGCAATTAGAAGACACCAAAATAAGATGTGGATAAGCACACCATGTGGTGTCTATGAGGATCATTTACCCCTGATATGCCAGGTTACTTAAAACTTTAGGGAAACAGAAGAGGTTAGCAAAAAACCTGTGCCAGCTCCACTTCAGATCTGAGAATGGCAAGCAGCAAGTCAAAGACAGGGCCTCATGCAGCGGCTGTGTTTCCAATAAAATTTAGAGATGCAAAGCCCCCTCAGGAGCAACTTGAGCCAGGAATGAGGAAGGGAAGTGATGATCTGAACTAGAATTAAAAGGAAGTTTAGGTCATTGTAGATAAATCACAAATCCACTGCATCCTGTATGCCTGGTGTCAAATAGAGGCAAAGGAACTGACCTTACAATACTTAAATTGGCAAGATAATCAAACTTAACACGACTTATTCATTTGAGTATTACTTACCTGTCCCACAAATATGTTGCCTGCTGCCACCAATGACTCTGTGGGAGATGTATCCATGGAAATTTGCATTATCCAGCCAATCTGAAAAATGGAAAACAATCTAAAATATTTCCTAGACTTGGTACAAAGGAATGTAATCATCTTTGTTTTTTATTTCCTTGTGTGACATGAGTGACACTAGCTGGTCACCATTTTTACCCATGTCTAGCTGTCCTTGAGGAGGTGGTGGTGAGGTGCCTTCTTGAACTGCTGAAATCCACATGATGTAGGTTGATCCACAATGCTGTTAGGGAGGAAGCTCCAGGATTTTGACCGAACGACAGTGAAAGAACGGCAATATTATTCAAAGGCAGGATGGTGAGCGACTTGGAGGGACATGTGCAGGTAGTGGTGTTCCCAGGTATCTGCTGCACTAGTCCTTCTAGATGGAAATGGATATGGGTTTGGAAGGCGGTATCTAAGGATCTTTGGTAAATTTCTGCATCTTGTAGGCAGTACACCCTGCTGCTACTGAGCTTCGTTGGTGGAGGGCGTGAATACTTGTGGTTGTGGTGCCAATCAAGTTGGCTGTTTTATGCTGAATGATGTCAAGCTTCTTGGGTGTTGTTGGACCTGCACCTATCCAGGCAAGTGGGGAGTATTCTACCAGAATCTTAACTTGTGACAGTGGAAAAGCTTTGGGGAGTCAGGAGCTGAGTTAGTCACTGCACTATTACAAGCTTCTGAAAAGCTCTTGTACCTATTGTGATTATGGGGCAAGTCCAGTTGAGCTTCTGGTTAATGGTAACCCCCAGGATGTTGATTGTCAGAGATTCAGTGATGGTAACACCATTGAATGTCAAGGGCTGGTGGTCAGACCATGTATCAGACCAAGGCTGGATATTGTCCAGATCTTGTTGCTTTTGAACATGGACTGCTTCGGTATCTGAGGAGTTGTGAATGGTGCTGAAAGTTGTGCAGTCATTGGCAAACATCCCCACTTCTGACTTTATGATGGAGGGAAGGTCATTGATCAAGTAGCTGGAGATGTTTGAGCCTAGGACACTACCCTGAGGAACTCCTGGAGTTGAGATGACTGACCTACAACAACTACAACCATCTTCCTAGGTGCCAAATATGACTCCAACCAGCAGACAGTTTGCTACCTGACACATTGTTTCTAGTTTTTCTAGGGCTCCTGGATGCCGCACTTGTGAAGTGGTATTACTCTCACCTCACCTCTGGCATTCAGTTCTTTTGTCCATGTTTGTACCAAGGCTGTAACAAGGTCAGGAACTGAGTGGTCCTGGCAGAAGCCAAACAGGGCAACAGTGAGCAGATTATTGCTAAGCAGGTGCTACTTGATAGCACTGTCGATGATACTTTCCATCTCTTTGCTGAGGATTGAGAGTAGAACGATGGGTCAGTAATCAGCCAGGTTGAATTTGTCCTGCTTTTAGCATACAGGACATAACTGGGCAATTTTCCACATTGTTGGATAGATACCAGTGTTGTAACTGAACTGGAAGAGCTTGGCGAGGGGAGCGGCAAGTTCTGGAGTATGAGTCTTCAGCACAATTGCCAGAAAGTTGTTGTGGCCCACTGGCTTTGCAGTAACCAGTGCCTCCAACCATTTCTTGATATCACATGCAGTGAATGGAACTGTCTCAAGACTGGTATCTGAGATGCTGGTGACCAGTGGGTAAGGTCAAGATGGATCATCCACTCGCCACTCCTGGCTGAAGATTGCTGCAAATGCTTCAACCTTATTATTTTGCACTGATGTGCTGGGCTCTTCCATCATCAAGGAGGAGGATATTTGTGCAGCAGCTTCCTCAGTGAGTTGTTTAATTGTCCACCACCATTCATAACTGAATGTAGCAGGAATGCAGAGCTTAGATCTGATCCATTGATTGTGGAATTACTTAGCTTTGTCTATGTCTTACTGCTATGCTGTTTCACACGCAAGTAGTCATGTTTGGTATCTTCACCAGGTTGACAGTTCAGTTTTAGTATGCCTGGTGCTGCTCCTGGCATGTCATCCTGCACTCTCCATTGAACTTAGGTGGACCTCCTGGCTTGATGGCAACGGTTGAGTGGGGGATATGCTCAAAATGAGGTTGCAGGTTCTGCTGCTGTTGATTGCTCAGAGTGTCTCATGGATGCCCAGTCTTGAGTAGCTAGATCTGTATGATGTCTTTCCAATTTAGCATGGTGACAGTGCCACACAACACGATGGAGGGTATTCTCAATGTGAAGGGGAACTTCAGCTCCACAAGGACTGTGAGATGGTCATTCTTGCCAGTATTGTCATGGACAGATGCCACTGCAGCAGGCAGATTGGTAAGGATGAGATCAAGCATGTTTTCCCCTCTTGTTGATTCCCACATCACCTACTACAGACACAGTCTAGCAGCTATGTCGTTTAGGACCTGACCAGCTCAACCAGTAGTGCTGCTGCTGAGTCATTCTTGATGCTGGATATTGAACTCCCCCATCCAGAGTACATTTTGCATCCTTGTCACCCTCAGTGCTTCTTCCAAGTGTTCAATATGGTAAGCAGCAGGAGATTTGCATGCCCGTGTCTAACCTTAAGCCACGAGACCTCATGGGGTCCTGAGTCAATGTTGAAGATTGACAGGGCAACACCCCTCTGACGGTATACTATTATGCCACCACATCTGTTGTGTCCGACCTGCTGGTGAGACAGGACATATCCAGGGATGGTAACTTTGGTTCTGGGACTTTGTACAGTATGATTCCATGAGTATTACTATGTCAGGGTGTTTGCTTGATTAGTCTGTGAGACAGCTCTCCCAATTTTGGCACTAGCCCCCAGTCTGTAAGGAGGAATTTTCAGGATCAACATGGCTGTTTTTGCTGCTGAATTTTGTAATGCCCAGCTTGATGCCAGATGAGCTGTCTGGTTTCATTTCTTTGTTGAGACTTTGTAGTGACTGATACAACAGAGTGGCTTGCTAAGCCATTTCAAAGGGTAGCTGACAGTCAATCATAGTGCTGTGGGGCTGCAGTTGCATGTAGGCCAGACCAGGTGTGGATAAGAGATTTCCTTCCTGAGCCGGATGGGGTTTTCTGACAATCAACAATGGTTTCATGGTCATAAGATTCTTAATTCCAGATAGTTTTTATTGAATTCAAATTCCACCATCTCCCTGGTGAGATTCAAACCAGGATCGCCAGAACTTTAGCTGAGTTTCAGGATTAATAGCCTAGTGATAGTACCACTAGGCTATCACCTGCTCAATAATGCTATTTAAAAAATTATATTATTTGGTAGAGCTTTTTGGTTACTACGAGAGAGATTTTAGATGTTAAGTTCATGTTGATCTGATATGAATGTCAGAGTTAAAAACAAAAATTATTTTACCATTTGATAGACTATATGTGATATACATAATAGAGATAACTGTGCACATTGAAGCAACACTCCCTCAGTCAAGATTCAGTTACATTCTAGTTTTCATCTATGATGGTCTCCAATATGTGATTGTTAAAAGTGAACTTCAAATCAATTAACAAACAAACCAACAACAAACAATCTGATCGGAAAACAATGAGACCAAAGTGTATCCATAGCCTTAAAAAAATGGAAGTGTCACAAAGATTTGGCAATTACAAGACAGGCAATAGCACATAACTGTCATTGCGGCTGATGTCCTCACCATGGATTATCTTTATCAGAATCAGTCAGAAGTTAAAGCGAATTCTGAACAGCTCCTTTTTATTGTGCTGTTGAAAAGAGTGGTCTAGTCATCTCTTTGACAGCATTTTCATTCAGTACAATTAGAACAGGATATGATTAAGGTGTAGCTCATTTCATATTTTTGCATGGTGCCTTTCTGTGATGTACCTTCCACATAAAAGTTGATGTCTGAATGTAGCAATAAAGATCTTTTTGAAATTTGAGTGGCATGGTGACCTTACAGCACTAGGCACCCAGGTTCAATTCCACCCTAGGGCGACTGTCTATGTAGAATTTGCACATTCTTCCCATGTCTGCGTGGATTTCCTCCAGGTGCTCTGGTTTCCTCCCACAGTCCAACAATGTGCAGATTAGGTGGATTAGCCATGGGAAATGTAGGGTTACAGGGATGGGGCAGGAGGTCTGGTTGGGATGTGCTTAGGAGGGTCAGTGTGGACTCGAAGGCTGAATGGCCTGCTTCCACACTGTAGAGATTCTATGATTCAATGATCTGAGATAAAGGAAACTGTCAGAAAGATGATCCATAATAATTCCCAACTAATGACCATAAAATAGATAAACGGTATCTCAATCACTCAGGTAAAACATGTGATTTGCTTTTAGTTCCTCCTTTAACATGATAAAATTATTTAAGGGAAATTTTGATTGCACAATTTATGTTACGCTTCCAAAGAGGATTCTTTTATCATAGAAGGCTTTTAGAACAAAAAAAAATCATTTTTAATTTGTTTAAGGCCAGTGGAGGACTACAGGTAATTAATGATCCATAATGCAGAGTATGTCATATAGTTTTCGTAAACTTACCATTGGCATTTACTTTTTAACTATTGTTATCATGAGGATAATGAAGAATTGAATATAATTCCTCCATTTGTTCAATCACTTAAATTATAATCTTCTTTGTCACAGTACTGAATAGCTGTATTGTGAAACATAATCATATCAAAGCTTAAGTTCAAAGTTTGCAAAGGATTGAAATATAGTGATGTAGTGGTATCTAGATTCTGTTTGAAGATTGTAGAAAGGCAGAAAACTGGCGTGTGATTTGGTGGAGGGGACAAACCTTCCGGCACATTTCATGCAATAACTTGAATAAGACCATGAGATCCAGGTGCAAAGGAGAGAAAAAGGTATAAAGATTTCAGGCACAAGGTCTTCTTTACATTTGTCAGGTATCCTCAAGATGTGGTAGTGTGCTTACATCTGAAGATGGCATATGCAAAAGAAACCATAAAGTGAAAAAGCTTTAACAAAATGTTTCAACTCATTTCCTTATTTGTAAAAAAATGCACTAAACTGTAAGCCACAAGGTCTAGCAGATATATCGAAAACCTCCATTATGGTTCTTCCCATGTTGAGATTATCTACACTGATAAATGACCTGCCATCAGCCCACCCTAATGCATAGGAGTCTAGTGTGGGTAAATTGCCAAATTTTAAAATTATTAAAGAATGTATTAATTTGCATACCTTCAAAATGAGCCATTGTACAAATCCAAGAAAATACAATATGGAAATTGTTGTGCTGAAGAAAATCACTATTGGTAAAACCTAATGAAAAAATAAAGGAAAGTGCATTTGGTACATTACACTTTGGCTACATTAAACTTTAACTATGTAAATTAGCAACTAATTAATTAAATAAATAATGCTAGGCAGACATGGTAAGGATTCTGGTGCATCATGAACGCAGCATGTGGGAATCTGTGGAATGCACTGCAATTCTTTAGAACCATACCTGCAGCTTGTGCAACTTCAGCTCAGAGCAGCTGATCTGGAATCTTAGTTGAAAACATTAAGGGACATCATGAAGGGGTGAGCTTCCTGGATGCTTTGTGCCAGCAGGCAAACACAATCCTTAGGTCATGGAGAACTTTGAACCTGGTCAATAGTCAAGGACAGCAGGCTATATTGTGAATCAGACAGGTATGGGGATATAGTATGTAGTGAGGAAGTGATTTACAAATCCAAAGGATAAGGTTGAGGCCACTGAACTGTTTCGTAATGTGGGTGAAGCCAAACAGAGTAAGATAGGAAGCAACACAGAGATTAACATAAATTGTGCATCAACAAATAAGGTCATTGCAGGGAACAAAAGTTTTAAAAAAACTTAAAGATTTCTTAGTTGAATGCATGAAGCATCTACAATACGAAAGATGAACTTGTGGAACAAATAAAATCACTCTTAGAGTTATGGTTCAAAGTGATCCTGATTGGGAGATAAATATTCCATAGTGTCCAATATCTCAGAAAGAGATACAGAAGGGCAAAGAAGGAGGTGTAGCCCTAATAGTAAAGAATGACATAAGGACGTTAATGAGAAAAGATTTGGTGTTAGAGATCATGAAGCAGTATCAGTATTAGTGGAAATTAGGAATAGAAAGAATCAGAAAACACTGTGCAGCAGGGAGTAGTTTATGGACCCCTGACAATAGTTTTACCATTGGCCAGAGCATTAACTAAGAAATTATTGGATTATGCAACAAAGGTAATGTTCTAATTATGGAAGAATTTAATCTTAATAAACACAGAATGAAAAAAATTAGCAAGTATGATCAGAAAATGAGTTTGTAGAAAGTGTTTACGTCAGTTTCCTGGAGCAACGTGTCCTAGAACTGACAAGGGATAAAGCTGTCGTAGATCTCAATTATATCATGAGGCAGGGTTGATTGAAAATGTCATAGTAAGAGATTCGCTAGAATATAGTGATCATTACATATTATGCTCAAAAGTGGCATAGTGCAATTGTAAATAATAACAAGAACACTGCCCAAGGATTCCCCATTACTGTCTACCACAAGGCTACCTTCACTGATGAATATGTGCAGGGACCCCTATAGTTCTACATGCCATAAGATTGGTTTTATGGCCCATTTTATAAACAGGTCCTGAGTCAACTGCACACTATGCAAGCATGATGCTAAAATAAGGCACATTAAAAAATCCATCCTGTGAGACAACGGCTTCCTGAATTCAAACAAATCTCGCTGTATATCATGCAAACTCTTGAACGGGCTTAATACTACTACTTTAGGTCCTGAAAAGTGCCCAGTCTAATTTGGATGGAATACTAAAGTACCTCAAAAGTGCAACCAAGAGGCAAAGCTAGCTGTTTCACATTACTACTACGCACAAGCAACATGAGTAGTGTTTGCCACTAACAGAAAGCTGCCAGCAAGCCAAAAAGATAAATCAGTAATGTGATATATAAATTTCAGTGTCAGGATGAATATAGGCTGCACTACTCAAAGACTAGCAGATTGTATCATACAGAATGTCCCTTCAGCTATTCTCAAAAAGCAAGGTACTGGCCACACCTAATCTGCCCATTTGAGCAAAACACAAAACACAGTGTCCAACATGAGATGTGATTCCATGAATTTGATAAATAAGTTTTGAGTGTGTTCAGAATTACACTGACAATGAAGGTAAGATTACCAGTCGGACTTGTAGCATGGCTTGTTTGTGCACATGGAGCTATATACTGCAGGACACAGGGCCAAGTTCTGGAAACAGAAAGAATGTGTACTGACATTGTGCTTGCTTCAACGTAACAAAATAGGGAACAGGCATTCTCAGGACAACGTCTTGACAAATCACAGCCAGTCTGCCTGGTTTGAATTTAAACGAGTTTGGTAGTTACCTGTCAGTAATCATCTAACTGTTGCATTCTCCGATGCAACATCTCTACCAATTGAGTCTACTTGCCAACCAATAATCACTATCTTCTCATACAGAAAAATGTTTTCTCCCTTTTACATTAGTATTTCTGATAATGTGCTAAAGCATACAGAGGCTTCAACAAAATATGTCTTTTATCAGCAATACTCAAGATCTATGCTATCAAACAACTATAAACAAGAATATTTAACTCAAACATTAGCAAATAAAAAATGAAGTCAAAACTTTTCATCGTGCATTAAATCAGGACTGCCATGCAAGAAACCAAACTTGGAAAGACAATGTATCAATTTATAGCATAAGAAGAAAGTGCAGATTGGTTGCACTTGTAGTGTTTAAGTGCTGCCCTGAAAAACAATAAATATTTAATGTAAACATACTAAATTATATAAGTAAAAGGGTTGCACTGGACTAGGAATTATTGGGTGAATAGATTAACAGGTATTGTGGAAAATAAACTGCAGGAAACATTTAAAGAAACAATACAAAATGTTCCAAAAATTTCACGGAGAAACAAAAACTCAGCAAGAAGGAAACCATCTGTGGTCCCCTCAGGAGGTTAAGAATAGTATTTAGTTAAAAGAAGAAACTTATAATTTTGCAAAGAATGGTACAAAAATCTAAGAGTCCGGAATATTTTAGAAACCAGCAGAGAGCCACCAAAAAAGTTGAATAGAACAAAAAAAACAGAATGAGAGTGAATTAGCTAAAAGTATAAAAAAGTACATTGTAAGATCTCATAGAAGTATATAACAGCAAAGAGAGAAACGTTGATCCGCTATAAAAAGAGGTAGGAAAAATTATCACAGGGAATGAGAAAATGGTGAGATGTTGAACAAATGTTTCATGTCTTTCTTCACAGTAGAAGACACAGATTACATAACAGAAATAAAAGACACAGTCAAATATCAAAAAGAGTAAGGAACATAAGTAATAGCAGCAAAGAAAAAAAAATTAGAGAATCCTAACAGACTAAAAACTTAAGCGACTTACGAGACTGAAAACCTGAAAGAAATTAGTGTTGAAAAACAGGCAGTATACAAAAAAGTTGAAGGCTGATAAATCCCTGGACCAAAAGAACTATATCCAACAGTGCTCAAGGAGCTGGTTACGGAGATAGTGAATTTGTTGGTGGTTATTTTTCAACCTTCTATTCATGCTAAAAAGTTTCCTGCTAAATGTTAATTCACAAATGTAACACCACTACTTAATAAGGGAAGGACAAGGAGTATGAAGAACTACAATATTTTAGTTTAATGTCAGTAATGGGGAAAATAAAAACATTATAAAGGATGTAATAAGTGAATGTGGGATTAGGGTAATAAACTTGCTTGGATTGAGAAATAGTTATGAGACAGAAAGTCAAGAGTAAGAATAAGTTTGTTCCAGCTCCTTCAACACTCTGGGATGTAGTTCATTTGGTTTAGAGGGTTTATGAACCTACAACCCAATTCAATTTTGAGTACTGAATCTTTATTAATACTAATTTATTTCAGTTTCTCAATTTGACAAGTCCATTGATTGCTGAGTATTTCTGGCAGATATTCAATTTCACCTACCAAACCAAACATAAAGTATTGTAAATGCATTCTGAAGAAGAGACATATCAGACCCAAAACGTTAACCCTGTTTCCATCTACACAGATACTGCCAAACCTGCTGAGCTTCTTCAGCATTTCCTTTTTATTTCAGATCTCTAGTATCCACTGTAGAGTCAGAGTTCTCCCACAGAAACAGACCCTTTGGTCCAACTTATCCATGGCGACCAGACATCCCATTCTGGCCTAATCCCATTTGCCAGCATTTGGTCCATATCCCTCTAAACCCTTCCTATTCATTTACCAATCCAGATGTCTAATAAATGTTGTAACTGTGCTTGGTTCCACCACTTCTGGCAGCTTGTTCCATACATGCACTACCCTCTGCATGAAAAAGCTACCCCTCAGATCCCTTTTAAATCTTCCCTTCTCACTTTAAACCTATGTCCTCAAGTTTTAGATGCCCTCACCCTCAGAAAAAGATCTTGGCTATTCACCCTATCAATGCCCCTCTCCATTTTATAAACCTCCACAAGGTCACCCCTCAGCCTCCAAGGCTCCAGGGAAAAAAGCCTCAGCCTATTCAGCCTCTCCCTATAACTCAAATTCAAGTCCCAGCAACATCCTTATATATCTTTTCTGCACCCTCTCAAGTTTAACATCTTTCCTATAGAAAGGTGAACAGAATTGTATGCAGTATTTTAATGGAGATCTCACCAATGCTCTGTACAGCCGCAACATGACACCCCATCTCCTATACTCAATGTTCTGACCGATGAAAGTAAGCATGCCAAATGCCTTCTTCACCACCCTGTCACTCATGACTCTACTTTCAAGGAACAATGGACATGCACCCCCTAGGTCTCTTTGTTCAGCAACAATTCCCAGGGCCCTTTATTATAGTAGAAATAAACAGGTGGTTTTGAGGATAACATGCAGTCACTAATGGGGTACTACAATGATCAACACTAGGTTCACAGCTGTTCACAATCTATATAGATGATTTGAAAATGAGCACCAGTTGTAATATTTCCCAATTATTAATGACACAACGTTGGGTGGGAATGTAAGTTGCGAGAAGGTTGCAAGGAGATGTCAATGGTGAAATGGAGTTCACCAGACATATCCTAGGGATTGTTGAATTGTCTAAGGGAGAGAAACTGAGAAAACTGGACCTGTTTGAAGCTTATAAAGTTTACACAGATTTTGAAAAGGTTACATAGATAACCTGTTTCTCCTTGCTGGTGAATCGAGAACCAAGCAATATAATCTCAGATTATTATCATTAAAGTGCAGAACAACAAAGACAAGGAGGAATTTCTTCACTGAGGATGGTAAATCTTTGTAATTCTCTACCTCAGAACTTGTGGAAGCTCAATCGTTGAGCATGTTAATAAAGACAGAAATCATCAAGGGATGGAGGGCTTGTGAGGGAAAGTAGATCAAGGTGAATACTTAGCCATGATTTATATGAATAGTGGAGCAGGCTTACTAGGCTCAATAGCCCACTCCTATTTCTATGTTCCTATTAAAGTGATGAATGTGGAAGAGGCTTAACAGGCCATGTGGTCTACTGCTCTCACTTACTGTGTTCTTTTGGCCTTCTAGAATGTTAGCATTTAAACTGTATCATCATGTACATTATGAGGCATCATAAAATCCAAGATATATATTAAACTGACCTTAAATGCAAAAAAGTGGTCCGTGTATGTTGCACCAAATAAAAATTTTGAACCAGCGTCTGCATAGTTTAAGAAAATCTGTAAAATAATAATAAAGTTGTATAATGGTTTGTTTATAAGCTTTAAATAATCAAGCCTCACAATAAAATAAAAGTAAAGCATATTTACTACAGATGGCATTATTAAAACTGTTTTGGAGAACACCACCATAACCAATGAACACTTAGAAACTTCTTTGTTTGCTTACAAATGCATTGTGTAAATCAACAAAACTTTGCAGTTATGTAGCGGCTTTATTGTTGGGAATGTTTGAAGTTGCTTCACAGAGGGAATCAAAATTTGGATAGTGAACCAAAGAAATATTACAGAAAGATGAACAAAAGCTTGCTAAAAAATTTAGGGATGGTTTTATTCATTCATTGCGTTGGGCATCACTTGTTGAGCAGTACTTATTCCCCATCCCTAATTGCCCTCAAAAAACTCATGATGAACTAACTTCTTGAATCACTACTGTCCATGTAGTGTAGATACATCTGTAGTGCTATTAGGGAGCGACTTCCAGGTTTTGATCCAACAGTGAAGGAACAGCAATATAGTTCAAAGTGAAGATGACTTGAGGTTTGGAGGGAAACATGCAAGTGATGGTGTTCCCATGTTTCTGCTGGCCTTGTACTTCTAGGTAGTAAGGCTTGTGGGTTTGGAAAATGCTACTGAAGGATCTTTAGTGAGTTGATACAGTGCATCTTCTAGATGGCATACACTTGTGCCACTGTTCATCAGTAGTGGAAGGACTGACTATTGAAGGTGAAAAACCAGGTGCAATCAAATGGGCTTTGTCTTGAATGGTGCTAAACTTTTTACGCGCTGGTGTATTGGCACCCATCCGGGTGCATGTGTCCATTATATCGTCATGACAAATCAGAGAGTGGCTACTGAGTGACTAGGCCTATCTGATACCTCACTGATGACTTTCGTGTACAACCCAAGTGCATGTGGGCAACATACATAAAGACAAAGTCATATTGTTTTACAAATGTGATCGGGAAGACGACTGAGGTGTTTAAGATTTCTTCTGTTCCCCGTGGAAAAACCATGCAGTGCTTTCCAGGGCTTATGTAAAGAATCACTGTACTCTGCTGCATAGCTTTTCTATCAAAAGGGCACAGGCCTGGTTATCAGGATATTGTTCCACCCGAGGAGGAGCAACAAAAGAAGGAGACACACAAGACATCCCTTTTCTGGTCAATTTGACTAAGATTGATTCATTTAACTCAAGTACCAGAGAATAAAACCTCCATCTCCACTTCCTGCCTGTCCTAGACTTTATTTTACCTTCCCTTCTCCATTAATGACAAACACAACATCCTTTTAGCCACAATGCTAAAAGCCTCAAAACAAATATTTCAAACCAACTTTGTAAATCAAACGATAAACCATTCAATACTTCATACAAAAGTCAACTTATCAACATACATACCTTCACTTGTCCTGATTTTCTAACATATAACTACAATAATACTGGCAGATGACTAATGCAAGGCTGCATTTTCACTGAGTGACAATACAGGTGACCTTGCAGTTTGACCTCAGCCAAATCTGGCCCCACATTTGGCTTTTGCTTCTACTAGTTTGGTATAAATACCAATGGTCTGGGCTGGCTGGTTGACAGGCAACAGCAAGCACACTTTTACTTGGAAGACAAATGCTGACATCAGGTCCTTGTCCCACTGCTATTTCCACAGATGGTGCTTCAGGAAATTAGAAGTGCACGTAAACAAAGGTAACACAGCAATGTTAATCTACATGTAGACTGGAATAATCTACTGATCACCAACGCTTTGTACAATGAATTTCTGGAATTTTTTTTCTATTCTCTTATGGGACATGGGTGTTGCTGGCTAGCCAGCATTTATTGTACATCCCTAGTTGCCCCAGAAAAGGTAGTAATAAGCTGCCTTCTTAAACCGTTGCAGTTCGTGGAATTCAGGGATTTTGACCAAAGAACACTAAAGTAACAGCTATATATTTCAAGTCAGGATGGTGAGTGACCTGGAGGGGGAACTTGCAGGTAGTGGTGTTCCCATGTTTCTGCCGGCCTTGTCCTGCTAAATAGAACTGGTCATTGATTTGGAATGTGTCTATGGAGTGGGGCAAATTTCTACGGTGCACCTTGTAAGTTGTACACACTGTTGCTACTGAGTGTCGTTCTGCAGTAGGTGGATGGTAGTGGATATGGTGCCAATCAAGCAGCTGCATTGTCTGGGGTAGTGTCAATCTTCTTGAGTACTATTGGCGCTGCATGCATCCATGCAAGTGGGGAGTATTCCATTACATTCATGACTTAGGTCTTGCAATGGCAGAAAGGCTTTGGGGAGTCAGGTGATGAGTTACTCACTAGAGTATTCCCCTTACTTGCTCTGTAACTATTGTACTTAAATGGTGAGTCCAGTTCAGTTTCTGGTCAATGGTAATCTCTATACTGTTAATATAGTGGGGGACTCAATGATGGTAATGCTACTGAATGTCAAGGGACAATGGGTTAGATTGTCTCGTATTAGAGATGGTCACTGCCTGGTATTTGTGTGAATCAAATGTTACTTGCCACTGTCAGCTGAAGCCTGGATATAAAACTAGGGTCTTAAATAGGTGAATAGCAAAGGTCCTTTCCCTAGAGTGTGGGAATTCAAAACTTGGGAGCATATTTTTAAAGTGAAAGGAGAAAGATTTAAAAGATACCTGACAGGCAACTCTTTCACACAAAGAGTGGATCGTAAATGGAATGAACTGCCAGAGGAAATGGTAGATACAGGTACAGTTACAATTCAATATTTAAAAGATATTTGGGTAAGTACATGGATAGGAAAGGTTTAGATGGAAAGGGCCAAACACAGGCCAGTAGCACTAGATTAGATTGGGAAATTTGGTTGGCATGGACTTGTTGGACGATTGGGTCTGTTTCCATGCTGTATGACTCTATAACTCTAAGTCTAAACGAAGGAACTAGGAAGGCATGAGAAGCAAGTTGGTTGTGGTTAATTGCAAAAATACATAATAAAGAATGATAGGTAATAGGTCTAATATTTAAAGGACAATGCAAGGATTATGACCAACATAGATTCATTTAAGGCCCAAAACTCAACAAGAATATGTAACTCAATTTTGAGTTAACTAAAAAAGTTAAAGATTGTATTAGATAACAAGATTAACATTGCCTAAAGAGTACTAAACCTGGAGATTGGAAATATTTCAGAATTCAGAAAAGGAGAACCAAGAACCCAATACAAAAAGAAAAATGGAACAGGAAAATAAACTTGAGGGGAGGCAATGACCTAATGGTATTTTCACTAGACTATTAATCCAGAGACCCAGGTAATATTCTGGGGATCAAATGATGACCATGAACCATTTTTGATTACCAGAAAAACACATGGTTCACCTAATGTCTTTTAGGGAAGGAAACTGCCATCCTTACCTGGTCTGGCCTACACTTAACTCCAGACCCACGAAATATCATTGACTCTTTACTACCTTATGAGCAATTAGAGATCAGTAATAAATGCTGGCTTAACCAGCAATACCCATATCCTGTGAATGAACAAACAAAAATAGCCGCAAAACCTCCTGAGACATGTAAAGGGGAAAAAAATTAACAAACTAAAAGGTGGGTCCAATATAGGCAAAGACTGGAGAATTTATAATATTAAACAGCAAAACGACAGAGAAACTAAATAATGACTTGGTATCTGCTTTCACAGAGGAAGATACAAGAAACTTCTAGAAATAATAGTAATCCGAGGGACTAATGAGAATGAGGAACAGAAAGAAATTAGTACTAATAAAAATGTAGTCTTGGAGAAATTAATAGCGCTGAAACACTGCAGATTCTTGGGACCTGATGATCTCCAATTCAGAGCATTGAAAGAAGTGGCTATCAAAATATTGGATGTATTCTTGGCAATGATTTAAAATAATATAGTTTCTGGAACTTGCCTGCAGACTGCAAAGCTTGCAGATGTAACCACACTACTTAAGGAAGGATGGAGACAGAAAATGGGGAAATTACAGACCTGTTAGCTTCATGTCACTAGCAGGCAAAACACTAGAAATTATTATAAAGGATGCGATAGTTAGACATTCAGAAATAATAATCTGATTGGCAAAATCATAATGGTTTATGAAAAGAAAATCATGTTTGGCAAACCAGTTAGAGGGTTTTAACAATATTACGAGTGGAATTGATAAGGACGAATCATTAGTTGTAGTGTATTTGAATTTTCAGAAGACTTTTGATAACATCTCACATAGGAGGTTAGTAAACAAAGTTTGCTGGGGTGGGCTTCGTATACTGGCACAGATTGAAGATTGGTAAACGTAAAGAAAGCAGACAGTAGGAATAAATGGGCCACTCTCCTGTGATAGCACCTTCCAAACTCTCAACTACACCATGTAGAAGGGCAAGAGCAACAAATACATGGAAGTACCATTCCTGCAAGACTCCCTCTCAGCCACTCACTATCCTGACTTGGAAATATATTGCTGTGCCTTCAGTGTCACTGCGTCAAAATTCTAGAACGCTCTTCCTAACTGCATCATGGGTCTACCTACACCAAATGAATTATAGCAGTTCATGAATGCAACTCACCAGAACCTTCTCAATGAAAGTTGGGAGGAGCAAAAAATGCTGGCCTGGCTAATGATGCCCACATCCCATGAGTGAATTAAAATAAAACTCTCAAGATGTCAGTGTGACTAGTCAAATACCATAATAATTAGTGCTTGGCCCCAGTTGTTCACAACCATATCAATTACTTGAATGTGGGAACCAAATGTAACATTTCCAAGTTTGTGGATGAAACAAAACACATAAGAATATAAGTTAGGAAGATGATGCATTCTGGGCCGCTTTGGGCCTCAAAGGAATGGTCATTCCCTCCAATCCTCAAGCACAAGCCAAAGTGTGTGGAAGAGAATATGAGTGCGACCCTTCAGAATGCCATAATCATCATAGGCCACAGTGGGCCCACTAACTCAGGCAACATCTTTGCAACAGGGTTCAGTATCAGAGATAACTCCTGCAATGCTGCTGGTCAGCAGCCTCTTGAGGTACCCTTCTGGCACGTTGACAATGAGATCAACCAACACATGAATTACAATCACAAGCAGAGACACATTGGCGGGCTAGCTCCACCTCAGGAGGGAGAGAGAAAGGGAGAGGGAGCCGGAGAGGGAGCGACATGGTGGAGCAATGTGGAGGTAGGGAGAGGTGGAAGGAGAGGGAAGGTATGAAGAAGAGGAAGGCAGGGGCATGTGAACATTGTGGGGAGAGTCGGCGGGAAGAGAGGAGTGGTAGAGAGGGGGAAGGAGAGGAGGGAGAGAAAGCAGGGAGAGAGATGGGGAGGGAGAGACAGAGGGAGAGTGGGGGAAAACAGGGAAAATGAGAGAAGGGTGGGTCTGTGTAACAGAGGAAAGGGGAACCACTTTTGCATTTCTCTACCATGTGTCTTCAATCCTTTTGCAATCTCACTCCCTGAGTCTGCAAAGTCTATCTTCCCCCCACATCCCTCTACACACAACGCAATCCCTTTCCTTCCAGCTGAACTTCATATCAATATTGTGCTTCATTGCTCTGGTGCAAAGTGCAGTCTTTATGTACGACATCAACAAAATGTGATGTGATGATGTCGAGGGTTGCGAGTTTCCAGATTAGCATGCATGCACAGTTGCAATTATGAGAAGACACTGCTTAAAAATAGTAGAGTTGCAGCAGCAGACCTTTAAGGAGGTATGTAATAATTCTCAATAATGATTTATCCCCGTGAGAAGGAAAGGCTCTTTGTGAAGAATGTATCTAAACTAAATAACAAAGTTAAGAACAATCATTTGGTAGTACAGAACTTCAGTATTGCTGAAAAAAGTCCCAATTAGTGGAAGATTCTCACCTTCCATGCATCAGGACTATGAAGTTTGAGCACAGATGAACAGTTTCAGAGTCCTACTATGCTGTAGAAACACAAGTGCTCTCATTACTAAGAGGATGCTGCCATCAATCTAAATAAATCTTCTGCCTATGACACAAATGAGTAACATAGTATATGAATTCCAGTGCTGGTGTGATCCAGGTATGTAGGCCATTCATCTCACAGACTGGAGGATTATTTCAAACAGGATATTCCTTCAGCTGCTCACAAACAACAAGGTACTGTCCACATCCAATCAGTCCATACTTGTAAAACTCACAATGTCCAACATTACACATGATTCTACAATTGCATACCATTTCCTCGATGATTCTGAGTGTGTAACAAAATACACTGGCATCCAATTTATGCTTGCAGTGCAGCAGACAGCATGTATTGGAAGTTACATATTTTAACAGGATCCTGTTTTTTGTAAAAAGAAAGAACAAATGCATCTAATGCACCTGTTTGAACGTACCTAAGGTTTGGTACCTAAGCAATGCTAGGCAGGTAACAGTCAATCATTATTATGCATTCACCACGGCAATACCTTCAAATATCGGTTTATCTGCCAACCAATCTGCACCTTCTTCTTATACAGTACAAATATTGATTTTCAGTTTGATTCATATTCTTGTGAATTGTCCTGATGAGTGTAAGATGAAAAGAAGTTCAACAAAATCTCTGTCTCTTTTCAGCAATACTAAAGTTAAGCATAGTATTAAAGTGAAATAAACACTACACAAATCTGCAAAGATTATAAGTGAGTCAGGGGATTGGATAAAATAAGAACCAGCAAAAAAGTAACAAGCAAGATAATTAAGGGGATGTAGATAAGAGTATTAGAAAAAGCCATCTCAATATAAAATGAAAGAATTTTTACAAGTATTTCAAGAGGAAAGGCGTAACTAAAGATAGAGTTAATCCACTAGAGCCGTGATCTCCAACAAGTAGATTGCAGTTGATTAATTAGTCAGAGTCTCTGGCAGTCAGTCTCACCATGTGCCTGCCTTCCTTCATTATTTGCATCTCTGACAGTTGATCTTACTGACCACCTGCAGTCCCTTGCTGTGCGTGTCTCTGACAGTTGATCTCAATGCCCTCCCACTCTCTCTTCCCTCACACACATTGATCATCATGCTGCAGCATGCCTTCCACTTTGGAAAGCCTAATAGCTGAGAAAAATGCATGCCCTTCACAGGCTGGTTGCATAGTGCTTTGGTTTGGTACAGTTGCGCTATCATTGCAGGATAAAGTAAGTTTACGGTGGCAATTCAAACAAACGATTAAGAAAAGCACAATGCAATCAGATACAACATAGCTTTTATTTTTATTTGTTCACAGGCTGTAGGTATCGCTGGCTAGGCCAGAATTTATTGCCTACTCCTAATTGTCCAGAGGGTAGTTAAGAGTCAACCATTTTGCTGTGGGTCTGGTATAGGTCAGATCAGATAGGCAGAGCAGATTTCTTTCCCCAAAAGGTCATTAATGAACCAATGTTTCTACGCCTCACCATTATCAAAGTGCTCTCAACACCAGTCAGCCAGATCATATCTACTCAGTATTTCCACACACCCCCTACCTAGTACACAGATTTCCACAATTGTCCATTAACTTATTAAAAAGATAATATTTACTTCAATTTCCACAAAAAAATCATCACAGAACTTAAACTCAATAATAATACCGCATTCAAACTTTGCAATAAAATAATTCAATGATTTAATTACAATTCAATGTCCCAGCACATTACAGATGACATGGCACAAAATAACCTATCCACCCACATACCAAAAACAATAATTGTGTAAAAACAGTTGATCTGCTCAAAGACTTGAGCGCAATGCTTTTTTTCCAATGAATTCCTGTTCTCCCACATACCTGCACTTGATGTCCCATCCACTCAAAAGCATGGAATCCTGCTCTTGTTCTCAAAATAAGGAGTCCAAAAACAAACTGCAAGCCTACGCCCCAGAAAACAGTTCTCCATCTTACCTAAAAATAAATCCAACATGAATGAAGTGAGTAGGGGAACTTAATTACAGAACTATCATTTTAGCATTTTTGTCTAAACTGAAAATCTAGCTGACAGCAGGAACAAAACTGAATAAAAGCTCCAAATTAATGCAAATCAAATTGCTTCAGATACTGAATCCAAAATTATAAAAATCGGGTTCAAAGATATTTTTCTGACACAAGAGCTGCATAATTAACATATGGACAACATTTTTTTCCTTCCAAAAAAGTCACATTGGACTTGAAATTTTAACTGTTTTGCACTCTAAAAATGCTGCGAGACTTGCTGAGCATTTCTAGCAGATTCTGTTTCTATTTCAGATCTTTAGCACCCCCAGCACCCAGTATTTTGCTTTAACTCTTTCCTTTAAAATTGTTCAGTAACCTCAATGTCATATCGGTTATTGAATCTTTCATGTTGGAGGCAGTCTTTAAACTCAAATAATGACTCAGATTTCCTTCTGTGACCAAACAGCCTATAGCCTAAGCAATTTGGCCCAACATAAAATTGGTTAAACAGTTTCTGCAAGCAAAGCCTAATGGAATACACAGGCCAAGGTTACCACAGGTCAAAAGTAAACAAGGGCCAGCTCAGATCTCTCTTGCACAGCTAATAGAAGTGCTCGATCTTAACAATGGGAGAGTGGTTGTGAGGAGAAACTCATTCAGAAGTACTCAGCCAGATCAACAGGGAAAGACATTATGTTAGCATATTCCCCAGTTTCAGCCAGACTCCTTAAAACCATGGAGTATTCATATCTCGGAAAGGGGATGGGGACACCTGGAATGACCTGGCCTAACCTCATTGGATACTGTGAACCCTATCCAGAGAATATTCCAAAAGGGCTCAGAAAGGGGGGACAAGGAGGTACACCTGGCGGCCATTCCCTCAGCAAAGACTCCATGCATAACTGAACTTTGTACTAAGATGACCATGAGTGCCCTGTCGACAGAGTTCAGTGAATTGAATCCAGCAGCCCAATCAAGTTCACTGCGTGCTTTTCAGACAGTCAGCTTAGTTTGGGAAAAGTTAACAACTCTTTCAAAAATTAAGTTTTATTAAAATACTTTCAAGTTAAAGACAACTAAGTTGAACCACAGTCCTTTGTCTCATACAGTAAGAACCCCTGAGTAAACACGTTTTAGGGGTAGTAAAATGGTCAAAGTGTCTGTATAGACTATTTCATAGGCAGCTTTTTTATTACACTATTTAGATTTGAAGTCAACTGCTAAAAGTGTACGCATACATTTGAAAAGAATCACCAGTGCTTCCAAATTACTTTTTTAACCAAACAATTGTTTTTTGCTTGCAGTAAACACATAATGACTACATGTATAAGCATAAGAACTTGCAGCAGGAGTAGGCAATTCAGCCCCTCGAGTCTGCTCCACCATTTAATAGCTGATCATACCTAATCTCATCTTAGCCTGAACTCCACTATCCCTTCAACCCATTACTAATTAAAAATCTGTCGATCTCCTCCATAAATTTGTTCAATGTCTCAGCATCCATCACACTCTGGGGTAGTGAATTCCACAGATTCATGACCCTTTGAGAGGGGTATTTTCACCTCATCTATGGTTTAAATGCTTATTCTAAAACTATGACCTCTCATTCTAAATTGCCCCGCATGAGCAAACATCCTCTCTAAGTCTACTTTGTCAATCCCTATTAGCATTTAACGTAACTCAAATAGATCTTCTCTTTCTTCAAAACTCGAGCCACACTGCTCAATCTTCCTTCAAAACACAAATCTCTCATTTCTGAAATCAATCTAGTGAAGCTCCTCTGAATTACCTGCAAAACTATATCCCTCCTTAAGTAAGGGAATCAATATTGGTCACAACACTACATGCACGGTCTCACTAATGCCTTATACAGCTGCAGAAACACTTCCGTACCTTTGTACTGTATGCCTCTAGCAATAAATATCAAAATTCTATGAGCCTTTCTTATTACTTACTGTACCTCCATGCTGGTTTTCTGCGATTCATACACAAGGATATCCATAGCCCTCTGCACTGAAACACTCTGAAATTTCTCTCGATTTAGATAATACATTATTTTAGTTTTCAGAGCAAAAGACTTTTAATTCCTGAGATGGGTTTTCTGTCATTCTTTTTCCATAATTTCTCCTCTATTTGAACTCTACAAAACCAAGCCCATTGAATGTAATATGTTCGTAATGCCCTTTTTTGGCGGATGGCCAAAATCATCAGCAGGCCAAATACATTCTATGCTTGCAAAGTAGCATAGTGGTTGTGTTACTAGACTTGTAGCCCAGAGGTCTGAATGAATAATTCATGAAAATGTGAGTTCAAATCCAAGTCAAGGAATCTTAACTCAGTGTTTAATAAAAGTGACCAATCTTCGCCATCGCCACCTCTAGTTATGTCCTACCTTGCTAAAGGTCAACAATATAGAACACGATTTTAACACTGTCAGTGAAGTGAGTTACAGTCTCAACAATAGGGTCTGGGGAAGCCCTCAATGTTTTCTGAATTCCACTACCTCAGAGTCTGAAGCCAAAAATGAACAAGGAAACCTCCCAATAATTACCACATGCCATCTTTCCACAGTAGAGAAACGTTCATCATCCTTCCATATTGAATACTGTTTGCAGGAAGCATTAAATGAAGTCTAGATATCTTTCAACCAGAATGGCTCAGAAGAATGAACTATAACTGATTTGGTACAGTCCTGATTGACGTAGCCCCTAAACGAAACTTGCAGCCAGTATGGAGACAACTAACATGAAGGAATAACCTTCATGTTCTCAGACTCACCAATCTACCTGTCACAGTTGCATCTCCCTTGACAGCATTGGTAGAAATGATGACCATACAGTCTTCATGAAAACTATGTTCTGCATTTGCATTGCTCCATCTGTCATGTGGTACTATCACTCAGCTATAAAAATGGTTCTAAAAAGTCTAGGGGGTTAAAACCAGAAAATTATTCATAAGGTTTTGTGAGTCAACTGCAGCAATAGAAATGTTTTCCAAAACAATTGTAAACACAGTTTAACGTCCTCTCATTTTCCATTGTCAAGAAGTCAAATAGCCTACCATAGTTCAGTTAAGAATGTAGGGAAGCATGAGAGGATCAGACATGCCTGAAAATGTCAAAGACTGCCAAGCTCGACACTACACACAAAATCACATACATGATAAACAGCAAAAACATTATTTTACTAACAGAACTAAGTAATTCCATGACCAATGGATCATGACCAACGTTCTGCCACCCTGCCACATGCAGCCATGAATATTGATTGGCAATTAAGGAACTGACAGAAAGAGAAGGCAATGCAATCCTTATACTGGTCTTCACCAATTTTTTTTTTTTAAACTGTGCACTGGGAAGCTCTGTACACAGCAATCGCACAGCCTCCACTTCCAGAATCCACTGCTGCACACATACGCGAGGCTTGCACAGCAGTGTGAAAAAGTACAAGGAATGTTGATGTTCACAATATTAAGTATAAAGCACAAATCTGAAGAGCGTAATCTTCTTCAGTCTGCAATGGCAACAGGATGATTCTTTCTCTTTACAGCCTCCTACTTAGGTCTCCACCCAGCAAATTTACTTCACTCGACATAACAAAAAGCAACACTAAGTGCACTGAACCCAGGAAGGATTTTGGCCTGTAAAGACCACAGAACCCCTACAGTGTGGAAACAGGCCCTTCAGTCTAATAAGTCCACACCGAACCATTCCCCTATAACCCACCTAATCTACACATCCCTGAACACAAGCAATTTAGTATGGCCAATCCACCTAACCTGCACATCTTTAGACTGTGGGAGGAAACTGCAGCACCCAGAGGAAACCCAAACAGACATGGGGAGAATGTGCAAACTCCACACAGATAGTCGCCAGAGGCTGGAATCGAACCCGGGTCCCTGGCGCTGTGAGGCAGCAGTGCTAACCACTGAGCCACCGTGCCGCCCCAAACATAGGCTGTTTCACAAACAGTCAGCCTTTTGCTAAGTTGCACAAGTACAGTTATAACATTAGTGTGTAAAAATCAATATGAAAAATTGCCACAGTATGTCTTGTTACCAAAAAGGGAAAATTCAACGCAACCAACTTCCAACTGCTAATGTTATGAGAAATACCCTTCTATGCTTATCTCTTATATGGAACAGAACTAAAAATCAAATGAGACAAATCAATCTGTGTCATAGCTCAGAATTCTTTGATGGTTCATTATCAATGCAGAGCAGGTGTAGCCAAAAGAGATAAAAAAAAAATGCAAAAAAATACTTTAATTATCCTGGTACAAGTTTTGTTAGATCACATTTAAAAATACTGCATCTTGTTTTGGCCCCCTCACAGAATGGGCAATATTGAGGGTATGAGAAAGTTTCAGAACATCACAAGAATGATTCTCAGCTTTAAAAATGCTTAGTTAGAAAGTTAAAAAGCTATGTCAAAACACAAAATTGTAGACTTTGGTAGAACTTTATTCTTATTTATAAATTATATCAATTTGATAGATTAGGGAAGGCAAGGGGTTATGTATAGTACTGGGTTTGATATTAAGCATCTTCAATTCTATAGTCTAGGCTTTTGCAACAATCCGGTAGCTCATGTATGGGCATTGACTCTCTGTAAATCACCAAAAGCTAGTTCTCAAATTGAACTGAGAAAACAGGTTAAAAACAGGTAGTATGCTCAAGTTGATCTCCCTGACTAGACTTTGACTGCTTCAGGGCAATGAAAGAAAGGGTTTTTCCAGATATGTCTCCACATCTCCGGATTACATGTCTACACATGGGTCGCTTTTTTTTTAAGAAATAGCAAGAATTGCAGATGCTGGAGTCAGAGATAACACAGTATGGAACTGGAGGAACACAGCAGGCCAGGCAGCATCAGA
>NC_063334.1:55565341-55637650 GCF_021869965.1 Rhincodon typus
GGTCCCAACCCGAAACGTCAACTTTCCTGCTTCACTGATGCTGCCTGGCCTGCTGTGTTCCTCCAGCTCCACACTGTGTTATCACTTTTTGAAATTTTT
The DNA here is from genome assembly GCF_021869965.1 of Rhincodon typus. Taxonomy (NCBI): domain Eukaryota; kingdom Metazoa; phylum Chordata; class Chondrichthyes; order Orectolobiformes; family Rhincodontidae; genus Rhincodon; species Rhincodon typus. The sequence continues at coordinate 55,565,441 of NC_063334.1, forward strand.
TTTTTTGGTGGGATGAGAGAATCACTGATAAGGCCTACATTTGTTTTCCATCCTTTATTGCTCTCAAGCTGAGTATGTGGCTTGCCAGGCCATTTCAAACAGTAGCTATGAGTCAACCACATTGTTGTGGATCTGGAGTCACATGTAGGCCAGACCAGGAAGGATGACAAATTTCCTTCCCTAAAGGGCATTAGTAAACCAGATGGGCTTGTACGACAAAGAAGGTAGTTATCATGGTCAGCATCACTGGGATCAATTTTGTATTCAAGATTTTTTTATCAAATGAATTTTAAAATGAGCATTGAATCGCTGTTCTCAGAGCATTCTTTGTTTTCGCAGTCCACTGACATTACTATTATGCTGCCTTCTGCCCTTTTTCTTCATACTTCAGTCATCATGACTATATTGGGAACAGTTAAATGGGCTAGATGGTATTTTATTGTCTGTTATTTTTGAACATTTGTATGTTTTTGCCTTTTTTGTTCCATTGGTATTAGTATATTAGCTGCTGTTGTACATGCTTTCCATACAACAAGATGGTTTTGCACAAGATTTTCCTCAAGGCTATTATGATCAGTGAATGTTCAACACTTTTAAGTATTCCTGTGCAAGCTTAGATTTAAGAGGTACAGCACAATATAAGATAAAAACAGGTGGAAGTGGGGGGACTTCTGCAATGTTAATTCACTGGCCTATTAATTCAGAGCCTCAAAACTAAATACTCCAGGGTTCCATTCCCACCATGGGAGCTGGTGAAATTTAAACTCAATAAAATCTGGAATTGTAAGCTTTTCCTCAGTAATGGTAAACAAACATCTATCATTGATTGTGGCTAAAAAAAATCTGCTCCACTAATGTCCTTTAGGAAAGGAAACCGTCATCCTTAACTAGTCTGGTCAACAGTAATATGATTGACTATTAAAGTTCCTTTGAGATGGCCTAGTAAGCCACTCAGCTCAAGGACAATAGGAATGGGCAACATATGTGGTTCCTGTCAGCTATATCCACATCCCATGCCAGAATAAAGAAAACAGTAATTCTGTTTGATACGTTCATTTGGATGCATGGTTTTAGAGTAATATAGAAAAGAATAAGGAATAATCAAATGTGAATATATTTGACTGGAGGAAAACTGCTTTCATTGAGTTAAAAGGTTACCGGCTTAGGTAGAATAAAATCAAAGATTGTCAAACAAAATAAAAAACGAAAGGCCTTCAAAGAGGAGAAGTTCAGGTTCAGATCCAAGATGGAGATATGGAAAGTTATCAAAAGTTGAACTCCGTAGATAAATAAATATTGACAATAAAACGAAACAGGGATTGGTTACTTATGATAAACGTCCAATTTAAATACTAATTGAAACAAAACTGAATGCACAATGTATCGAAAACTAAAATATGAAATAAAAGAAAATATGAGAATAAATTTATTGGTAAACGGGTACTGAAAAGTATCATGTAATTCTGTAAATAGTAAAATAATGGTTAAATGAAGGGTGAGCCCAATTATATATCAAAAAGGAGAATATTTTGTGGCAGCAGACAACAAAGCTCACCTCATTGACCTGACCCCACCCCTCCTCCCTCTCACCTCCTTGACCTAACACAACCCGTCCATCCTCTTTCCCACCTATCCGCCCTACCTTTCCCACTGACCAATCCCCACCATGCCCTTCCTGCATCCACCCTATCACCATCCCACCCACCTTCCCCCAGCCCCACCCCTCCTCCCTATATTTGTTTCCCAGCTCCCTTCCCCCTGCCCAGTTCTGAAGAAAGGTCCCGACCCAAAACATCGATTTTCCTACTCCTCTGATGCTGCCTGGCCTGCTGTGTTCCTCCAGCTCCACACTGTGTTGATTCTGACTCCAGCATCTGCAGTTCTTGCTATCTCCCAGCCTTATCCCATGTCCAGCCCTCCTCTACCCCCTCACCTGACCTAACTTGTCTATCTTCCTCCTCACCCATACACTCCACCCTTCCCACGGACCAATCACAATAGCCTGTACCTACATCCACCTATCACCATCTCTCCTACCTTTCTCCCAACCCCATCCACCCATTTATTTTGGGGCTTCCCTCCCCCTCCCCAGTCCTGACAAAGGGTTTCAGCCTGAAACATTGACTTTCCCACTCCTCTGATGCTGCCTGACCTGCTGAATTCCTCCAGCTCCACACTGTGTTGACTCTGACTACATCATCTGCAATTCTTGCTATCTCCTATTAAATGAATGCTTTATTTATGCTCTCATTAAGGAGGATGTCTTCAATTTGACAGAGGGACAGTAGGAATACTAAACAGGATAAATATCTATAAGGAGGATGTACTTAACAGTTGGTGAAAGTCATCGAAGTAGAAAATTAACCCAATTCAAATGGAATATATATGCTAAGCTGCTGCAGAAAGTAAGGATGGAAATTGTGGAAGCTGTGCCTACAATCCTCCTGAAAATTGTCACTTGGAAATATACAGGTTAATAATTGACAACAAGCAGATTTGTTAGAGGCAATCCTAATCAACTAAATTGATTTTGTCCATTAAAGTAATGCAGAGGGTTTATGATAGTCATGCAGTTAATGTTTTGCATTAATTAATTTCAGAAGGCATTTAATAAATGGCTTCTTAACAAAACTGAAGTCCATAGGATTAAAAAGGCAATGGTAGCATGGATACTAAGTTAGCTAAGGAACAAAAAGTATAGTGTGATGGTGAATTATTTTGATGGAAATAAAGTATGCATGGTTTGTATTTTGGACAACAGCTCTTATTGGTATATGAGTTGGACTTGGATACAAGTTCTGAATTTGAAGGTAGCCGTAAACTCAGAAATATGGTAGCCAGCCTCAACTTGTTCCTAATCCATCAATAGGGCACCTTCAGATATAGAAGTCTCCAAAAAAGTTGTGGTGATCCTTATAGTAAGAACTTTATCAGACCTGAAAGCAAACAAAGACAACAATGGCCCAGATTTTGTAATCAGAAGTCAGGGTACAGCATTCCCTACTGACACTGACAAAAAAACCACCCAATGAAAATTTAGTAGGCACTAGTGGATAGATTTCCTCTCTATCCTGACACAATTTTGAACTTGGTGCCATTAATATGGCATCTAAGGAATCCAGCAAAAAGGCAAGCAGACTGATCAGTCAGAGTGAAGAATTCTCAAAGCAATAAAACAGGAAATAAATAGCATGAATATGATGCCTATTTTAATAATTACAAAGAAAGCGAAGTAAAGATTGAGTCATAGAGATGCAATCATTTGGGAGGCTGAAAAATGTACGTTCTTATCAAAAATAGACATTAGATATATTTTAAAAATTGTGTGATTTGGAAATGTTCAGAATGAAATATTTATGAAGTTAACATTTATGGGACAAAAGTATTGCTCAGCAGCAATTATGCCGTAGCATGATGTTAGTTACTCCTGATCAAAATTTAGCTTTCTCATAAACTTTGAAAGCAAGAACAATGCACAAAGAATTAAAAATCCATGCAAAATCAGTGTACCAAGTAAAGTAGGAGGCTACCTCTGCCAGCAATGTCCAAATTTCTACATTTAATGGCTCACCTGGGAAGCTGGAAGTTTTACATTGCAATAATGCCATGCAATCTTTATAATCACAAATTCTGGAACAATTCTTCTTTTAAAGCAGGAAGTCTGGATCTTGACGTCTTCTGAATGTGACTACCATACATGCATCCAGGCCCAGGAGTTTCTTACTGAATCGCTATTTCAGGCAGTGAGTTCCAGATTCCCACCACCCTGCTGGGGAAAATACATCTCCTCAACCCTCCTCTTAGTCTTCTTACTCTTAAATCTACACTGGTTATTGACTCCTCTACTAATGGGGAAAGTACCTTCCTATCCACATTTTGTGCCTTTCTACCTATATATCTCTATTAGGTTCCCTCTCAACCTTCACTGCTCAAATTCACCTATCAAATATTTCCTCATTACTGAGACCGTCTAGCCGACTCTGTACCCTCTCTAATGCAGTCACATCTTTGTGTAATTCAGTGACCACAGATTTGCAACTGTGGCCTAACTAGCATTTTATATAGTTCCAACATAACCTCCTTACTATTGTATTCTACACCTTAGCTAATAAAGGCAAATAGCTCACATGCCTTCTTAACTACCTTACCTACCTGCCCTGATATGGGGGCGGCACAGTGGCTCAGTGGTTAGCACTGCTGCCTCACAGCCTCACAGCGCCAGGGACCCTGGTTTGATTCCACCCTCGGGCGACTGTCTGTGTGGAGTCTGCACATTCTCCATGTGTCTGCGTGGGTTTCCTCTGGGTACTCCGGTTTCCTCCCACAGTCCAAAGATGTGCAGGTTAGGTGGATTGGCCACGCTAAATTGTCCATAGTGTTCAGGGATATGTAGCTCTGGTGGGTTATAGGGGGATGGGTCCAAGGGTCAGTGTAAACTTGTTGGGCCAAAGGGCCTGTTTCCACACTGTAGGGATTCTATGATTCTATGATATGTACCAGGATCTGTTATAGGCACACAAAGGTCCCACTGATCTTCAGTGGTTTCCCAGGGACTTATCATTCCTAAAGTATTCACATTCCTTGTTAGCCCTTCCCAAGTGCACAATGTCACGCTATTCCAGGTTGCATTTTACTTGCCACTGCTCTGAGCACGACTAGTCCATTGATATCCTCCTGTAAGTTAAGGCTATCCTCCTTACCATTTACCACTCTTGCAATTTTTGTATCATCTTCAAACTTCTTGTACATTTAAATCCAAATCATTAACAAACTCCAATAACAGCAAGAGCCCTCATCCTGAGCTGAGCAGAACGTGACAGGAAACAGACTTCCAGTCACAGAAATTTCCCTGCATTATCACACTCTGCTTCCTGCCTCTCAGCCATTTCTGAATCTTAAATGCCGCTTAGCCTTGCGCCTCATAGGCTCTTGACCAGTCTGCCACGAGGGATGTGATTAAAATTCTTGCTAAAGTCCATGTAGACCACATCAAATGCTTACACTCATCAACATTCCTGGTTACCTCCTCAAAAGATTCCATCAAATTTGTCAAACACAAATACCTCTTAAGAAATCCATACTGACTAACCCTGTTTAATCGATATCTCTCTAAGTGCAGATAGAATTCTGAGCAAACGGAATTTTTCCAATAACTTCCCCACAACTGAGGTTAGACTGACTGGTCTTAATTTCCTATTCACTCTCTTCCACCATTATTTTTTAAATAATTAGGCAACGTTAGCACTGCTGCAGACTTCTAGCATCTCAGCTGTCACCGAAGAGGATTTTAAAATTAATGTTATGGCCCCGATACCTCCTCCTCTGCCTCGTCAATAGTTTGGGATACATCTTATCTGGACCTGCAGATTTGTCTAATTAAAGTCTACTAAACCCCCTTGTACCTCCTCTATGTTACTTTCCACTAGTTTGCACAGTCTTCCACTCTGATGCCTAAACCTATGTATCCTTCTCCATAGTGAAGACTAATGCAAAGTATTCAAAGAAGACTGTGCCCACTTCTTCCAGGTTCGCATATAGATTACCTCAATAGTCGCTAATAAGAGGAATTACTCTTTCCCTAATTACTTCTTACTTTTTATATTTAAGAAACCCTTTCTCTTTCCGTTTATTCTTGTCAATGCTTTCTCATGCACTCACCTGGCTCTCCTAAAATTAAATTTTCCACTTCACTTTTTATACTCCTCTACAGATTTTGCATATTGAGCCCTCAACATCCAAGGTTCTCTCTTCTTGGTCCCACCTTTTGTGTTTATGGAAACTTATGAACCTGTACTCCTGTTATTTCCTCCTTGAATACCTCCCATTATGTTGACATTGTTTTATCCACAAGTAGCTGCTCCCAATCCACGTGGATTATTTTATCTTAGTTAACTTAGCCTTTCATGACTTTCGAACTTCTATTCATCCCATGCTTGTCCTTTTCCACACTATCCTAAATCTAACTGCACCCCTACACACATATTTTCCACCTACTTGAGCTCATTGTCAGAATTTAAGTCCAGAGCTGCTCATTCCATGTGTGGCTTTCTGCATGCTAGCTAGGATAGAATTTAATAATTTTGCTCCCTCTCTACCTCGCACATAAAAACCATCTCAGTTAACATCTGCGAAGTTAAAATCCTTTACTTTTACTCCCTTATTATTCTTACACTTCTCTAAAATTTGATTACATATTTGGTCCACAATCTCTCTTTGACTGTTTGGGGTCTACAATACACACCCATAAGCATGTTTGCTCCTTTTGTGTTCTTTATTTCTACCAAAAGGGCCTGATTTGTTGATCCTTCCATCCATCAATATTGCAAACCCCATTCCCACTATCCCATCTGAATACTCTATAACCATATTTTAATCTTGCCCATCTTTTAACCAAGTCTTGGTCACACTACAATATCGGACTTTCATTTACCTGTGCCTTCATTTCCTTGCATTAAAAAAGATTCTATTTATCCTTGTGGAACTCACTTTTTTATCTGACCAATGTTTTCACTGCCTTCCAGATGCACGTGCATTTTAGCTTCTCACTCCATCTCAACTTCTCTCCCTCTGAGCTATTTATCAGGATCCCATCCCCCTGACAAGTTAGTTTAAATTCACCTCAAAAGCACTAGCAAACATCCCTATGAGGATGTTAGTCCAGTTCTTGTCCAGGTGAGAAAATTGCTGGGGCTTTGTATGAAATCTTTGTATCTTCTTTAGTAGAGGAGAAGTCACAGAGGACTGGAGAATAGCCAATTTGTTCCTTTGTTTAAGAAGAGCAACAGGGATAATCCAGGAAATTACAAGCCAGTAAGCCTTATGTACTTAGATAACAAGGTGTAGAGCTGGATGAACACAGCAGGCCAAGCAGCATCATGGGAGCAGAAGGCTGATGTTTCGGGCCTAGACCCTTCATCAGAAAGCCTTATGTACTTGTAGGGAATTTATTTCAGAAAATTCTTAGGTATAGCATTTACCCACATTTGGAAAAATATGGACTTATTATCAATAGGCAGCATGGCTTTGTGCTGAGAAAGCCATATTTCACAAACTCCATCGAGTTCTTTGAGGAAGTGATAAGGATAATTGATGAGAGAAGGGCAGGAGTTGTCGTCTATATGGGCTTTAGCAAGATCTTTGACAAGGTGCCTCATTGCAAACTGATACAGAAGGGGAAATCACAGGGACCTGGTAAGATAAATACAGAACTGCCTTAGTCATAAAAGACAGAGAGTACCAGTGTAAGGTTATTTTTCTGATGACAGAACTGTGTCCAGTGGTGTCCCACAGGGATCAGCAGGGACCCATGTTGTTTGTAATACATACAAATTATTTGGAGGAGAATGTCCTGTTTAGAAAGTTTGTAGACAACACAAAGATTGGGGGAGCTGCAGACAGTGAGGAGGATTACCAGAGGATACAACAGCACACAAATAGACTAGACACGTGGGCGGACAAATGTCAGATGGAGTTTAATCCAGACAATTGTGAATGGATGCGTTTTGGAAGACCTAATGCAGGAAGAAGTATACAGTAAATGGCAGAACCTTTGATAGCATCAACATGCAGAGGGACTTAACGTACAGGTCCACAGTTCCCTAAAAGTGACAACACAAGTGGGTAAGGGTGGTCAAGGTGGCATATGGCATGCTTGCCTTCATCCATCAGGGCACAGAGTATAAAAATCAGCAAGTCATGTTGCAACTGCATAGAACTTCCACTAGGCCACATTTGGAATGTTGTGTACAGTTCTGGTCACCACACTTCCGGAAGGATATGGAGGCTTTGAAGAGGGTACAGAAAACATCTACCTGATTTGGAGAGTATTAGGAGAAATTGTACAAACGTGGCTTATTTTCATTTGAATGTCAAAGGATGAGGCGAGACCTGATAGAAGCTTACAAAATTGAGGGGCATGGATAGCCAGTCTTTCTCCCAGGGTATAAATGTCAATTACTAGGGGACATGGGTTTAAGGTAAAAGGTGGTAAATTAAAAGATGTGACAGAAGTGTTTTTTTTTTTTTACACACACAGTGGTAAGTGCCTGGAATGCGCTGCCAGAGGAAGTGGCAGAGGTGGATACAAGCGTAACATTTAAGAGGCATCTTGACAGATATATGAACAGGCAGGGCATAGTGGGATTCAGATCACAATCCACAATTGTCTGGATTAAACTCCATCTGACATTTGTCCGCCCAAGTGTCTAGCCTATCTGTGTGCTGTTGTATCCTCTGGTAATTCACCTCACTGTCTGCAGCTCCCCCAGTCTTTGTGTTGTCTACAAACTTTCTAAACAGGACACCTACCTTCTCCTCCTTTAACTTAGAAAGACATGATGTGTTGGCACAGTCTTGGTGGGTCAAAGGGCCTGTTCCCGTGCCGTACTGTTCTTTGTTCTTACTCAAATGTAGTCAATTTAACTTGCAGAGGTCTCACCTCCCCCAGAAACAGTCCCAATGCCTCAGAAATCTAAGTCCTCCCTCCTGCAATATACTTCCAGCCATGCATTCATCTGCTGTACCTTTTTATTCCTATACTCACTCCAAGTGTGGCACCTGGAAGTAATCCAGGAATTATTGCCTTTGAAGTCCTGCTTTTCAATTTACTACCTAACTCCTTGAAGTTTGCTTGCAGGCCACACTTCTTTCTTCCTATGTCATTGTTCCAACATGTACCATAACCATTGTAACAACTGTACATCCCTATCTGGGGTAAGAGTAAAACAGGGAAGGTGGCTCAAACATGGCCAACAAGGGAAATCAGGCTTAGTGTTAAAGCCAAAGAGGAGGCACAGAAATTGGCCAGAAAAAGCAGAAAATCTGAGGATTGGGAGAAATTTAAAATTCAGCAGAGGAGGACAAAGGATTTAATTCGGAACAGGAAAATGGAATATTTGAGTAAGCTTGCGGAAAACATAAAAACTGACTGCAAGAGCTTCTATAGATATGTGAAGACGAAAAGACTAGTGAAGGCAAATGTAGGTGCCTTGCAGTTAGAATCAGGTGAATTCATAATGGACAACAAAAAGATGGCAGACCAGTTGAACAAACACTTTGGATCTGTCTTCACTAAGGAGAACACAAATAACCTTCAGTTAGGGGACAGAGGGTCAAGCATGAAGTAGGAGCTGAAGGAAATCCTTATTAGTCATGAAATGGTATTGGGGAAATTAAAGGGATTAAAACCCGGTAAGTCCCCAGGGCCTAATGCTCTGCATCCCAAAGTACTCAAGGAAGTGGCCCTAGAAATAGCAGACGCATTGGTGATCATTTTCCAGCATTCTGTAGACTCTGGAGGAGTTCCAATGGACTGGAGGGTAACCACTGTAACCCTACTCTTTAGAAAAGGAGAAAGAAAATAGGAAATTATAGGTCGGTCAGTCTAGAATTTAGAAGAATGAGGGGGGTATCTCATAGAAACATATAAAATCTTGCTACGAATGGATAGGCTAGATGCGAGAAGAACGTTTCCAATGTTGGGGAAGCCCAGAACTAGGGGTCACAGTCTAAGAATAAGGGCTAAGCCATTCAGGATTGAGACGAGGAAGTATTTCTTCACTTGAGTTGTGAACCTGTGGAATTCTCTCCCACAGGAAGCTGTTGGGGCCAGTTCATTAGATATATTCAAGAGGGAGCTGGATGTGGCCCTTGCGGCTAAAGGGATCGAGGAGTATGGATAGGAAATGGGAATGGGATACTGAGATTGCATGATCAGCCATGGTCATATTGAATGATGGTACAGGCTCACAAAGGGCCAAATGGCCAAGCGGTCACTAAGTCTGTGTTTCATCACCCCAATGTAGAGGAGTCCACATTGTGAGCAGCGAAACAGTAGACTAGATTGAATGAAAATACCGGTCAACTTAATGCTCAGATTGTCTTCTGGACATCTTCCACAAAATGATGACCCAATCCTAGTTTGGTCTCACCAAATATTGAGGACCAGATGAAATAGGAAAAGGAGTAGACTGTTTACCCATCATGCCTGGTCTGCCACTCAACAGGATCACGGCTGATCCGATATACCGCATATCTACTGCCCTGCATTTTCGCCATAACCGTTGATTCCCCTATTATCAAGAATCTATCTCAGCCTTAAACATACACAAGAATTCTGCCCCACAGATCTCTGTGGCAAAAAGTTCCAAAGACTCTCAACCATCTAAGAGAAGAAATTCCTATCCTCTGAATCTTAAATTGGTGGCCCGTTATTCTGAGATTATGTCCTCTGGTCCAAGACTCTCCCACGAGGGAAAAGTTCTCTCAGCATTTACCTTTCAAGCCCCTTTAGAATCCTATATGTTTCAAATGCTGGAGACTGCAATGAGAGTAGGAAATACAGTATACTAAACTGAAAATTGAATATTTAATCTGTTTAACAGGAATGCCGGAAATATTCGGGTCAGACGCTATCTGGGTGTGGGGAGTCAAGGTAACCGGATGCATAGCACAAGTAGTTACAAACTAGAGTACTAAGTTCATGGTGCTTGCTTTCTTCTTTTAATATAAATATACACAAGTTTATTTTCATACAAACTATGAAATTTTATCACAGTTTTTTCAGTTAATTACATTTAGAGTCAGACAACATGGAAACAGACTTTTCGGTCCAAGTCATCCATGCTGACCAAGTTTCCCAAACTAAATTAGTCCCACTTACCTGCCTTTGGCCCATATCCCTCTAAATCTTCCCTACTTATGGATCTATCCAAATGTCTTTTAAATGTTGTAACTGTACCACTTTCTCTGGCATTTCATTCCAGACATGAACCACCTTCTGTGTGATATAGTTTCCCCTCAGGTCCCTTTTAAGCTTTTCTCCTCTCACCCTTTACAGAAGGGCAATCAGACTAAACACAGTAGTCCAAAAGTGGCCTCACCAGCATCCTGTACAACCTCAACATGACATTTCAATTCCTCTACTCAAATGTCTGAGCAATGAAGGCAAGCATTCCAAACACCTTCTTAACCACTCTGTCTACCTGCGACGCAACTTTCAAAGAACTATGTGCCTGAACTCCAGGTATCCCTGTTTGACAATACTACTCGGGCCCTTATCATTAACAGTATAAGTCCTGTCCTTGTTTGTTTTACCAAAATACGATTACTCGCATTTAACCAAATTAAACTAATCTTCCACTCCTAAACCCAACTGACCAGTATCCAATTGTAATCATAGATAAGCTTCTTCACGGTCAACTGTACCACCAATTTTGGTGTCATCATCAAGCTTACTAACCATGCCTCCTAAATTCTCATCTAGATCGTTTATCTAAATGATAAACAAAAAAGGATAAAGCACCGCTCCCTGCAGAACACCATTGGTAACTGGCCTCCATTCCGAAAAACAGCCCTCCACCACCACCCTGTCTTCTACCATCAAGTTAATTTTGCATCCAACTGGCAAGTTCTCCCTGAATCCCATGTGATCTAACTTTTCTAATTAATCTACCATGCACAACCTTGTCAAAGGCTTTACTAAAGTCCACACAGACAATATTTACCACTCTGCCATCATGAATCTTTTTGGTTACGTCCTCAAAAAACTCAAGTTTGTCAGATATGTTTTCCCAAAGCTATGCTGACGATCCCTAATCAGTCCTTGCCTCTCCAAATGCATAGAAATCCTATCTCTCAGAAACCCCTCCAACAACTTCCCCACCACCAAAGTTAGACTCACAGGTCTATAGCTCCCAGGCTTCTACTTACTGCCTTTATCAAATAAAGGTAACAACATTAGCCACCCTCCAGTCCTCCGGCACCTCACCAGTGGCTGTAGATGACATAAATATCTCTGCTAGGGGGTCTCGTAATTTCTTCCCTAACTTCTCACAATGTCCTGGGATAAATTTGATCATGTCCTGGAGATTTATCCACCTTTATGTTTTTTAAGACCTCCAGCACTTCCTCTTCTGTAACGTGGACTGGTTTCAAGAATCAATATTTATTTCCCCGAGATCTGTAGCCTCCATTTCTTTTTCCACAGTAAAAAATTGACATGAAATATTCATTTAGTATCTCTCCCATCTCTACATAGCCAACCTCTTTTAAGGGGCCCTGCTCTCTTCCTTGTTGTTCTTTTACTCTTCATGTACTCTTTGGAATATCCTTAACATTATCTGCCAAGGCTATCTCATATCCCCTTTTTGTCCTTCTGACTTCCCTCTTAAGAATGCCCTTATACCCCCTTTACTCTTCAAGAGATTCATCCCAGTTTCTATACCTAACATATGACTCCTTCTTATTCTTGACTAGAGTCTCAATATCTTTATTCATCCATTATTCCCTATTCTTATGAGCCTTACCCTTCAGTCTAACAGAACGTTAAGGGTCTGAGTGAGATCATAACGTAGCATAAGCAATGGAGGTTACAGGAATAGCATTGAATGCTGAGGCCGGTGAAAGGGAAGGTGAAAATAAGGGCAACCCTATCATGGTTCCTGGAGTAGAAGGATGAGAGTTGAAGCAAAAAAAAAGGATCTAATAGAACAGAAGGCCACCTCAATCCAGTGGAAAGGTTTTGTTTGATTCAGAGAAAAAAAAAACACATCAGAAGCAATGGTATGGAAGCTGGCATCGAACAATCATGACACAGATTAAGAAAGTAAGACTCTGCAGCCTTCAGGAATCTGTGTCAAATTCAATAATTTTCGAGCCTGAATATCTCCTTCTATGTACTTTACTCACTACCACTCTTGTCATGGCATGGGCTGCTATCAGCACGGCCAATTCATTTTTACCTATTTATGGCCCTCATTATCAGCTATTTTTTCTCCCTGGCATACTATCATCCATTTCTTTGCCTGCTATTCTCTCCCTCTGGACTCCATTGCCACATATCTGCTCACGCCTTCTCACCACACTCCATCTTCAGTATATATACCACTTCTTCCTAGCTACTATCAGTTCTGAAGAAGGGTCACCGGACCTGAAACATTAACTCTGCTTTCTCTCCACAGTTGCTGCTGGACCTGCTGAGTTTCTCCAACAATTTCAGTTTTTTGTTTCAGATCTTAAGCATCTGCAGTTCTTTGTTTTAATTTAGCCTTATGGTAGATGTTGATCAATAGCTGTGGACATGGGCTTGAATCCCATCATAGAAGATGGTGAAATTGTAATTCAATAAAATCTGGAATTAAAACAAGACTATTTTAATGGCAAAAATCTAACAATTTTTGATTGCTGTATAAATCCACTTGGCTTACTAATGCCTTTTAGGGAAGGAAATCTGCTGAGTTTCCTGGTCTGAACTACAAGTGACTCCAAATCCACAAAAATGTGATTGAGTCTTAACTGCATTCTGAAATAGCAGAGTAAGCCATTCAGTCCAAGGTCAGCGAGAGATAGGCAACAAACAGTGGCCTTGCCAGCTGTGTCAGAAATGGACATTGAGAAATCAAGCATAGAAAAGAACAACATGAAGGCAAGGGAAAGTCAAAAAAAGCTGATCAAATTTTCACATTCATGATAAAAGAAAGAGCAGTATCAATAGTCAACAATATACCAGAAATTGTGTACACATTTCCCACCGAAAGGTAGGCATAGTTAAAATCCATACAGACTCGATAGCAATGCTTTTTGTTTAGAGAAAATGAGTGGAGGCAAAGAAGAACTGATCAATGCAAGCACAGATTCAGCCAAGCAGTGGAAGATGCGGTAAATGGGAATAGTCTTAAAAATCCACTCAAAGAAAGGCGAAGGTCCTTCATGAGGACAGAGTTACAGAAGGAGTGGACATCCATTGAGAAAGACACAGTTCAGTTCAGGAAATTATTTTTAGATTGTTTTTGAATTTAGAAATTGTTTGTTGTCATTTAGTTATACAGAATTTGAGTACTGCATGGAACAGATACATTTTGTTGAAGCTTTTAATCTTACTCTTATCAAGACAATTCACAAGAAATTAATGAAAGGGGAAAGAATAAAACACTGATTTTTACATACTACATGAGAACAGAGTGTTCAGCAGTTGGCAAATGGACACGGATTGGTAGAGGAACTGCAATAGAAAATCTGTTGGTGACATGTTCACTGACAGCTGTCTGATTTAATTTGAAGCAACATGCAGCGACACAAAATCAACCAGAGAAATTGTTTGTTTTGTTAGGCCAACTTTTTATCAGAAATCAGTTGTGTCAGTTTTGATAGTTTTCATGAGGGCTTCTCTCCATGAGGCCTTCTCATGCTATCTTTCTAAACTCGCTTCTAACCTATGCAACATGTCCCTACTCATCACATTCGCTCACAGGCACAAACGTGGCAGTGTTGTGCTAACCAGCAAGCGCTCTCATTCTAATTTAAAATACCACTGAGCTGTCCGTGTCTGACCTGGTGGAGGGTGCAAGACGTAGCCTTGTTAGTGCGTATTCTGGAGGATTTGTGTCTTCTTCCTCAAAAGTCGAGATGTTTTGCTGGGTCACTGACAACACTGTGCAGATGCCACTGGCACCTGTTTTCTTAAGGGGGTGGGTGATCAAATGTCAGCCAACTCATCACCTGTCTTGGTTCTCTCCACATTTTTGTGGTCTGTTTGTCCTGGAGTAAGACAGAGGGAGAGACTGAGTGAGATGAAAGTGGACAGCACAGATGGTACGGGTGCAGGAAAAGTGATCAGGTGGCCCAAATACCTGAGTAGGTAGCGGAGAGGGCATGCATGGTCAGTAGGATGGGATTTGAGGTAGGAGAATGTAAGTGAGAGAAGATGTTACATGCAATTGTGGGTATGTCAGACCATAAGCCTTGGTGGGAGGTGTGTGCATCAACAAATATAGCATGAATTTAAGGCAGCAGATAGAAGATGATGGTACCTACCCTCATGCAGTGGAGATCTTTGGCCTTCTTCCTCCATTGCTGGGTGCTCATGTGGACCATTGATAGTGCTCTGACCCAGGTGCATATTCAAACTAGACTGGCAGGGTCCTTTACCCTGGTACTCTGCCGGAAATGGAGGTAAAGGACAGCTATTCTCTGCACCACCCACTCCCCCATAACGGATATTACAGGAAAAAAGTGCCAATTTTCCCTTGTCTGACTAGGCAACTCCAGACTGATAGTGCCTGACCTCAGGCTCAACTGCATTTTAAGAATGATTCTAATGTCAAGAATCCCAGGACGTCCCAGCAGAGGCAAGTACTTCCATCCACTGCGAATGGAACAATATGATGAACCATGTATCATACAGCTCTGGTGCGCAGGTAATGAGGCAAGTTTGGGAGATGGCATGGGAAAACCCACTAGGCCTTGTGGAGAGAAACTTCCCGTGAAATAGAAATGGACCAAAATGGACACTCAACCTATTTCTGATAAAATTCAGCCCTTGGTTGGAAAATGGAACATGTTGCTCTCGATGTTAGGTATCTCCTTACTACCAATCTTACATGATTCTCCCAACTTTCTCACCAACACCCATGTCATTCAGTGGCTGGGAAAATTCAGCCCATTGAAATGAAAACATTGGAATGTGTGCACATGATCTTTCTGTCTGACAAGAACAGGAGCCTATTTATTAATATAGGGAGCTTATTGCAAGCCTAACTGACAATCTTAAATAAATTTTCAGCCTATGCCACTGCCAATCAGTGTCCACTTCCAAACCAATTAGCATCCTAATCTCATACACAATTAAAAAGGCAGGTTTTCCTTTACTTTTGTCCTTTTTTGCAAAATGTCCTAACAAAAACAAGATGGCAGCCTCAATGTCAATTCTCTGACTCCAATTTGTCTCATCTGGGTCTCATCTCCCTTGGTGTTTACCGAGTCCAAAGAGGCCATTGAGCGCTTCTGCATGACTACTGGCCCAGACTCAAACCAAGGACATGCAATTCATCACAGGTGGTGAAAAATTTAATTTCAGTCCAGTAACCAGGGTTCCAGAGGACCAAGTTAAAACACATGAAGTGAGGATTTTTGTTCCAGCATGGAATGCAATGCAACCTAGTGTGAACAACATAAAAGTTTGATAGCTGAAGTTTGATCAGGGAAAATCCCTTAATGGATTGGGCATCCACAGTTGATCCACTATCAAATATAGATGCAAGTTTTACCACCAAAGAGGATGCAACTGCCTTTGTGGGAAAAAATGGTTGGAATTATGAAGTGGAGGAAAAGTAAGTAAAGGTGCCCAGACCAAAGACATATGGTACAAACTACTTTTGGAACAAAAGAACCAGAGTTTCAACCAAATAAATATCATCACAGTTGTCCAGTTAACTAATAATAATATCAACACTTGTATTTATAGTTGTTAATCTTAACTGCTGAGTAAATATGACTGTTAAACAAGGAAAAACCTTTGACAAAATGCATCTCTTTTTCAGCAAAGTTGTAAATTCTTCAAGTGGTACTGTGCACCAGAAGAGATGTGGATAAGTAAAAACAAAGTAGACAAGGGGTAAAAACAGTTGAGATAGGGAAAAATGGTTCTGTGGCGCAAAACAAACCAAACTAGTATATTTCCCAGAATTGACCTTTTTATGGATCTTGGGAAAGATGTAAAAGCAGCTTGTGGAGTTTTGGGTAAAATATGAGATTGCAAGCCATGAAGCAAAAATCTCAGCAGGAGATGAAATTAGTGACAAATGGTAGTTTGATCTTTGGTAGTAGGGTTATGGACCCTCTTATTTTTTTTTTCTTTATCTTATTCTAAGTTAATGTGAATGGTGCCATGTATGTACAGCCAAGGTACACACTTTTCACCGTATTTTTACATGTGACAATAAATGATTCAATTATTAGAGGAGAAGGAGATGTCAGAGTTGACATGCAACATCCTCAAAGTAGAGGCTGATTCATGAAACAACAACTAGCGGGCCAGAAGCTAGGAATATTGTGGCGAGTAACTCACCTCCTGACTCCTCAAAGTCTGTCCACCATCTACAAGGCACAAGTCAGGAGTGTGATGGTATACTCCCCACTTGCCTAGCTGAGTGCAGCCCCAACAACACTCAAGAAGCTTGACACCATCTAGGACAATAAAAACCGAAAGAACTGCAGATGCTGTAAATCAGGAACAAAAACAGAAGTTGCTGGAAAAGCTCAGCAGGTCTGGCAGCATCTGTGAAGAAAAAATCAGAGTTAACGTTTCTGGTCCGGTGACCCTTCCTCAGAATGGTTCTGAGGAAGAATCACCGGACCCAAAATGTTAACTCTGACTTTTTCTTCACAGATGTTGCCAGACCTGCAGAGCTTTTTCAGCAACTTCTGTTTTTAAACCATCCAGGACAAAGCAGCCCGCTACATCCACAAGCATCTACTCACTCCACTTCCAACGCTCAGTAGTAGCAGTGTGTACTTTCTACAAGATGCACTGCAGAAATTCACCAAAGATCCTCAGACAGCACCTTCCAAACCCACGACCACTTTCATCTAGAAGGACAAGGGCAACAGACATATGGGAACACTACTACCTCCAAGTTCCCCTCCAAGCCACTCACTATCCTGACTTGGAAATATATCACCGTTCCTTCATTGTTGCTGGGTCAAAATCCTGGAATTCTGTCCCTAATAGCATTGTGGCCGAACCTACGGCAGGAGGACTGCAAGAAGGCAGCTCACCACCACCTTCTCAAGGGCAACTAGGGATGTAGAGGTCAATACGCCAGAGTACAACAGCACTACCCTTATCGACAAGCTTAATAACAAAGTCACGGTTGGATCTAAGCGCACGGAGTTCAGTCAGTTCAAAAGGAGATAGGTTGAATTGGGTGAGAGGGGACAGAGAAATGGAGGCAACCAATGTCACATCAACAGTTCTTAATGAACAGATGGAGCACATGTAAAAAGCCAGAGGGATGGGTCCAGGCGGAGGGAAAGTGCTGGAGCTGGGCAAAGGAGTCTGTGGGACAGGGCCAGGATGCTTATCCAAATAAATGGGCACGGAGGCGGAGACGGCTGAAGAAAAGTTCGATGTCATGTCGTGCCCAAAATTCATGAAGGTGGGAACGCAGAGGGATAAAGCTGAGACCTTTGCTGAGTACAAAACGTTCAAGCATTGGAGAGCAGAAGGTTGGGAGGGATGATTAATACCTGACAGGAGATAGGGTTGGGGAGGGGATGGAGTCAGAAGGCACGGGAGGGGAGGAAGGTTCCAAAGGGCCATGGGTATCTCTGAGTTGTTGCATCTTGTGTGACTTGATGCCTGAAAGGAAAAAAAAGTTTCTTGTTAGCACATCGAATGAGCCGGAGGATGAAGTGGTACCGCAGAGTGGTGCAACCCTGAGCCAACATGATGCAATGCTGTTGGAGAGACAGGTTAAGATAGTGCCATGCGGCATTATGTGCACAGAGTGTGGATCTCCGGATTCGGCGACAGCAGCTGTCTGTGGAACACTGAACATCACGGACATACCTATGATTCTGGGTGGATTAAAAGCACAAGGGATGAAACTTCAGTTGGAATCCTAATTTATAGGGATAATTTGTTGAGTATGAAAGAAAAGAGGTAATACTAAGCCTGTAGAAGATTAGGCAAAGATTAAGCCTCTCTTGGAATCCAGTCTAAAAATTCATTGAAACCTATTTTCAGGTGCAGGGTCATGATTCATGAACTGCCTGCACTCCTCCTCTTTATGTAGGGCAGCACACAAGCTTGATGTCTCCCTGGTTACATAATCATATTGGTCTGAGTGGGATCTGTGCTACGGGCTAACTAAGTGCTTAGCATTAAGCCTAGCAGCTCATATCACGTGGAGCAGCCATGTGCTCTCCTTAAGAACAGCCAGGCTTGCACTTACTGGAAGGAAGCAACTGCTAATTGCTTGTACTGACAATAGCTCAAAGTAGAATCTGCACAAATAGAAAACCAGGAAACAGTGGAATACTAAACTTAGAGATAACAATGCTAGACATCTTAATGATGGAGGCTGGCAAGAAAAGAGGCTCTGCTTCTGCAATGGGCCTAGGATTTTCTCAAGGTAAACACAAAAATGATAGATATTAAGTGGCTGGGTTAGCAAGGTTGGGGGGATGGGGTTCAAAGCCCATCAACTGCAGTAGCCAGGAGCCACGCCTGCCAACCTGAGAATGATACATTTATTCCTACTCTCTGCTTTCTGTCTGTCAGCCAGTCATTAATTCACGCCAGTGCATTATCTTCTATCCCATGCGCTTTAATTTTTCCAACCAACCTCCTGTGGGGAACTTTATCAAAAACCTTCTGAAAATTTAAGTACACTACATCCATCAGTTTTCCTTTATGAATTTTGTTAACAACACCATAAAACCTCCAACCAGTTCATCAACAGTTTGCCATTCACGAATCCATGCAACTCTGCCAGTCAGATCGTTGTCAGCCAGATGTGTATTTATCCTTTCCTTGATAATAGATTCTCGCATTTTTCCACTACTTAAGTAAGGCTAATGGGTCTTAATTTTCGGTTTTCTCTTTCACTCCCTTCTTACAATAATAGGGTGATATGTTCTACCTTCTAATCAGCAATAATCATTCAGCATCTGCA
Source organism: Rhincodon typus (assembly GCF_021869965.1). Taxonomy (NCBI): domain Eukaryota; kingdom Metazoa; phylum Chordata; class Chondrichthyes; order Orectolobiformes; family Rhincodontidae; genus Rhincodon; species Rhincodon typus. Next base: position 55,584,895 of record NC_063334.1, read on the forward strand.
GAATTTTGGAAGATAATCACCAACAAATCAAGTACTTCGCCAGCCACTTCCTTCAATACTCTGGGACACAGACTATCACATCTGGAGATTTATCAAATTTCAGCACAATTAATTTCTCCAATACAATCTTCTTGCTAACCCCAATTTCCTTAAACTCCTCATTCTCGCTAGCCACTTGGATCTCTGGTTCTGGGAGATTTATGACATATTGCACAGTGAAAACAAAGTAATCATTTAGCTTCTCTGCCATTATAAATTCTCCTGACCCTGCCTGTAAAGGTCCCAAGTTCATTTCAGCCAAACATTTGCTTTTTAACATACCTATAGAAGATTTTACAATCTGTTTTTATAACATCTTTTCTAGATTACATGCATGTTCTATTTTTTCTTTATCAGTTTCTGGACCTTCTGTTATATTCCACATATCTCCCAACCCTCAATTCCTAATATGACTGACAATAATCTACCATCCTGTTTTTTCTAACAAAGGGTTAACTGCACATTTATCCACATTATACATCAAATACTATGTATTTACCTATTGAATCTAGCCAAATCACACTGAAGCATCTCGGCATCCTACTCAGTTCACCCTCCCACCGAATTTTGTGACATCTAAAAACTTGAAGATATTATACTTAGTTCCCTCAGCTAAATCATAAATAATATATTCTATTATGAACAGCTGGGAGTCCATGCATTGATCGCTGCGATATCCCACTAGGCACTAGCTGCCACTCGGAAAAAGACTCATTTATTCCGACTAAAATAAACTAAAGAACAGTGGATACTGGAAATCTGAAACAAGAGCTGAATTTGCTAGAGAAACTCAGCAGCTCTGACAGCAACTGTGGAGAAAAATCAGAGTTAATATTTTGAGTCCAGTGACCCTTCTTTTGTATCTGCTGACCTCATCTTTCTAGAGGACAGTGGCCTTGGGCTTGGAAAGTGCTATCTGAGCCGCCTTGGTAAATTTCTGCAGTCCACCTTATACATGGTAAACATTGATGCTGCGTGTCGGTGGTAGAGGGCCTAGAAGCTTGGGTATGTGATGCCAAACAAGCCACCTACTTTGTACTGGATAGTGTCAAGCTTCTTGAGTGTTGTTGCAGCTGCACTCATCCAGGTGAGTGGGGAGTATTCCAACAAATTCTTTTCTGATGCTTTGTTTTTGAGGTATCAAGGCAAGTTACTCCACTGAAGTATTCCTAGCCCCTGGATTATTCTTCCGGTAACAGTATGTATGGGGCTAGTCCAATTCAGTTTCTAGTCAATGATTTCCACCAGAATGTTGATAGTGGAGGATTCAGTGATAGTAATGCCATTGAATGCCAAGAGGCAATGGTTATATTCTCACTTGGAGGTAGTCAATGCCTTGCACTTGTGTGGCATGACCATTAATTGCCACTTGTAGGCCCCAGCTTGAATTTTATCCAGGTCTCACTGGGCTGCTTAGTATCTGAGTGAATTGTTCTGAACAAGATGCAACCATCAGCAAGCATCGTACGCTGACTTTATGATGGAGAGAAATTTTTTAAAGAAGCAGCTTGAAGATGTCTGGGCCTAGGATGCTACCCTGAGGAACTCCTGCAGGAGAATTCCTGGAGCTGCAGTGACTGACCTCCTAAACTGCCATCATCTTCCTTTGAACTGGGTATACTTCCAACCAGCAGAGAAACTTTCCCAATTACCATTTACTCTAGTTTTGTTCAGTTTCCTTGATCTTGTACAAATCAAATTTGGCCCAATTCTGCGTCAAAGTCTGTCACTCTCCCCTCACCTCTAGAGTTCCGTTCTTCTACCTGGGATTGAATCAAGGCTCAAATGAGGTCAGGAACAGAGAAGCATTGTGCAAGTTATTGCTAAGTAGGTGCTACTCAATACTGTTGATGACCCTTTCCATCATTTTACTGATGGGACAGTAACTGGCCAGGTTTGATCAGTACTAATTGCCATGTACAAGACACACCTGGGCAATTTTCTACATTTGACAGTCTGATGGGACTGTTCCAGAATCCAGAGAATCTTGGACGATAACAACGAACAATTACATTATTTCCATATCCATCTCCTTTAGTAGCCTAGAGTGTTGATCATCAGACCCTGGGGATTTGTCAGTTTTCAGTTCTATTAATTGCTACAGTACTTTTTTAAAAAAAAATAGTACTAGCCTCCTTCAATTGCTCCTTCTTAGTATTTCTGTGAAGACGGAACTGAAGTAGTTGTTTAATTGCTTTGACATATTTTTTGTTCTTCATTATTAATTCTCCCAATTAAGTCTGTACGGGGCCGACATTTGACTTCACTAATCTTTTACTTTTCACACACTTAGAGAAGCTCTTAGAGTCCACGTTTATGCTCCTTGCAAATTAATTCTCATACTCAATCTTACCATTCTTATTAAACCTTTTTGGTCCTCTTGACGAAGTCTAAATTGTTCCCAGTCTTCAGGTTTGCTACCTTTTCCAGCAACTTTTTATGACTCCATTTTGAATCTAACACCATCCTTAAATTTTTATTAGCCATGGCTGAGCTACTGGCCTTGTGTTCTTTCATCCAAAAGGAGCGCACAACTGCTACAATTTGCTCCTTAAATAATAGCCATTGCCTATCTACCGTAATGCCTTTTAATGAAGTTACTTAGTCCATCACAGCCAACTCAAACACCAACCATTCCCTCCATGCCTTTACAGTTTCCTTTTGTTAACATATCAAAGTCAAGGTCTTTCCCCTTACCTCTAGAGTTCAGTTCTTCTATCCGGAATTGAATCAAGGCTCAAATGAGGTCAGAAACAGAGAGGCAAAAAGTATGCAATGGTTAGGAGTTTACTTGGTTAGATGCTCTTTTAATGATACCCAATGAAGATGTTGGCAAGAGTTGGGATTAGAACAGACCCATGGCAACACCATCTATTTGGTCATACAAGGCATTATTAAAACTAAACTCAACTTTGAGATTATATGTTAGTGTTTCCTATAAAAACAGATTAAGACACCAGTGCCAGAATTACTATTAACCTCTTGCCTCTTTCATCCTTCTGACACATTAACAACAGAAACAACAAAACCATGGAGGGTTGGGGTATGAATTGGCTTTGATAGACCAGGGAACTTCATTAAAAAGCATGACAATGAATAGGCAATCGCTATTATTTAAGGAACTTCTGCACACAATACGTTCCTTTTGGGACAAAACAATCTAGATTTTCATGATATAATGACCTCCATTAACAGATCCAACTGCATCATCTTTTCAATCATAATTCAACCAATCACCATACTTTTATGTTTTATAAATGGTGATTCCTTTCAAAGTTTGGTTTCTTGTATCCCAGTCCTAATGAATTAAAGACAAAATATTTTGGCTTTGTTTCTCACTTCAGTACCATTTAAGTTCCTTTTTCCAGTTATAAAAAACTCTCTTTACTCTATCAAAATCTTCCATATGAGGCAACCCCACAAACTTGTCTTTTCAAGATACTAGGCTGTTCAATCGTTACCTATAGTTATCACCTTTGTTATCATGTAATTTTTTTGTACCTTCCCTGTGCCTCAATATCCTTTAAAATAAGTGATCAGAACTGCAAATAGTACTCCAGGTGTGGTCTAACCAAGGCTCAATACAAGTTTACTGTAACTTCTCTGAATTTTACTTCTAAACTTCCAGGAGTAACTCAAGTTCCTGGTTTGCTTTAATTGATTAGTAACACAATATCCAATTATTTGCATATTCACACTGCCAGACCCCTTGCTTCCCTACATTCTTGTTTTCCCAAGAATAAGCATTATCATTCCTCTAATAACAGGAAATATTTCCCTTATATATTTTGTAATCCACTAGCTTCATAGATGCCCATATTACAAGATGCTTATAAAGTTGTAGTTTGTTGCAATCCTCCTTGGTGTTAACAATCCCTTCCATTTTGGCATCATCCACAAATTACAAAATTGTGATTTCAATTCCAAAGTTCATATCATCAAAATAAACTGTAAACAACAGCAATCCCAACACTGGTCTATGTAATTCCCATTTCAACAACATCTATTACTTATACTTTTATTTATGTAAAGTCTTTAACGTAGTGAAGTATCTCAATGCACTTCACAGCAGTGTAAGACAAGATCATGTGAGATTAAGCTCATAAGGAGATCATATTGAAACAGATGATAAAATACTTGGTCAAAAGCTATGTTTTAAGGGGGAAGAGAGAAAAATGTGAAGATTTTTAAGGCAAAGGCCAGTGAAGCTGCAGCCAAAAATGGAAGAACTATAAAATGTGGGGATGTGCAAGAGTCAAGAATTGGATGCATCAGATGTCTTGGAGTGTTACAAAAAGAGGAGTGGACGAATCAATAGTGGGATGTGAAAACAAAGTCAAGAATCTTAAAGCATAGACAAGTTTCAATTGGAGGTCAATGTGGCTAAAGGAGCAGAAAGGTGAGGAGCAAATATGACTTGTTGTAATTTAGAATACAGCTAGCAGAATTTTGGATCACCTTAACTTTATGAAGGGTGAAAGATGGTTGGTCAGCCTGGAAAATAACGATTTAGATGATGGTATATGCAGCAGATGAACTTAAGCAGTGGCAAATTCAGGCAGAGGTGAAATTAGTTGGCTTAGTGATGGCATTGTTAGGTGGTTGATAGCTCAATTTGGGATCAAACACAAGACAACATTTTGCCATTCAGAAAACTACTTTAGCCCGAACCTTTGCATTCTGACTTGCAGCCAGCTTGATAGCCATTCAGCCACTTCTCTTGATTCTGCATGCTGTAGCCTTACTTGTTTGTGTATTACATGGTGCATCATCTAGAACATTTTGCAGATCTACCTATCTTGTATTACCATTACCTACCTCCTCTATCTCTTCAAAGATTTCAACAAAATTGGTCGAGGTCATCTTTGTTTCGAAATTCATGGTGAATATTATCATATTTTGGACTCTAGACTCTTTTTTTTCTATTTTTTCATTAAAGAAACATTCTGTACTTTTTCCTGCTATCAACAGTAAAGGGTGATTGGTCTATAGTGCCTGGGCATTTATTTATTTAAATAAAGATATAATGTTAGCCATCTCTGGTGCTACACATTTAGTTATCTAGAGATGAAAAGCTGTTGTATCTATCTATAATATGCCTGAAAGTTCTCACCTGATCTCCTAATCACTTTTTAGTGAACAATGTATACACACAATAGCCTAACAGCTTCTCTATTATTCCTTATTCTGAACAGACTTTTCTCTCAGCTACAATAATAACTAAACATTACTGATGATGGGTATCTGAAATAAGAATGGAAAATGCTGCTGGAAGTCAGCAGGTCTGGAACAGCAATGGTAACAGCAGGAGTTTCTAGGAGTAATTCAAGAGACACAGCAAAAATTGATCCCTAGGAAAAAGAAGCATGGTAAAGGGAGGCAACCATGGCTGACTAGGGAAGACCTGGATTGCATAAAAGCAAAAGAGAAAGCATATAATGTGGCAAAGGGCAATGGGAAACCAGAGGATTGGGAAGCTTACAAAGACCAAAAGAGGGCAACAAAAAAGAAATAAGGAGGGAAAAGACTAAATACGAGAGTAAGCTAGCCAGTAATTTAAAGGAGGACTGTAGGAGCTTCTTTAGATATATAAAGGGCAAAAGTGGATATTGGACTGCTGGAAAATGACGCTGGAGAGATAGTAGTGGCAACAAGGAAATGGCTCAGGAATTGAATAATTACTTTATTTCAGTCTTCACAGTGGAAGACACAGGAATTCCCAAGAATTCGAGAGAGTCAGGGGACAGAGCTGATTATGATGGCCATCGCCAAGGAGAAGGTGCTAGAAAAACTGAATGGCCTGAAGGTGGATAAATCACCTTGCCCAGATGGATTATACCCCAGGGTTCATAAGGAGATAGCTGAAGAGATAGTGGAGGCATTACTGGTGGTCTTTCAGGAATCGCTAGAGTCAGGGAGGGTCCCGGAGGACTGGAAAATAGCTAACATGACACCTCTGTTTAAAAAGGGAGTAAGGCAAAACATGGAAAATTACAAGCCCATTAGCCTAACCTCGATCATGGGTAAGATTTTGTAATCCATTGTGAAGGATGAGATTTCTGAATACTTGAAAGTGCATGGTAAAATACAGCAAAGTCAGCATGGCTTCATCAAGGGGAGGTCACGCCTGACAAATCTGTTAGAATTCTTTGAGCAAGTAACAAGCAGATTAGAGGAAGTTCACGAGAATGATCCCAGGAATGAAAAGCTTAACATATGAGGAATGTTTGAGAACTCTGGATCTATACTCGATAGAGTTTAGAAGGATGAGGGGGGTTCTAATTAAAACTTACAGAATGCTGAATGACCTGCTCAGAGTGGATGTTGAAATGATGTTTCCATTGGTAAGAGAGACCAGGACCCGAGGGCACAGCTTTGGAGTAAAGTGAACATCTTTTAGATCGGAGATAAGGAGAAACATCTTCAGCCAGAGAGTGATGTATTTATGGAATTCACTGCCACAGAAGGCTGCGGAGGCCAGGTCATTGTGTATATTTAAGACAGAGATAGATAGGTTCTTGATTGTCAAGGGGATCAAGAGTTACGGGGAGAAAGCGGGACAATGGAGTTGAGAAACTTATCAGCCATGACTGAATGGCAGAGCAGACTCGATGGGCTGGATGGCCTAATTTCTGCTCCTATGTCTTATAGTCTGGCAGTGTCTGCGCAATGAGAAACAAGCCTAGTATGAACTGACCTATAACAAAAAGGAAATTGCTGGAAAACCATCTGCGAACAGAAATCAGAGTTAACATTTCAGGTCCAGTGCTCCTTTTGCAGAACTGATGGCAGCTAGAAAGGATGGTATTACACAGAAGATAGGGATGGGGGAAAGGGGAATAGGTGGAGATAGAGCCCAATGAGAGAAAAAAAAGTTGGACAGAAAAATTGCCTAATTGATTTGATTTGTTGTCACATGTACCCAAGTACAGTGAATATCTTTGCTTGCGAGTAGTACAGGCAGATCATAGTGAACAAGGACGTACAGATCATTGAGTGAAAAAAACCTTGGACATATTGAGGCATACAGGTTACATCGCACAAGATGTGTGCGAGGCAAGAATAACATTAACAAGATGAACACTATTTGAAGTTAGAGAGTCCATTCATCAGACTAATAACAGCAGGGAAGAAGCTCTCCTTGAACCTGCTGGTGCGTGTGTTCAAGCTTCTCTATCTTCTACCTGACAGAAGAGGCTGTAGGAGAGCATTACTGGAGATGGGATGGGTCTTTAATGATGTTGGCAGCTTTTCTGCGGCAATGAGAGGTGTATATGGAGTCCACGGATGAGAGGTTGGCTGCCATGACGGTCTGGGCTGTGCACACAACCTTCTGTAATTCCTTATGGTCCTGGCCAAAGCAGTTGCTGTACCAGGCTGTTATGCACCTGGACAGTATGCTTTCTATGGTGCATCTGTAAAAGTTAGTGAGGGTCCTTATGGACATGCCAAATTTCCTGAGGAAGAAGAGGCGTTGTTGAGCCTTCTTGACCATCGCATCAGCGTGTGAAGTCAAGGACAGGTTGTTGGTTATCGTCATTCCTAGGAACTTGACACTCTCAAACTCCGATCCATTGATGTAGACAGAGACATGTTCTCCTCTTTTCTTTCTGAAGTCAATGATCAGTTCTGGAGTTTTGCCAGCATTAAAAGGTTGTTATCATTGCACCACATCACCAAGCCCTCTACCTCCTTTCTGTATTGACTCATCATTGTTTGATATCCGTCCTACCACCGTGGTGACATCAGCAAACTTGTAGCAGGCATTCATTCGGAATTTAGCTATACAGTCATGGGTGTACAGGGAGTACAGTAGGGGGCTAAGAATTCATCCTTGAGGGCTCCAGTGTTGAGTGTTATCGTGGAGGTGGTGCAGTTGGTTAAAGTCAGTTTAGGGGAATAAATAGCTACGAAACAGAGACAACTAGTGGCTTAAAGTATTGGCAAAGATCTGTAGATCAGGTTGTGAGTGAGGTTGTTGATTTACTCGACGATCTGGCCTGTTTTTGCTCAGATGTTTCGTTACCATGCTAGGTGACATCATCAATAGAGCCTCCAATGAAGCGGTTATTCTTCTCCGTGCGTGTCTATGTTTGGCTTGGGCTACTATGGTTACTTTGTCCGGTACGTAAACGACACATTTGTCATTATTAAACGCAACAAATTAGAAGCGACCCACCTAATCAACAGCGTATTCACAGGGATTAAATTCACAACGGAAGAAGAAACCAACAATCAACTTCCGTTTCTGGATGTTAAGGTAGAATGACAGACAAACAGGGAGGTCCAAACTTCAGCATACAGAAAAGCTACCCATACAGATTAAATCTTCAACTTCCACAGCAGCCATCCCAATGTCCAAAAACAAAGCCGCGTTAGGACAAATATTAAGGAGAGTTTTTAACGGCCAGGACGCTGCAACACTCCAGAATTATGCCGGGAAGAAGAAGAACACTTATACAAGATCCTCGCCTTAAATGGATATCCCCACAACTTCATCCACAGATGCCTACATAACAGACAACAACAGAAGGACACTGTACAACCCAACACACTTACCAGACTTCCCTACATCAGGAACGTATCGGAACTGACAAGACTCCTAAGACTAGGAATCATGGTGGCCCACAACCCCCAGCCACTCTACGACAAACACTTACAAGGATTAAAGACCCCATTCCCACAACATGCAGAATGAACATGGTTTACAAAATGCCATGCAACGATTGCCACAAACATTACATCGGACAGACAGGAAGGAAACTAGCCATCAGAATACACAAACATCAGCTAGCAGCAAAATGGCACGATGAACTCTCCTTAATATCTGTCCATTCAGACAATGAAGGCCTCAGTTTAACTGGACAAAGTAACCATAGTAGCCCAAGCCAAACAGACACGCACAGGAATTCCTAGAGGTACGGGTCTCCACCCATACTTCAATCAACGAACATACAGAATTGGACTCCATAAATAAACCCATACAGATCAAAACCGGAAATGACAGTACTCACCATAACATACCGGACAGTATAAATTCCAAGAGGAATAGAATAACATCGCTTCATCAGAGGATCCACTGATGATGTCACCCAGCATGGTGACAAAACGTCTGAACAAAAACAAGCCAGCTCGTCGAGCAAGTCAACAACCACAACGAGTGACTGGCAATGGGTAGTGTATGGTAGCAGCCCATGTAATGACAAGGGAGTGGGGGAAAGTATGGGAAAGGTGCTCAAGCCCTAAAATTGTTGAACTCAATATTAAATCCATAAGGCCGCAGGGCTCCCAAGTGGAGAATGAGGTTACTGTTCTTTCAGCTTGCGCTAAGTTTTACCAGAGGACTGCAGCAAGCCTGAGACAGATATATTGGCCAGAGAACATAGTGGAGTGCCGAAGTAGCAAGCGACTGGAAGCTCAGGTCCTTTTTACAGACAAAACGCAGGTGTTCTGTAAAGCAGTCACTCAGCCTGTACGTTGTTTCCCCAATGTAGAGACGACCACATCATAAGCAGCAAATACAGTAGACTAGATTGAGGGAAGTGCAGATGAAGTGCTGCTTCACCTGGAAGGTGTGTTTGGGACATTGGATAGTGAGAAGGCAGAAAGTAAACAGGCAGGTGTTACACCTTCTGCGAAAGCAGGGGAAGGCGCTGTGGGAGAGTGGGACTCATTAGGAGTGAGGCAGAAATGAACCAGGGTATTTTGGAGGGAATGGTCCTTGCAGAAGGCTGACAAGGGAGGGGAGGGGAATGTGCGCCTGGTTGTTGCATCCCACTGGAGGTGGCATAATTGGTAGCTAATGAGTCTCCGGATGTGGATGTTGGTGGGTTGGTAGGTGAGGACAAGGGGGACCCTATCGCTGTTGTGGGAGGGAAGAGAGCTGACCCAAGTTGATGAACTGACCTATCTTCTGCATTGGACACTTAGTATCAATACCTATTCTGGACCCTCTTTTTTATTTCCCTACAATCACTTCCAATCCCTTTGCCTTTTGTTCTGTGACACCTATAATCTCTAATCTCTGCCACCTGCTAACTTTCCCCTGATCTTCACTTTCATTCCACTTGTTCCTCCCAACTTTTTCTACACTAGAAAACCCATCAATTTTCCATCTCTCTCCAATTCTTAAGAGTCATATTGGGCTCAAATGTTAACTCTTTCTCTCTCTACAGACGATGCTGAGTTTTTCCAGCTCTTTTTTAAAATGTCCTTTATTCCCTCACTACTTCATCCCTTTTCAGTGCTATAATAGTCTTTTTGATCAATATCACTAATCATCCCTTTGTTTCTTCCCAATTTCCTGAATTCCTTGTAACCAAGAATATTGGCCCAGACTTCCCAGCCAGACCATTATTTTTCCAGCACAGATGGGATTGCATATGGGGACCCTGCAGAATTCCAGGTAACAGGCTATAACACCATACGACATAGGTAGAGAAGTAGCCATTCAGCCCACCAAGTCTGCACCACTATTCAATGAGATCATGGCTGATCTGGTCACCCTCAACCTTACATGCCTACCTTTATCCATAAACTTTGATTCATTTACTGATTAAAAACCTGTCTGTCTCAGCTTTGAATATATTTAGGAAACAGGCCTCGACAGCCGTCTGCAGTAAAGAATTCCACAGATTCTCAACCCTCAGAAAAATTTCCTTCTCATCTTTATCTTCAACAGTTGCCTCTTTACCCTAAGATTATATATTTTGCAATACATCTTTCCTTAGATAAAGGACACAATACTGTTCACAATAATCCAGCTGTGATCTGACTAATGCCTTGTATGCTCCAAAGAAATTGCTAAGGAAATTGAAAATTCTGCTGGATAATCCCACCATGCTAGGAACCGTACAAAGGATTCCAGAGAATTCAGACCCTATATTTACCTCACACACCCACAACCACAACTCCTCTAGACTGTTTATACTCCAATCCTGACCCAACACCGCCACATCATTCTGGACAAAATTTCCCCCCTCTGTCTCTCCAGACCTGCACCCCCTTCCCTCACTGAAGGGCCCAATGACTACCATGAAAATGTGTGCATGGTTTGCCTTCCCCCAACAGTTCTGCATTATGAGAAAACTGCCAGAATGGAAGTATGGCTCCACATTTCTGAAGCAGCCCTGATCAGGGTCAATCATTAGAAATAGGGAAATATTGCCTTTCTGAAAAAAACAATGGCAATCTACCACTCAGAAAATCCAGCCCATTAAGGTCTCAATCTTCCTCTCTTTGAGTTAGCTCTCTGTTAATGTCATTGTTTCTTAATGCTGTGAGGACATTTAAGCCCATAGCTCAGCAGCCTTTGGTGTTTGTCTTTACAGTAGAAGACACAAAAATCACCCAATGAATAATAGAAAAGCAAGGAGATAAATTTAGGGAGGAACTTAAATCAATTGTGATCAGGAGAGAAAAGGTACTAGAGAAAATAATAGGAGTGAAGGCTGATGAGTCCCTGGACCTGATGCCCTGTATCCTATAGTCTAAAAGGAATACTGCAGAAATACTAAATGCATTGATTGTAAACTTCCAAAATACTTAGATGCCAGAAAGATCCCAGTGAATTAGCAAACTGCAAATGTAACACCACTCTTCAAGAAAGGTAGTAGACAAAGTCAGAAATTCTAGGCCAATTAGACTAACACTGGTCATTGGGGAAATGCTGAAATCCAATGTTAAGAAAGTAGTAGCAAGACACTTAGAAAATCATAATACATAATACAGTCAGGGATAGTAAGAACCGCCGATGCTGGAGTCTGAGATAACACAGTGTGGAGCTGGAGGAACACAGCAGAGCTTTACTGCTCCTCTGATGCTGCCTGGCCTGCTGTGTTCCTCCAGCTCCACACTACATAATATAGTCAACTTGGTTTTAAGAAAGGAAAACGGTGCTGAGCAAATTTGAGTTCTTTGAGAATTGGTAAATATAATATACTTAGATTTACAAAAGTCATTCAGTAAGGTATCACATAAAAGGGTACAATGCACGATAAGGCTGTTGGGTAATATGTTGGCTCAAATAGAAGTTAATAAACATCAATTATAGAGGAGTAAAAATAAATGGGTCATTTTCAGATGGTAATCTGTAATTAGTGGAGTGATTATGGAATCAGTCTGGGGCCTCAATTATTAATGATCAACATTGATGACATTATTGAAGGACACAAGTGTTATAGGCAAATATTTTGGAAAAGAACACCGTGATAAATGATTTGTAAAAGGTTAGTATGCTGGTACAGCACTGGCATAGTGATTAAGAATAAAACTTCACCATTTTGAATGATTTGGAAAAATTATTTTAAAACCTAATTAACTTCACATGTTGTACTGATTTGGACAGAGACAAAGAAAGGACAAAACTGAAAAGGTAATAATTAAAGACTATTTAGAGTCATACAGCACAGAAACAGACCCTCAGTCCACCACTTCCACTGGCAGCTTGTTCTATATGTGCACCACCCTGCATGAAAAAGTTATCCCTCAGGTCCCTTTTAAATCTTTCCCCCTCACCTTAAACCTCTGCCCTCTAGTTTTGGACTCCCTCATGCTAGGAAAAAGACCTTGGTTATTCAGCCTATCCAGGCCCCTCATGATTTTATATAAACATCTATAAAGGTCACTCCTCAGCCTCTAGCACTCTAGGGAAAAATGCCCCAGCCTATTCAGCCTCTCCCTATAACTCAAACACTCCAATCCTGGGAAAATCCTCGTAAATTCTTTTCTGCACCCTCTCAAGATTAACATCCTTCCAATAGAAGGGCGACCAGAATTGTACACAGTATTCTAAAAGTGGCCTCACCAATGTCTGTACAGCTGCAACATGACATCCCAACTCCTATACTCAATGTTCTGACTAATGAAGGCAAGCATTCCAAACGCTTTCTTCACCACCCTGTCTACCTGCAATTCCATTTTTAAGGAACTAGGCACTTGCACCTCTTTGTTCAGCAACACTATCTAGCGCCCAACCTTTAAATGCATAAAAAGCCTGCCGTGGTTTGCTTTACCAAAATGCAACACCTCACATTTATCTAAATTAAACTCCATCTGCCACTCCTCGGCCCATTGGCCCATCTAATCAAGGTCCCATTGTACTCTGAGATAATCATCTTCACTGTCCACTACACCACCAATTTTGGTGTCATCTGCAAACTTACAAACCATGCCTCCTATATTCACATCCAAATCATTTATACAACTGACAAAAAACAGAGAACCTAACACAGATCCTTGTGGCACACCACTAGTCACAGGCCTCTAATCAAAAAAAAACCCTTTACCACAATCCTCTGTCTCCTACCTTCAAGCCAATTTTGTATCTAACTGGCTAGCTCCCCCTGGATTTCATGTGATCTAACCTTACTAACCAGTCTACCACGTGGAATCTTATCAAATACTTTTCTGAAGTCCACATAGATGCCTACTACTCTGCCTTTATCAACGATCTTTATCACCTCTTCAAAAAACTCAATCAGGTTAATGAGACATGATTTTCCACACACAAAGCTTTGTTGACTATCCTTAATCAGTCCTTGTCTTTCCAAATGCATGTAAATCCTGTCTCTCAGAATCCTCTGGCCTTTCCTTACAGCTTTTCTTGTTTAAACTATTATTTGTTTACTTAGCAGGAATAAAAAAAATGAAGAAAAAATACCGCCTTTACCTTTTTTGGACGTTTGGAGAAGATGAACAAGAACAAAATGAATAACAGAAGTCCAATAACGGAAATTAGCTGGTTTGTGCTTTGACTGGCTGTGTCCAGAATAAGCCAAAGTATAATTACTACAAGTAGAACCATATACAGCAATCTGAGGCAAAAGAAAACACAGTTTGAAGAAGTCTTAGTTTAGTCAACTTAATCACATTCTATGGAACAAATAAACTGTAGCCATTCTATTAATTGGAAAAACACCCTTGCATGTAACGCGTCATCTTAACTTGGACAATTATTATAGTTCCCTCACCATTGCTTAGTCAAAATTAGAAATTCCTAATATAAAACCATTTTCAGATAACCATTACCAAAGACTGCAGTGGTTCAACGAAAAGACTCAGCATCACTTTCTCAGGACAATTTTCAAAGAACAAAAAAATCATGACTTTCCCAAAACCATCCACATTTTAAGAACAAACAAATAAAATCTATAATTTAGTCCTCAGCAGGAAAACTCGATATGAAAATGTAATCACCACTGAAGTAAGTGAGAATATACTAGCAATGTCATTAGACCACTAATCCAGAGACCTAGGGTAATGCTATCAGAAACGGGTTCTTAAGTTCCACCACATCAGATGGTGAAATTTGGATTGCTTTAGTAAAGTCTTAAAAGCTAACTAATGGTGGCCATGAAGCATTGTTGATTTTGTAAAAACCCATCTTCATACAATCCCTACAGTACAGAAGCAGGCCATTCGACCCATCAAGTCCACACCAACCCTCTGAAGAGCAGCCCACCCAGACCCACCTCCCTACCCTGTCCCTGTATTTTCCATGGCTAATCCACCTAGCCTGACATCCCTAGATGTTATGGGCAATTTAGCACAGCCAATCCACCTAGTCTGCAAATCTTTGGACTGTGGGAGGAGACCAAAGCACCTGGACAAAACCCATGCAGACACGGGGAGAATGTCTGTATGGAGTTTGCACAGTCACCCAAGACTGCAATCGAACCCGGGGCCCTAGCGCTGTGAGGTAGCGGTGTTAACCACTGAGCCACTGTGCCTGGTTGACTTAACACTCTTTGAGAACAAGGCATTAGAAACAAAGGCACAACCAATCTTGTCAACCCAACAAAACTAACATCGAGGAGTTTGTGGCAAAATTGTAATATTTGTCAAGCAACAGCCTGATATTGTCTGTAAAGTACGATTCCATGAGAATGAGTATGTTCAGATACCACCACCACCATCACCAGCTCCAGGTACGTTCTGTCCCAATAAAAGGATAGAGCCGCCAAATGTGGTGGCACAGTGGTATACAGTTGAGGCAGTTGTCCCGACAGCCCTCAACATTGATTCCAGACATCATGAAGTCTTATAGCATCGGGTAAATGGAGAGTAATCCTGCCAATTATCACCTATTGCCCTCCCCTCCCCTAACATGATGGATCAGTTCTCCTCCATATTGAACACCACTTGGAGGATAGGGAAGAAAAGGTCACAAAATGCACTCTTGGTGGCAAACTTCAATCACCAAGAGTGGCTCAGCAGTACCACAAATGACCAAGCTGGACAAGTCCTAAATAATGTAGCTGCTGGACTAGGCCTATGGCAGTTGGACAGAAAAATGACCTAGCTTCATCCTCAAAAATCTACCTGTTGTAGACACATCTGTTCATGATAGTATCTGTCGGAGAGACCACCACCCAGTCATTGTGGAAACAGTCCCTCCTTCAGATTGAGGATAGCATCCATTGTTTTGTCCGACACTTGCTGAACAGGAAAAATATAAAACAGATCTAGCAACTCAGAACTGGGCATCCATTAGGTGCTGTGGTTATCAAGCATAATCTCTGAACTTATTGCCCAACACACCCCCGCATTCTACCATTATCACCAAGCCAGTGAATCAATCCTCGTTCAATGCGAAGTGCAGGAAGGCTTGCCACAAGCAGCACGAGGCATTCTCAAAAGTGAGGTGTCAACCTGTTGAAGCTACAACTCTCAGGAACATAGAATATAGGAGCAGGAGGAGGACATTCAGCCCTTCGAGACTGCTTCAGTCTTCATCACGATCATGGCTGATCATCCAACTCAATAGCCTAACCTGCTTTCTCCCCATAACTTTCGATCCCATTCAACCCAAGTGCTATATCTAACCACCTCTTGAATACATTCAATATTTTGGCATCAACTACTTCCTGTGGTAATCAATTCCACGGGCTCACCACTCTTTGGGTGAAGAAATGTCTCCTCATTTCCATCCTAAATGGTCTACCCTGAATCCACAGACTGTGACCCCTAGTTCTGGACACACTCACTATCAGGAACATTCTCCCTGCATCTATCCTATTAGAATTTTCTATGTCTCTATAAGAAGTGTCTATGGGATTACCCCCTCATTCTCCTGACCTCCAGCAAAAACAATCCTAACCTAGTCAATCTCTCCTCGTACGTCAGTCCTGCCATCCTCAGAAGCAGCCTGGTAAACCTTCGCTGCACTGCCTACAGAGCAACAGCATCCTTCTTCAGACAAAGGAGACCAAAACTGCACAATATTCTAGGTGTGGCCTCACCAAGGCCCTGTATAACTGCAACAACACATCCCTGCTCCTGTACTCAAAACCTCTCGCAATGAAGGCCAACATACCATTTGCTTTCTTTATTTCCTGCTGCACCTGCATGCATACCTTCAGCGACTAGTGCACAAGGACACCCAGGTCCCACTGCACACTCCCCTCCTAATTTACAGCCATTCAGGTAGTAATCTGCCTTTATGCTTTTGCTTCCAAATTGAATAACCTCACATCTATCCAAATTATACTGCATCTGCCAATGATTTACTCACTCGCCCAACCTGTCTAGATCATGCTGAAGGATCTCTGCATCCTCTTACAGTTCACCCTCCCACCCAACTTGGTATCATCTGAAAACTTGGAGATGTTACATTTTGTTCCCTCATCCAAATCATTAATATATATTGTGAATAGCTGGGGTCCAAGCACCGATCCTGTGGCAATCCACTAGTTACTGCCTGCTAATTTGAAGAGCACAGATTAATTCCCACTCTCTGTTTCCTCTCTGTCAACCAGTTTCTTATCCACCTCAATACACTTTCCCCAATACCATGCATTTTAATCTTGCACAACAATCTCTTACGCAAGACTTTGTCAAATGCTTTCTGAAAGTCCAAATAGATCACATCAACTGGCTCCCCCTTGTCAACTCTACGAGTTGCATCTTCATAGAATTCCAACAGATTTGTCAAGCATGACTTCCCCTTCATAAATCCATGACGACTCTGTTGGTTACTAGTTTCCAAAAATAAAATCGTAAACAGCATGTGATACCCAAGCTAAATGATCCCAAAACCCACAAATCAGATCTAAGCTCTGCAGTTGTGCTGTACCCAGTCACAAACGGTGGTGGACAATTATGCAAATCATTGGAGGAGACTCCACAAATATCCCTATTGTCAATGCTGAGGGAGCCCAGTGCATCAATGGAAAAGACTGGCTGAAGCATCAATCCATATCAGCATCCTCCTAAGCGTCCCAGCCCCACAGGTGCCAGCATGCAGTCAATTCATTTCACGTGATATTAAGAAACAGCTAAAGGCACTGTATGCTGAAAAGGTTGTGGGCCTCAACAACAGGACTGAAGACATATTCCAAAGCAAGCTGTAGCCTTAGTTAAGTTGTTTCAGTACAGCTACAGTACTGGCGTCTACCCACAATGTGGAAAATCGCCTCACTATGTCACATATACAAAAAAAAAGACACATCTAACCCGGCCAAGTCTACTAGCAAAAATCAGAAAAGTGATGGAAGGTGTCATCGACAGTGCTATTCTGCAGCACTTCCTCAACAATAACTTGCTCACTGACATTCAGCTTGGGTCCGTCAGGTTCACCCAGCTTCTGACCTCACTAAAACCTTGATCTAAACATGGACATAATACAAAATTAATATGAAGGTAACCTTTGATCAAGCATGGCATCAAGGAACTCTAGCAAAACTGGATACAATCATAAACATAGGGAAAACCCTCCATTGTCATACCGAGCATAAAGAAAGATGCTTGTGCTCGTTAGGGGTCAATAATCTCACCCTGAATTTTCTGGTTTAGCTGAAAGAAGAGAAAAAAATTGAAGCCTACTCTATTGAAAGGTCAATCTGTCAGATGGTGACCTAATTATTTGAAAACCCCTGGGCCATTTCTTAACATTTAATGTGTTTTCTGAAGAAATGCGTGTGTTAAAAAGTGCTGTCATTCAGTAGGTGATGAATTGAACATTTTGTCTGGCTGAAGTCCTGATTTAAAACAGACACAGTGCACTGGATGTGATTAACCATTTGTCAGTAAAACATGACGCAGTTGATCATAGGGTCATGCTGTGCAAATATCATACAATTCATTAGATAACACAAAATATGCAGCAGTCATGAGCAAGCTCACCTGAGGTCGTTTGTTAAAAATTGAGAGATAACCCTCTTTTCAGGGAAAAGAGGCGAAAGTTTGAAGGAATGGAAGATCACCTCACCATAGTTCATTTGTGATATTTGCCAATGATCAATCTGATTAACTGCTGCAAGCTGAACAGTGTTAAGGTTTTTGGAAACGAGTCAAAAAATGGTGCCTTTGACCAATAGTTAACTAGCTCAAGAACAGGAGGTGTCTAATCAATGAATGGAGGTTGAGACAGAGTAGGCTAGATCTGTTTTGTTCTGATTCTTGGAAGTCCATGTAAACCAGTTCACTTGTGACTGTAAGCATTATATGAGTAAGTTTATGATGTATTACTCTTAGTATACTATTTTTGGAGCATACCTTGCTTCAGTAAAGAACAATCGGGTATATCCTGTTGTTAGGACAGCCTGGGGTTAATCATATCCAGAGTAAACCCAATAGATGAGGGAAGGTAGAAATAAAAGCCTATACTTCGTAACATTCAATGGCAATACCATCACTGAATCCCCCACTATCAACATCCTCGGAATCTTCATTGACCAAAAACTGAACTGGACCAGCCATTGGAATACTGTAGCTACAAGACCAAGTGACAGGTTGGAAATTTTGCAACGTGTATTTCACGTCCTGAGTCATTAAAGCCTATACATCATCTGCAAGGCACAAATCACAAGCATGATAGAACATGCTCCAATTGCATTGACGGGTGCAGCTCCAACAAGATTCAAGAAGCCAATCAGGACAAAGCAGCCCCTTTACCTTTGGAAACTTCAACATTCACTCCCTCCACTACTGACACACTGTAGTGTGTGTCCCAAGCTGCACTACAACATCTCACCAAGGCTCTTTAGACTGTAGCTTCGAAGTCCACAACCTCCACCACATAGGAGAACTAGGACAGAAGATAGGTGGGAACACCGCTACCTACAGGTTACTCTTCAAACCTTCAATGTCCTGCCTTGGTATTATACGACTGTTCCTTCACTACCAGTGTGTCAAAATACAGAAACTCCCTCCCCAACAATGCATGTTATACACACAGCACATGGATGGCAGGTTCCAGGAAAGGACTTAAAAATTGGCCAAAGAAAATTGCAGCAGACCTAAGATTGATTGGGTGGGGGTGTTGGGGCATGCAGGGAAGGAGGGGGAGGTTGTAATCGAGTACAAGAGTAAATTGTAGAGTAAATATGAATTGATTGTAAAAGCTTCTATCATTATGTGAAGAGGTAAAGATCAGTGAAGACAAATGCAGGTCTCTTACAATCAAAAACAGAGGAAGTTATAACAGGGAACAAGGAGATGGCAGACCAGCCAAATACATAGTTTGGCTCTATCTTACAGATGAGAACACAAATAACATCTCAAAAATGTTAGGGAATACAAGGTCTACTGAAAGGAAGGAACTGAACAGAGTCAGTATTAGTAGGGTGATGGTGTTGGGGAAATTGATGGGATTAAAGGCTAACAAATCCCAGAGCCCAATAATCAACATCCCAGAGTATTTAAAGAAGTGACCCAGAAATAACAGATGCATTGGTTGTCATCCTTCAAGAGTCTACCAACTCTAGAATAGTTCTTATGGTTTGGAGAATAGCTAATGCAACACCACCATTTAAAAAAGGAGAGAGGGAGAAAACAGAATCATAGGCTGGTTAACTTGATACTGGTAGTTGGGTGTGGTGATTGGAACCAGATGGATCTTATTGACTAAGATCCTTGATTGGGGTTGTTAACCTGGACCAATCAGAGAGCCCTGGCAGATGTAAACAGGGGATTCAGAGTCTCCTGATTCAGAGGACTGACTCCAAGCTACAGCCAGTGTACTGGTAAATAAAGGATGTCTTGATGACAGTATACCAGTCTCTGTTCAATTATTTCATCGGGAAAATACCAATGTCCATTACAGAAGATTTAATATCAAAGTACTTGAAAACAGTGACAGTATTGGACCAATTCAGCATGAGTTTATGAAAGATAAATCATGCTTGACAAATCTACTGGAATTTTTCAAGGACGTAACTAGTAGACTTGAAACAGGAAAGGCAGTTAATGTGACTTATTTGGACTTTCAGAAGGCTTTCAATATAGTCTCATTCAAGAGATTACTATGTAGTTGTGATTAAGGGTAATATACTGACATGGATAGAGAATTGTAAGCAGACAGGAAACAAAGTAGGAACAAATTTTCCGAATGGCAGGCAATGACTGGTGGGGGACCTCAGAGGCTTGGACCTCAGTTATTCACTATATGTATTAATGAGTTAGATAAGAGAACAAAATGAAATATCATGTTTGCAGATGACACAAAGCTGGTTGGGAGGGCAAACGGTGAGAAAGCAGAGATGTTTTAGTGTGATTTGGACAAGTTGAGTACACGGGCAAATGCATGGCAGATGAAGTATACAATAGATAAATAAGGTTATCCACTTTGGTAGCAAAAGCAGGAAGGCAGATTATTATCTGAATGTGGATGGATTGGGAAAGAGGGAGGTGCAACAAGACCTGGGTGTCCTTGCACACCATTTACTGAGAACAAGCATGCAGATGCAGTGGGTAGTGAAGAAGGCAAATGGAATGTTGGCCTCCACAACAAGAGGATTCAAGTACAGGAGCAGAGATGTCTTGCTACAACTATACAGGGCCTTGATGAGACCACACACCTGGAGTAGTGTGTACAGTTTGGTCTCCTCATCTTTAGTAATATGTTCTGGCTATGGAGGGAGTGCAACAAACATTTACTAGACTGATTCCTGGGATGACAGGACTGACATATGAGGAGAGCCTGGATTATATTCACTGGAGTTTAGAAGAATTAGGGGGAATCTCACAGAAACCTATAAAATTCTAACAGGACTAAACAAGGTAAATGCAGGAATGATATTCCCATGATTGGGAAGTTCAGAACTAGGAGTCACAGTCTAGGAATACCGGGTAGGCCATTTAGGACTGAGATGGGGAGAAATCTCTTCACCCAGAAGGTGATGAGCTTGTGGAATCCTCTGCCACAGAAAGGTTGAGGTCGAGTTGGTGTTGCCCACATCTTGCAGATGAATAAAATAAATCTCTAGAGTATTTATTCAATTCCACATCTCCTCTACACGATCTTACACTGTCATTTCAACACAATCTTACACAATTGTCTTAAGCTATCAATACTTGTCCTTCCACCAGCTCTATTTCACAGATCATCATAAACGTATGGTAATGAAGCACACAACTTTTGGATGAATCTTAAGCACTGTTATTTATCTCTCTCCTTTTTGGATCAACATAACACATGTTTTTGTTAGCTTACCTGGTTACAGATACAAAAAGAAACACAGAAGCGGTGTTCTCTTCTGGAAAATTTAGCATATAGAGAGCTGGAACTTTATTCTGCTTTTACATAGTAGATCACTCTCTTGGATTTTCAAAAGATTCTTGAAAGATTATTTTTGAAAATAAATTACTATAGAACAGTACAAAAGGGTTTTAAATGAAATTTTTCAACAGGAACTGATTGAGAGTAGAATTCCCAGAGTTCAATGTTGGATCCTCTTCTTTTCATTAATGATCTGGTCACATTGTTAAGTAAATTTGAAAATTACACTAAATTTTGTGGAAAAGTCATTAATTTATAATAGGATAACTGACAGGTTGGGCAAAATAGCTCAAGACTGGTAAACAAGGGCAAACTATCTGTTCAGCGGGCATCAATTAATTAAAATTAGAGAGAAATAACTTTTGGAGATCATCGTGGGTTATTCTCTCAAGCTTCATACTGAGTCAAGAAGTCATGTGCATAACAAACAGGATTAATTTGGATCACCCGGATGATATTACAAAATTATGGCCACTACAATACGGTTATAAAATATCATGCTGTGAACGCATTCTAAACTTATTATGAATACACTGGCATAAATGCCAAGTCTACATCCACATATTCTCCATCCTTGACCCC
This sequence comes from Rhincodon typus, assembly GCF_021869965.1. Taxonomy (NCBI): domain Eukaryota; kingdom Metazoa; phylum Chordata; class Chondrichthyes; order Orectolobiformes; family Rhincodontidae; genus Rhincodon; species Rhincodon typus. Next base: position 55,607,015 of record NC_063334.1, read on the forward strand.
ACTAGAATTTACAAAGTCAGCCTGAGGGTGCTCACCAGCACGGGACTACAATGAGGTGCATCACCACTCTTGGCCAGACCCATGCAGCTGGAACATTTAACAACTGCCTGCAATTGGGAAATGGTGCACAACCTCCCCCTTCTGAGCCTACAAAGCCCCTGGGAAGACTTGATGCATGTTATCCTGAAAGTTAAAAATTGTCATACTGACACTAAGATGGATGAGCACAAAAATACATAAATTGTAGAAAAAGGATAAACTAAATTGAATTGATACAGATCTCTAGCTACATGCTTTACTCACATTTTGAATAGAATCCACTTTTGTTTTATGAACTTGCTATGTGAAGAAATAAACTCAGCAATTGTATCTCCATACTTCGTAATAAGTGTATCCCAAAAGTAAAAGAAAATGGCAATCAATGTTAAAATAAGGAGTCCCAGGGCTCTTTGAAAATTCAAAATACATGCTGCGATCACCATGCAAAAGTACCCTGCAAAAGAAATGAAATACATTTAAATTCATGTGTTCAACTCTACCAGGGACTCAAGTGCCACATCAGAGTCTTGAGCAGTTATTCTAACATTGTAGTGTAATAGCAAAGAAACAGTGTACTGTGGGAATTGCTGACTTCCGGAAGGGACATTAATCTACTTCAGGTGGAATAAGAGTGAAGTATACAAGACGTAGTTCTCCCAATGTCCTGACTGACAACTATGCCTTAAACTTCAAAAAAACAGATATGATTAGTTGCCTTGTTGTTGCATTTGGAATCTCGATGTCTGCAAATTGGCTGTTGCATTTCCCTACACGACAACAGTGACTGTACTGGGAAAAGTACCTTATTGGCTGTACAACAACAAATCTTAAAGTACAATTTGCAGTTAGCCTCAAATCCACAGGGATTTTCCTAATTTCTATTCTGTGGAAAATTCTGCTAAAGATGGTAGACAGCACCACACGTTTAGCCTAAACTAACGTAGCTTAGTTGATAATGTAACTATGCCTTTCGTGCTGATCAAGGGAGAAATAACTTGATAAAAGCAAAGACCACAAGACAAAGGTGCAAAAGGAGGCCACTTGGCCCATCAGGTCCACTGATTTGACAATCCTCAACTCCACTTTTCTACCTTATCCTCATAACCCTGAACTCCCTTAATGATTAGAAATCTGTCTATCTCAGCCTTAAATACACTTAGCACTCAGGCCTCAACAGCACTCTGAGAAAGAATTCCACAAATTCTCAATACTCAAAAAACTTCCTCCTCATCTCTGTCTTAAATGGGTGGCCATGATGTGGAGGTGCCAATTTGGACTGGGGTGGACCAAGTCATAAGTCACATGACACCAGAATCTAATCCAACAGGTTTACCTGAAATCACAAGCTTTCAGAGTGCTGTTCCTTCATCAGGTGAAGTGGAGTGAAGCGCAAAGGCTATATGTTCTGTGCCTGTGCACAGCTATGATGTCCTAGTCCCATGTTCCCATATATGCCCGGAGTTCATCAGCCTTACCTGCAACACCCCTTGCATTGAAATAAACGCAGTTTAATCACTCAGAGTTACCTCGTTCTCTGAATTGCTCTTGTCTGCCTCTTCTAATTAACTTGCTCTTTTCTGATTCAAAATCATCCTCATCTGTCTTTCTATTTTTACTACTACTTAGGAACCCTCCAACCCACTTCTCTACTAGCTTAAAGGTTTCCAAAATAGAACTCGCAAATCATCCTACCAGGATATTGGTCCCTTCCAACTTAGATGAAACCCATCCCTTTAGAACAGGTCTTTTTTGCTCTAGAAGAGATCCCAATGATCCAAAAATCTGAATCCTTGCACATTGCACCATCTCTTCAGCTATTGATTTATCTATCCTATGTTTTCATTCCTATTCTCATTAGAATGTGACACCAGGAGTAAACCAGGGATTACTACCTTCAAGGTTCTGCTTTTTAACGTACCTAACCTCTTAAAACAATTATGCAAAGCCTTAACCCTTTCCCTAACTATGTCGTTCCTAACAATGTACACAACAACTTCTGGCTTCTCACTCTTCCCCCTTGACAAAATGCTTCAACAATTTTGAGACATCCCTAACCCTTATGTTCCTTCCACAAAGTGCACAACCTCACGTTTTCCCATATTATATTTTATCTGCCAGGTTTTTGCCAACTCACTTAACCTGTTGATATCCCTCTATACAGGCCTTGTGTCATCCTCACTACTTGCTTTCCCATAGTTTTCTGTCATCTGTAAACCTGGGCAACGTACATTATTTCTGTCATCCAAGTCAAAGGCTGTGGGTTTTGCTATTTTAACTGCAATACTGTATTTTGAGAAGTCATTGTGAATATCACCTTCTGGTGAACAATATAATCCTGAACCCATGCTTAACCTTCCACATCCTCTCAAAGGAATTTCCTAAAATTAGAGAAAAGTTTAAATATGAGGTTCCATACTGGAATCCCCTTATGTGTGGTGCAGATGTTGCGAGGAAGAGAAAGCACCCAGATAAGCCAGGAAAACAGGAAGACTATCCTTATTACAAATTAGAGTATAACAGTAGGGAAGTCTTGCTGAAATTGTACAAGGTATTGGTGGCACCACATCTGGAGTACTGTGAGCAATGCTGGTTCCCTTATCTCAGAAAATATATTATTTCATTATAGGCAGCTCTGAGAAGGTTCTCTGGAATGAAGGGATTGCTTATAAGCAAAGACTAAACAGTTGGATTTTACTCATTGGAGTTTAAAAGAATGAGTGGTGATCTCATTGAAACATTAGGGGCTTGACACGGTAAATGCTGAAAAGGGGGTTTCCTGCATGGCAGAATCTAATCAGCAAATTTAAAACTGAGATGAGGAGGAATTTGTTTTCTTACACAGTTGAGTGTCCTTGGAACTTCTTACCCCAGAAGGTGGGGGGCAGAGTCCTTGTGCATCTTTAAGTCTGAGATAGAAGATTCTTGATCAGTAGGGGAAATCAAGGGTTATGGAGAAAACACAGGTAGTGGATGTGAGGCATATCAGATCAGCCATGATCCTAATAATGTCTGAGCCGGCTCAAAAAGGTCAAACAGTCTACTTCTGTTCCTATTTCTTAAGAATTAGGCAGCACCTAAACAGATTCAGACTCTCCCACCAGGATCATTGTCTTCTAGACAACTAGTTAGAAATTTTGTCTTCGGCCACAAAGAATCAGGAAAAGGGACTTTTGCACAAGACTTGTGCACAAACCTGCATACTACTTCAATGACTCAGACCAATGACTGATAGAATTACCAAAGCTCTGAACTTTGAAGTGGCTGGCTCTTTCCAAGGAGCAACAAGTTTTTTTTTGACAATTGGTATGCACACAGTCTATTAAATTCAATAATTCAGATTCAAGGGCATTTCTATTATGGATGACGAAGAGTCTTAGCAGTCACTAATGATGTAATTGTGGCCATCAGCGCTCTGCACATAAGTTACATCAATCCAAATGGCTTCCAGTCTCCCAAAGTATGCATGCAGCTGCTATCCATTTAGTCAGATTGACTCGAGTCAGTGTACCTGCCTTTAAAATAGTGAACATTTTTTACGGTGAACAAAGGGGTGCCAATCATATGGGCTGTTTTGAGATAGCAAGAACTGCAGATTCTGGAGTCAGAAACAATAGTGTTGAGCTGGAATAACACATCAGGCCAGGCAGCATCAGAGGAGCAGGAAAGTTGACGTTTTGTGTCGGGACTCTTCTTCCGAAGAAGGGTCCTATCCAGAAACATCAACATTCCTGCTCCTCTGATGCTGCCTGGCCTGCTGTGTTCCTCCAGCTCTACACAATATGGGCTATTTTGTTATGAGCTCAACAATATCCATTGGTGTTGTTGATGTTATGATCATTTCAGTAAATGGATAGTCATCCATCACATTGCTAACCTTGTAGATCAGGAAGCCAAAAGATAAGTTAATCATCATTAAGTACACAGCCTCTGACCTAATCTTATAGCCACAATATGTAACTCTCTGCTTCAGTTAAGTTTCTGGTCAAGGGCAAACCCAGGACGTAGATGATGGAGAAGTCAGCAATAGTAATGCAGTTTAATGTCAAAAAGAGATGCTGGCACTTATTAGCATTAGCCCAAATGTAATCCACGTTTGCAGCATAAGGAGTTGCAAATGGAACTGCACAACTGTCAGCAAATATCCTCCTTCAGATCTTATGATGGACAGGAAGGTCACTGATAAAGCAACTGAACAGATTAAGCCAAGGTCTCTAGCAACCATAACCAGTTTCTTCCATGCTAGATAAGACTTCATTCAGCGTAGGGGGGCTCCCCCTCATTCCCAGAAGTTCAGATTTGCTAGGATTACTTGCCTCAAATGAATCAAATGTTGACTTGACAACAAAGGTAAGATGACAAAGATGACAAAGTTGACATCTTACTTCACTTCTGGATTTTAACTCTCTTTCCAAGTTTGGGCCAAGGCTGAATGAGGTCTGATACTTATTAGTCCTAGCACAAATAGAACTTTGGTGAGCATTTATTAATGAGTAAGTGCCACCTAGTAACACTGTTGACCTTTCATCACTTGTGAAATTACTAAGATTGGCTGATGGGGCAGTAGGTGGTTGGATTATGTTTGTCTCTTTTTTTTGAGGACTGGATATGCTGGAAGATTCTAAAGAATTTCCCAGAGATGCCCGAGTTGTGGCTATACCAGACAAGTTTAGCGAGAGGTACCGCTCTTTCTGTAGCACAAGTCTCCAGCACTACAGCCTTGCTACATTCACTGTACCCAGCCATTTCTTTATATCAAATGGAACATATCAAATTCGACGAAGACTGGTATGCGAGACACTGAGGGAGCAGTGATGGGTCGTCCATTCAGCACTCATGGCTGAACGACTCATTGCAAAAATTCTGAATTTTTACTGGATGATTTACTTATTCAGATGTTCAATGATTCCAACCCCACCGCCCACCACCCACCACATTCCCCCCGTCTCCCACCCCGCCATGTTCAGCCTAAACCAATGTAACCTAGTTGTTAAAGTAATTTGCACTGGTCATGAGAAGTCAAGCAGTTTGTTCTCAATTGCGATTCTAAAATTGTGATCTCGTGGTCTGCTTTTCAAAATGTTTGTCTTTAGCAAGATCTAAAAATGGAATTAAGTGAAACAGCTGCACAGTTCACAAAAGAAGATGAGCAGACTTTGAAGAATAACAGATGGCAATCTACAAGAAACATTAGAACATAGGAGCAGGAATAGGTCATTCAGTCCCTTGAGCCTGTTCCACCATTCAATGAGATCATGGCTGATCGCTGACCTAACCCCCATCTACCTGCCTTTGGCTCATATCTCTTAATACCTTTAACAAAACTTTATCCATCTCACATATTTCAAATTACTAAATCTAGCAACGACTAATATTTATAGAAGCTTGATTCAAACCTCTACGACCCTGTCCAGTCCTACTTTTCAGGCTATGCTCCCTAATTCTAGAATCTCCAATCAGTGGAAATAGTTTCTTTATTTATCCTGCCTTTTCCTGTTGTTATCTTGAAGACTTTCATTCAGATCACTCTTAACCTTCTAAATTCTACAGAAAACAGGCCTATTTGTATAATATGTCCTTATGACTTAATTCCCTGCCATACTGGTATAATTTTTGTAAACCTTTCTCCATGGCCAAAATATCCTCCCTAACAATGAGCTAAGAGTTGGAACACAATTCGCTATAGCACAAAATGAAAATGCCAATTCCAAATCACAATAGTAACTTTGCTGTATGTTTCCAAACGCAGAACTACCAGTCAGTCAAACAAACAGATATTTTTTCAACCTAGTTACTATAAACAGTCAAAACAATTTAATGAATGTCTGCAGATCATTTTCCCTAGTGCCTGAATGCATTGTCTCTTGGCTTGTTAAGGAACGCTTTATACTTACTACCTGAAGGCCAGGGTACATTTGCCAGAAGCAGTGTTTTGGAATTTAAGCTTCTGAATTCAGTGGCAAACCTATGGTGGATATGATTTTGTGCCATTGTCGTTAACACAGCCTACCTATATCTTCTTGCTGCTATACTGTTTAACAGAACTGGCCAAAAATGAACAATATTAAATAGTAGAACCCCTGTTACTCCAGGGTCCAGGTTCATATTGCTAAGTGGGAAAACAGACCTAACCTGACAAACTTGTAAGTCCTCAAAATAGGTTCGCTAATCAGTCCACAGAAGACTGAAAGTAAACTGTAAATGTGTCTGCATTGAAAGCACCGACTTTCTCAGAACTCAAAAGAATGGAGATCATGAAAGCCACTGAAAATATTATCCTTATTTAAACATGGCAATTTCAGTCACTGTGGAAAAAAAATTGCCATTATTTTTCAAAAAGCAATAATTGTTATAAACAAATCCTTACATTCCAGTTTTTTCCATTATAAGCGTTTAATAGGAATGTCTCCCCTTAGAGGAATTCACTTAAAGATATGACTGAAATAACGTTTATATACAACATTTTGTACCATATACCAAAAATTAATACATAATTAATCATGTTTTCTGTTATTAACTGATCTTGAACACTACCTGTCAGGAAGACGATCCGAATTACACGATGAATAATTTTTTTGTGCTTTGAATAGAATTCTTGCACCTGTTCATGTTTCTTTCCACAAGCTCTGAAGAGGCTGAACAGACAAAACAATGGATCAATTGTAAAAAGATTTAATTTATTGGATCTCGTTACTGATAGACCTTGTATGTCTCTTGCAGTATGTGTGTTGCGAGATGCAATAATATTTGCGTGACAACTAATATTGAATGTATGTAACTATATGTGTAGGGAGAGATAAGTGTTTTCTGCGTTCATTTGATTATACATGGGTGTATGTTTAAGTGTACATTAAAATACTAATATATAGTTGGTGAGATGTGAACTTCGTGTATGCACAAGTTCATCCATGCACATTTCCATTTTATTACAAAATTGATAGAAAAGAATACCACTGGCATCAAAATGAATACTAAAGGATAGTTCTTCAAAGTAGCAGAAGATAAGAAGTGGATCCCAAGGATCAGTGCCAGTTTGTCTGGTTCAAAATGTGCAATTCACACTTGTAACTTAAACTTTGGAATCAACTTCAAAATCTCTAAATTTGTGGATGACACCATATGGGAAAGATCATCAACACTGAACAGCTCTGCGATAAATTACAAAAATACATTAATGCAGAATGGGCATATACTTGCAGATTAATTCTGACCTAGGTAAATATAAGGTACAATGTTTCGGTAAACTAAGAAGACTGAACATAAATTGCAAAATACTAGGATCACAGGGATTTAAGAGCAGAAATACGCAAAACACAAACATGAATCTCAGTTAATAAGGCCAAAAGAAAACCAAGCATTCAAGTTTATTTCTGGAGAAACAGAATTGAAAAGAAGAGATATTATGCTAAACTTCTATCAAATTATAGTTAGACCACAATTGGAAGGTCTGATCATCACATTTCTAGACCTATCAGCAATCATTAGATTTTGCAGTTTATATTCTTACATTTTATTTCTGCTCTGCTTCTGACTTTAAGCAAATCTTCACTACACTTTTTTTTTTAATTTAAATGTTAATTTGTTGACATTAATTTAGAACTAAGCACAATTGTGCTTTGATGAAATACTTGAGTTAATCATGTAAGCAATAGTAATATTAGTTGTAGTTTTGGTTCTCCCCATCCACCACAAAGGTCTTTCGATGCTGACCAACACAGGCCATATTTGCAACAGTTGCATTGTCTGAATTATTTGCTTTTTTCAGACTTGCCAATATTATTTTTTTTTTATTCAATCACCCTTGAACTAAAAGCCAGGACAAAGAATAGCCTTGCAAGTGGGTGGAGTCAGGAGATGGACTTGGAATGATCAGCAGTATGACTTGATTAATGGCATGTGGGAAAAACCATCAAAACATTATATTAACAGCCCAAGTTCTGTAGGCTTTACATAAACCTGTAAGAAGTTGATAAGGGTTTATTATTGTCAGACTCCTGTTTTGGGAAAGTCTGAAGAAGCCATCAAAAGCTGGAATGGAGCAAGAAATTGAACAAAGAAGGGCACAACCTCTAGAGTTCAGTGTTTCAACCAGAGTGGTCTCGTCAACTACCGAAGACTGACTGGTGAGTCCACCCACGTGTAAGGCTATTCAGAGATGTGGCGATCTATGCTGTGATGTTCACAGGAAAGAACTTGAAAAATCAGTTGAATCAAACTTAAAAGGTTTAAGGTAGAGGAGTCATCTCTCCAAATTTAAACTTCTGTAAAGTGATTGTGTTGGGAAATAGGGTGAAACCTTGACTTGCTGAGTGTTATAAGATTTTTATAACCTGTGTTCTATATTTAGATAGATTAGGTTTCTTCATTTTATTGTTTTTCTCTATATGTAATGAACTTGTTTTATTGTTAAAGAAAATCTTCAGCTTTGTGTACTTCTGTTTCAGTAAATGGCCATTACATTGAATTTTTTCTTTGGAATGATCTATTGGGGCAGATATCATTCTGGAATCTTCCTTTTCTGTCAGTAACAGTAGCTGATATCACAATAATGTACTCAGGAGATGTGCATCATTTTAGGCATTTGTCATGAACAGATTAATTTGGGGGTGTTTTACCATTTTTGGAGTTGTTCTGAACAGACCAATTTGGGTTACCATTTGTGCTATAATAAAGGGTCTTTCTTTGTATATACTCACATGGCATTTTCTTTCTAATAATGTTATCTTTTATTTTATTGTTTATAATTTTTTATGAATGATTTATTTAAAAAGTTGTTTTAACACATTATTTGCCATTAAGTCATTCTCACACATCCAGAGTACTGGTCCAAACTTAAGTGAGACTACAAAGTTGATGGCAGGTGGGAAACACCATTGAAACGTTATACTAACAGACCAAGTTTGACAGAATCTGTACATCTGTGACAAGAAGTTGATAAGTCTGACCTATATGTCCATTTTATAGTATAAAAGCATTAGCAATGATGATAAAGAAATATTTACAAGGATGATTACAGAACTGTGGAATTATAGTTATTAGGAAAGGATAAACAGGTCAGGCTGAATTTTACCAGAAAAGTGTTAATTTTGGTGAGTTTCATGGAGGGTTTGTCTTCATGAGTCTTAACAAGATTTCTCATTCTATCTTTCCAATCTTGCCCCTATGACAACTTATTGCTATATCCTCCCCCCTCACCATGGGCAGAAGTATTGGCAATTTCCAGGATCTCCCAGAATTCATGGCACTGCTGCTACTTTGAAACCCAGTCATGCACCTAGTCAAGCACTGACAGTCTAGCTGCTGTCTTCTGCTCCAGACATATCACAGGGAAACTGGTCTCCCACTTTGCAATAGGGACCAGATTCCTAGTGGCCAGGGGATGCGTGTGGAGCATGCCCTGAGATATTGGTGACTGGTGCTCAAGATGGGGGGCTGGGGTAACAAGTTGATGAGCTGGAGTTGCCAGGTTACTGCTGGTAACTTACATGTTGAGCATTCATGTCTAGTTTCGATCTGGAGAGTGGGAGAAGTGAAAATTGCATATCAAAGAGATGTGATTGACTAATGACAAGATGTTATGCAAATTGGCATCTCCCCTCTCACCAGCAAGAATAATGTCCCAGTGTTCAACATTTGGTTGTAAAATGGGACTTTTTTTTGCTCTCGACATCAGATATCTCCTTCCAGCCAATCTCACCCAATTCTACCAGTTTTCTTGTCAATGTCCACAACATTTAATGCTGGGAAAATTCAGCCAGGAGAGTTTCTTTTCTCTTGAAGAAGACTGAAAATGACCGAATGCATCTTTAAAGTTATTAAAGGTTTTTATTGGGTAAACATGGGATTTCCACTGACGAGAGGACAAAACCAGAAGACTTCATTATAAGATATTCACAATGAAATCAAATTGAGAATTCTGAAGAAATTTTCTTGCCTGGGGAATAAGAAGAATGAGAAATCCGCTACCGTAGACAGTGACTGAGATGAAGAGTATAGATTCAGTTAAGGTGAAGATAAGTAAATATAAACAGGAGGATGCTGTTGTTAACAGTGAGATGAAAAAGGGAGGTAATCAGTGCTGGGACCACAACTGTTTACAACATATGCTTCCATCCTCCATGTCATTTATATTGTGTCGCAGCCAAATTCGCATACAGCACAAAAATAAGTGGAAAGGCAGGTGGCAAGAGGAATACAAACAGTTTACAGAGAGATGTTGATAGGTTAAGTAAGTTGACAAATGGATTATAGTGTGGGAAAATGTGAAATTGTTTATTTTGTAAGGGAAAACAGCAGTATTATTTAAACAGAGAAAAACTGCAGAAAACTGCAACACCAAGGAAATTAGGGGTACTTCTGCATGAAACAGAGAAAGCTACACCACACAGGTGCAGCAGGTAATCAGAACGGCTAATGGAATGTTAGCCCTTATTTCAAGGGTTTGGAGTATAGGAAACAGGAAGTCTTACTACAACTTTACAAGGTGCTGGTGAAACCACATCTAGTGTATTGTGAGCAGTTTTGGTTCCCCTATCTTAGAAAGGATAGTATTCCATTGGAGGCAGTTCAGGGAAAGTTCACTAGGATGATCCCAGATATGGTGGAATTGTCTTACGAGCAAAGGTTTAAAAAGGTTAGAGTCACAGAGACATACAGCACGGAAACAAATCTTTCAGTCCAACTCAATCATGCCAACCAGAGATTCTACATTAATCTAGTCCAACTTGCCAGCATTTGCCCCCTAACCCTCTAAACCCTTCCTGCTCATATATACATTCAGATGCCTTTTAAATGTTCTAATTGTACCAGCCTCCACCACTTCCTCTGGCAGCTCACTCCATATATGCGCTACCCTCTGCATGAAAAAGTTGCCCCTTAAGTCCCTTTTAAATCTTTCCCCTCTCACCTTAAACCTATGCCCTCTAGTTTTGACTCCCAACCCAGGGAAAAGACCTTGTCTATTTACCCTATCCATGCTCCTCATGATTTTATAAATTTCCATAAGGTCACCCGTCAGCCACTGATGCTCCAGGAAAAATAGCCCCAGATGATTCAGGCTCTCCCTATAGTTCAAAACCTGAAACCCTGGCAACATCCTTGTAAATCTTTCTGCCAGGGTTATAGGGTTTGAGCTATTCTATAAGTTAGAACTTACTCAAATGGAATTTAAAAGAATGAGGGGTGATCCAATTGAAACATGTAGAATTCTTAAGGGGCTTGGCAGGGTAAATACTGAAAGGATGTATCTCCTCATGAGAAAGTCTAAGACCAGAGGATATAGTCTCACAATTAAGAGATGTCAATTTTAGACTGGGATGAGGAGGAATTTCTTCTGAGGGTTTGAAACTCCCTTGCCACAGACAACTGTGGGGCCAGAGTCCTAGCATTTATTTAAGGTTGAGATAGATTCTTGATCAGTAGGAGAATCAACAATCATAGGGACTGGGCAGTAAAGTGGATGTAAGGAATGTTGATCAGCCATGATCCTACTGAATTGCAAAGAAAGTGGTCTCCTTATTTCCGACGGTCTTAGGGTTAGAGGAGAGTTTAAACATTGAAATAGACCGGTTGGTCTTTTTCTGTGTCATCAATTCTGTATAATTTTAATTCAGCTCTGGTCTATAATTACTGTAGAATGCCTTAAAGACAGTGATAAAATAAATTCAAAAATAAATGCAAAAAAATGTATTTTGATTAGGAATGCAAAGAATCAATCGTGAACTGGAAAGGATAGAAATGAGGAATGTAAAGCTATTTAGAAGGTAAATGCACGGTGATGAATTTAGCCCTGAACTTCAGTCCAATGAAGTGAATCAGTGAATACAGAAATGGATAAAGTAGGTGAGTCAATGTATACCATTGTGGAGGAACATCTCAGACTGTATTGTGCATCAGGTGGGCCATTGTGTCAAGAACAAGCAAATTTAGGGTTGCTGAAAATGAAGAAAACAGGAATAGTCAAAATGAAGTTGCGAGAGACAAAAGGGGATCAAATTGGTTACTCGAGAGATTACACATTAGAAGGTAAAGTCTTGAAATCTTGTTCCAGAAAGCAGAAATTTGAATGGAAGATAGAGTCAGAGTATACAGCACGCAAACAAACCCTTCCATCCAAGTCGTCCATGCCAAACAGATATCCTAGATAAATCTAGTCCCATTTTCCAGCATTTGGCCCATAACCCTCTAAACTCTTCATATTCATATATCCATCAAGATGCCTTTTAAATGCTGTAATTGTACAAGCCTCCACTACTTCTTCTGGCAGCTCATTCCATACATGCACCACCCTCTGCGTGAAAAAGTTGCCCCTTAGGTCTCTTTTAAATCTTTCCCCCCTCACCTTAAACCTATGCCCTCTAGTTTTTGACTGCCCCACCCCTGGGAAAAGACTTTGTCTATCCACCCGATCCATGCACGTCGTGACTTTATAAACCTTTGTCAGGTCACTCCTCAGCCTTCGACACTCCAGGGAAAATAGCACCAGCCTATTCAGCCTCTCCCTATACCTTAAACCCTCCAACCCTGGCAAAATCCTTGTAAATCTTTTCTGAATCCTTTCAAGTTTCACAACATCCTTGCTATAGCAGGGTGGCCAGAGAAGCTCCTCTTTCCCCTCGTAATCTATTAAAAAGAGTGGTTAAAAGAAAGAAAATTCCTGATCTCCACTTCACAAATAACAAGAAACAATTTATTTATTTAACTCAACAATGAACAAATTAACAAAATTACTAACAAATTCCCCCTTATACTACTAACAACTTCCTAACTGGTTTAAATTCTATTGGAATGCTGTTTAAATAAAGACAAGTCGCACTAATATAAACCCAATTAATATGAAGCAACAAATTATAACTTAGTCTGTGCGAACTTGGAGAGACTGCCTTCTGGAATATTCTGTCGTCTCTGGTCTCCTCATAAACACCTTTCTTCCGTTAATTCTGCCAACAGGGATATTTTCTCTCCGTAATTTCTTCAATGAGAACTTTGAGCTAAAATACCATGGTACCTTTGCTTAATTAGATGGGCTTTCTCAGAGCTGAATGGTGCTAACTCTGGCAGGTGACTCCGTGGTTACTGGCAAGTATCTTTGTCAGAGACAGCTAAAGAAGTTTCTGCATTTGTAACCCCAAATGGGTTGCATCAATTTAAAGTAATGCCCTTTGGTATGAAGAACGCACCAGCCACATTTCAAAGACTTATAAACAGAGTTGTGGCAGGATTGAATAATTGCGCTGTCTACATAGAGGACTTAGTGATCTTTAGCCATTCATGGAAAGATCACATGGTACATTTGGCAGACCTCTTTAAAAGACTATGGGAGGCAAAGCTGGTTATAAACTTAGCAAAAACTGAATTCACAAAGGTAGAAGTGACATCCTTGGGATATAACATCGGACATGGAATGATGACCTCGAGAAACATAAAGACGAAGGCTATCGAGGAAATTCCGAGACCATCCTCGAAGAAACAGCTGCTTCAATTTTTGGCACTGAGCAGAATCTACCAGAAATTTATGCCAAACTTTAGTAGCACAGAGACACCGCTGACAGATTTGCTAAAGAACAACACAAAATGTCAGTGGACAGAACAATGCCAGGGGGCATTTGAGAATTTAAAAGCCTTATTAACCACCATACCAGTTTTAGCTCCAAAATTTCTCAAAATCCTTTAAAGTCGCTATCAACACCAGCAATATAGGGGTTGGAGCTGCATTGATGCAGGAGGATGATGGTGGAATTCAAAGGCCAATTGAATATTTTTCAAAGAAACTCAATATTCATCAGAGAAAATGTTCTACTGTTGAAAAAGAATTATTGAGTTTGGTACTATCCTTACAACATTTTAAGGCTTATGTTACGAGCATAATGTCAGAGACAGTTGTGTATACAGACCACAAGCACCTCACTTTTTTGGAAAAATTTAGGGACAAAAATATGAGACTATTTCATTGGGGTCTTATGTTACAGGCTTTTAACTTACAAATTGTATATGTTGTGGGACGGCAAAATGTTGTTGCAGATGCATTATCGCGGGTTTAAAGAAAATGTGTAGACAAGATAGAATCAGAACAGTTCAATGTTATGTATATTTAGAATTAATATGAAAGGTATAACTTTAGAGTACTGAGCTATGTATTTCATGGTAATACTGTTAAGATTTAGAAAAACAAATGAAGCCATCTTTTCATAATGATGGTTCATTTTTTTCTTAAGGGGTGGGAAATGTTACAAAGTTGCACAGAGTAATTGTGATGTGGAAGACAGGAAGCTAAAACATGTGGTTCCTTTAAGAAATTTGTGCTTTGTCTGTACCTAGAAATTAGCAGCTGAAGTTGCCAATATAGAGAGCCTCAAAAAGTGAAACAACTGTTTCAAAAAAGCCTTACAGATGGCAGGCAAAACAGCAATCCTATTCCACTCTCCAAGAACTTCCTCATTATCCAACTTACTTTGAGGCACATTAAAATCAAGTGATTCGGATTCTGATTTATCGCTGAGGTTCCCTGTCCCTGTCGTAGTAGGGTTTCAACATATTCATATGACATACCCAATAAAACTTCTTTCTATCCGGCATCTTTACCAGATAATTCACCTGACTCAACTACTTCTAAATCTGATAGGACCACAATACCTTGCTTTGAAGGGGTCTCCTACCACTGGTATCAGCACCAATACTTTATCCCCACAAGCAAACATCCGAAATTTAGATTTCTTATCTGCTTCTTGCTTCATAAGATGCTGTGCCACCTTCAGATGTTGTCTAGCTAATTCACCAATTCTGTTTAATCTATCTCTCACCTCAGATACATAATCCAAGTCAGATTTGACTTCGGACCTTTCAACTTTTCCTTAATTTTAAAGGCTCTCCTACTTTGTGTCTGAATATCAAGTCAAATGGAGTAAACTGAGTCGATTCATTTGGGGCACCTCTAAGGCAAAGAACTATGAATCTGCACTCCAAGGTCTCTTTGTTCAGCAATTCCCCAGAGGACCTTACCATTAATGTATACATCCTGTCCTGATTTGCCTTTCCAAAATGCAGCACCTCATATTTATCTAAATGAAACTCCACCTACCAGTCCTCGGCCCATTGGCTCACCTGATCAAGATCCCAGTGTACTAAGGTAACCTTCTTCGCTGTCCACTACACCTCCAATTTTGATGTCATCTGCAAACTTACTAACCATACCTCCTATGTACACCCATACATCCAAATCATTTATATAAATGAGGAAAAGCAGTGGACTCAGTACCAATCCTTGCGGCACACCACTGGTGACAAGTCTCCAGTCTGAAAAGCAACCCTCCACCACCCCACTCTGTCTTCTTCCTTCAAGCCAGTTCTATATCCAAATAGCTAGTTCTCCCTGTACTCCAAGTGATCTAACCTTGCTAACCAGTCTACCAAGAGGAACTTTGTCAAACACCTTACTGAATCCACATAGATCACGTCCACCGCTCTGCCCTTGATCATCTTCGTTACTTCTTCAAAAAATTCAGTCAATTTAGTGAGGCATGATTTCCCCCGCACAAAGCCATATTGACTATCCCTAATCTGTCCTTGCCTTTCTAAATACATGTGAATCCTGTTCCTCAGGATTCCCTCCAACAACTTGCCCACCACAAATGTCAGGCTCACTGGTCTATAGTTCCCTGGCTTTTCCTTACTACCTTTCTTAAATAGTGGCACCACATTAGCCAACCTGCAGTCTCTGGCACCTCACCTGCAGTGATCAATGATACAAATATCTCAGCAAGGGGCCCAGCAATCACTTCCCTAGCTTCCCAGACTTCTAGGGGATACTTGATCAGGTCCCAGGGATTTATCCACCTTTATGCGTTTTAAGACATCCAGCACCTCTTACTCTGTAATATGGACACTGTTCAAGATGTCGCTAAATATTTCCCACGTTCTATATCTTCCATATCCTTCTCTGTAGTAAGCAACGATGCAAAATACTCATTGAGTATCTCTACCATCTCCTGCTGTTCCACACATAGGCAGCCCTGCTGATCTTTAAAGGGTCCTATTCTCTCCCTAGTTACCCTTTGTCCTGAATGTATTTATAAAATTCCTTTGGATTCTCCTTAACCCTATTTGCCAAGGCTATCTCATGTCCCCTCTTTATCCTCCCGATTTTCCTCTTAAGTATACTCCGACTGCCTTTGTAGTCTAAGGATTCACTCAATCTCTGCTGTCCATACCTGATATATGTTTCTTTTCTCTTGTCCTCCAGCATTCCCTACACCTACCCAGCCTCGCTCTTCACCCTAACAGGAGCATACTGTCCCTGGACTCTGATTATCTTATTTTTGAAGGCTCCCCATTTTCCATCCTTTTACCTGCGAACATCCAAACAACTTTGCAAGTTCTTGCCTAATACCATCAAAATTGGCTTTCCTCCGATTCAGAACTTTAACTTTTAAATCAGGACTATCCTTTTCCATCACTGTTTTATAATGAATAGAATTATGGTCGCTGACCCCCAAGTACTCCTCCACTGACACCTCAGTCACCTGCCCTGCCTTCTTTCCCAACAGTAGGCCAAGTTTGCACCTTCTCTAATAGGTACATTCACATACTGATTCAAAAAATTTTCTTGTACACACTGTCTGTGTGGAGTTTGCACATTCTCCCCGTGTCTGCGTGGGTTTCCTCCGGGTGCTCTGGTTTCCTCCCACAGTCCAAAGATGTGTAGGCTAGGTGGATTGGCCATGCTAAATTGCCCATAGTGTTCAGGGGTGTGTGGGTTATAGGGGGATGGGTCTGGGTGGGATGCTCCAAGGGTCGGTGTGGACTTGTTGGGCCAAAGGGCCTGTTTCACTGTAGGGATTCTTCTATTCTAAATTCCGCTCCATCCAAGCCCTTAACACTGTGGCAGTTCCAGTCTACGTTTGGAAAGTTAAAATCCCCTACCATTACCACCTGATTATTCTTACAGATAACCGAGATCTACGTACAAATTTGTTTCTCAATTTCCCACTGACTATGGGGGGGGGGGGTCTATAGTACAATCCCAGGAAGATGATCATCCCTTTCTTATTTATCAGTTCCACCCAAAGAACTTCCCTGGACATATTACCAGGAATATGCTCCCGACGTACAGCTGTAATGTTATCCCTCATCAAAAATGCCACTCCCCCCGCCTTTTTATCCTTTCTATAGCATCTATACCCTGGCACCTTAAGCTGCCAGTCCTGTCCATGTCTGACCCACATCTCGGTGATTACTATGGTATCTCAGTCCCATGTTCCCAACCATGCCCTGAGTTCACCTGCCTTACCTATAAGGCCTCTTGTGTCGAAATAAATGCAGTTTAATTTATCAGTCCTAGCCCTTTCCCTGCTTTGTTCCTGCCAGCCCTGACTGTTTGATTTGCTCCTTTCCCTAACTCTACCAGTCTCAGATTGATCTCTTTCCTCACTATCTCATGGGGTCTCAACCCCCACCATTACTAGTTTAAATCCTCCCGAGCACCTTAGCAATTCTCCCCCCAAGTATATTAGTCCCCTTCCAATTCAGGTGCAATCCGTCCTTCTTATATACGTCACTTCTACCCCAGGAGAGATTCCAATGATCTAAAAATGTGAATCCTTCTCCCCTGCACCCAGCTCCTCAGCCACGCATTGATAAATAAATACTTGGTTAATAATTATTATTCCAGTAAACCTGTGATATGCTATTTTCTAAATTTTATTATTGGAACCATTAGGATCAATTCGTGACATACCTGCCCTTGATTTATTGTTCAGTTATCTACATGACATGTAAGACAATGCACTTTAACCTACTTCTGTTTCCAAAGTTAAACAAAGAAAAATGTGAACATTTTTAGTCTTTACATGCAAGTTTCATACCTTTTAATTTTAAAGTGTGATTTATCTTCCAATGCATGCTGTGTTGGCTCCACATCTAAAGTTGTCTCTGACTGGGGGTCACTGTCATAACATTAAAAAAATTTGTGATATCAATTTGTGTTGAAATACTTTTTTAAACATGAGGTAAAAGTAAATATACCTACATTACACCATAAGACCAAAAGACATAGAAGCAGAGGTAGGCCATTCAGCCCACCAAGTGTATTCCACCTTCAATGAAATCATAGCTGATCTGATAATCCTTAACTCCACTTTCCTGTCTTTTCCCCAAACCCTTGATACCCTTGCTGATTAAGAAAATCTATCTCCGCCTTGAATATACTTAATGACCCAGCCTCAATAGCCCTATATGACATAGAATTTCACAGATTCCCAACCCTCTTAGAGAAGAAACTCCTCCTCACCACTATCTTAAATTGGACAACCTCCTATATTGAAATTATGCTCTCTGGTCCTCAACAGTCTACCTTGTCAAGCCCTCTAAGAATCTTGTATGTTTCAATAAGTCATTTCTCTTTCTTCTATATTCCAATGAGTACGGGCCCAAACTATTCAACTTCTCCTCCATCCTTGATATCAGCCTAGTGAACTTTCTTCAGACTGCCACCAAAGCCAATACGTTTTTCCTTAGATAAGGGGCCCATAGATGTTCACAGTATTTCAGCTGTGGTCTGACTCACACCTTGTACAGTTTTAGCAAAACTGCACAATAATTTTGTACTTTATTCACCTTGAAACAAAGGCCAACTATTTCCTATTACTCATTGAACTTGAATGCCAGCTTTTTTGAGATTCACAGACAAGGACTCTCAAATCCCTCGGTTCTACAACTTTCTGCTGTCTTTCTCCATTTAAATAATATTCAGCTCCTCTGTTCTTCCTGCTAAGTGCAAAACTTCACAATACCACACATTAAGTTCCATCTGCCAACATTTTGCCCACTCACTTAACCTATCTATATCCCTCTACAGACTCTTTGTCTTATCCTCACCACTTGCCTATCCACCTATTTTTGTGTTATCCACAAACCTAACCATAGTAGATTTGTTTTCCTCATCCAAGTCATTAGTATCTTCGTAAATATTTATGGCTTCAGCACTGATCCCTATGGCACACCAGTAGTTATAGGTTGCCAATCTAAAAATGATCCCCTTATTCCAACTCTGTCTTTATTAGTTAGCCAATCCTCTATCCATGCGAATTTACTTCTTTCAACATAGTCAGATCTTACCTTGTTAAGTGGCCAAATGTGTGGTACCTCAGCACACCTTCTGAAGATCCAAATATATTACATCCACTACTTCCTCTTTATCTATCCTACTTGTTACCTCCTCAAACAATCCCGGTAAATTTGTCTGGCATGATTTCCTCTTATGACACCATGGTGGCTATGCTGGATCATATTGTGCATTCCTAAATATACATCCTTTGTAACAGACATTGACATTCTCCCAACAATAGACATTAAGCTAACTGGCTTACAGTTACTTGTTTTTTGTCTCCTTCCCTTTATCTCTTGATGAGTTAATATCTGGTCGATTTATCAATCCAGATGTTGTTAACTGCCCAGCAACAGCTTTCGGGGTCAAGCTGCAGTTTGTCACAGAACTGAAAGACAGCAGTTGCGCTCAGAGCTCCAGGAAAAGTGTGCTAGCCCAGACAGGATTCTCCATCTCTCACCCTCTTGAAGACAAACAACACAAAACCTCAAAAAAGAACTTCTAAGCACTCAAAACCATGTCCTACTGACGGGCTATAGAACTAACGTCCACCATGGTTGATTATGAAGTGCCAAAACCAAAAGAACTTATAAAGGCACTTCATTCTCAACAATTGATCCACAGAATTTTCTCCTTTTTGTCCATGTCTTATACTCGTATTTTTGCAGATCTTTGTCTTGTCTGTATATCTGTTCTATTTGGGCCCCATATCTCAGGAAGGATGCACTGGCCCTGGGTTGGGTTCAGAGGAGGTTCACAAGAATGGTCCCAGGAATGGAGAGTTTAACATATGAGGAACGTTTGAGGATTCTGGGACTATACTCATTGGAGTTTAGAAGGGTGAGAATGGATCTAATTGAAACTTACAGAATACCAAATGGCCTGGACAGAGTGGATGTTGGAAAGATGCTCCCATTGGTAGGAGAGATGAAGACCCGAGGGCACAGCCTTAGAGTAAAGGGAAGACCTTTTAAAACTGAGATAAGGAGAAACTTCTTCAGCCAGAGAGTGGTGAATCTATGTAATTCACTGCCACAGCAGGCTGTGGAGGCCAGGCCATTGAGTACATTTAAGACTGAGATAGATAAGTTCTTGATTATCAAGGGGGAATGTGGCAGGGGGATGGGAACCAAATGAGGTGGTTAGTGGACAGTAAGGAGGTAGTAACTAAAGCCTGTAAGGAACTAGATAATGAAGTCAGAGTGACTAAGGGGAAAGAGAAGGCAGAGAGCAGATGATGAACGCAAAGGGACAGGTGGTCTGAGGTGCATTTGTTTTAATACGAGAAGTGTAGTAGGTAAGGCAGATGAACTTAGGGCTTGGATTAGTACCTGGGAGTATGATGTTCTTGCTATTACTGAAACTTGGTTGAGGGTAGGGCAAGATTGGCAACTAAATATCCCAGGATATAGATGCTTCAGGCAGGATAAAGAGGGAGGTAAAAGGGGTGGAGGAGTTGCATTACTGGTCAAAGAGGATATCACAGCTGTGCTGAAGGAGGGCAGTATGGAGGACTCGAGCAGTGAGGCAATATGGGCAGAGCTCAGAAATAGGAAGGGTGCGGTAACAATGTTGGGGCTGTACTACAGGCCTCCCAACAGCAAGCATGAGATACAGGTACAAATATGTAGACAGATTATGGAAAGATGTAGGAGCAACAGGGTGGTGGTGATGGGAGATTTTAATTTTCCCAACATTGACTAGGATTCACTTAGTGTTAGGGGTTTAGATGGAGCAGAATTTGTAAGGAGCATCCAGGAGGGTTCTATAGAGCAGTATGTAAATAGTCCAACTCGGGAAGGGGCCAGACTGGACCTGGTGTTGGGGAATGAGCCCGGCCAGGTGGTTGAAGTTTCAGTCGGGGAGTACTTTAGGAATAGTGATCACAATTCCGTAAGTTTTACAATATTCATGGACAAAGACGAGAGTGGTCCTAAAGAAGGAGTGCTAAATTGGGGGAAGGCCAACTATAGTAAAATTCGGCAGGAGCTGGGGCATGTGGATTGGGAGCAGCTGTTTGAGGGTAAATCCACATTTGATATGTGGGAGGCTTTTAAAGAGAGGTTGATTAGAGTGCAGGACAGACATGTCCCTGTGAAAACGAGGGATAGAAAGGGCAAGATTAGGGAACCGTGGATGACAGGTGAAATTGTGAGACTAGCAAAGAGGAAAAAGGAAGCATACATAAGGTCTAGGTGAATGAAAACAGACAAAGCTTTAGAAGAATAACGGGAAAGTAGGACCAATCTGAAACAAGGAATTAAGAGGGCTAAAAGGGGTCATGAAATATCTTTAGCAAACAAGGTTAAGGAAAATCCCAAAGCCTTTTATTCGTACATAAGGAGCAAGAGGGTAACTAGAGAAAGGGTTGGCCCACTCAAGGACAAAGGAGGGAAGTTATGCGAGGAGTCAGAGAAAATGAGTGAGATTCTTAATGAGTACTTTGCGTCGGTATTCACTGAGGAGACGGACATGGTGGATGTTGAGGTTAGGGATAGATATTTGGTTATTCTAGGTCAAGTCAGCATAAGGAGAGCGGGGAAGTGTTGGGTATTCTAAAAGGCATTAGGGTGGACAAGTCCCCAGGTTCAGATGGGATCTATCCCAGGTTAGTGAGGGAAGCGAGAGAGGAAATAGCTGGGGCCTTAACAGATATCTTTGCAGCATCCTTCAGCACGGGTGAGGTCCCGGAGGACTGGAGAATTGTTAATGTTGTGTTGTCCCCTTGTTTAAGAAAGGTAGCAAGGATAATCTAGGTAATTATAGACCGGTGAGCCTGACGTCAGTGGTGGGGAAGCTGCTGGAGAAGATACTGAGGGATAGGATCTACTTACATTTGGAAGAAAGTGGGCTTATTAGTGATAGGCAGCATGGTTTTGTGCAGGCAAGGTCATGTCTTACCAACTTGATAGAATTCTTTGAGGAAGTGACAAAGTTGATAGATGAGGGAAGGGCTGTAGATGTTACATACATGGACTTCAGTAAGGCATTTGATAAGGTTCCCCATGGTAGGCTGATGGAGAAAGTGAAGTCGCATGGGGTCCAGGGTGTACTAGCTAGTTGGATAGAGAACTGGCTGGGCAACAGGAGACACAGAGTTGTAGTGGAAGGGAGTTTCTCAAAATGGATAACTGTGACCAGTGGTGTTCCACAGGGATCCGTGTTGGGACCACTGTTGTTTGTGATATACATAAATGATCTGGAGGAAGGTATAGATGGTCTGATTAGCAAGTTTGCAGATGACACTAAGATTGGTGGAGTAGCAGATAGTGAAGGGGACAGTCGGAGAACACAGCAGAATATAGATAGATTGGAGAGTTGGGCGGAGAAATGGCAGATGGCGTTCAATCCAGGCAAATGCAAGGTGATGCATTTTGGAAGATCCAATTCAAGAGCGAACTATACAGTAAATGGAAAAGCCCTGGGGAAAATTGATGCACAGAGAGATCTGGGTGTTCAGGTCCATTGTACCCTGAAGGTAGCAACGCAGGTCGATAGAGTGGTCAAGAAGGCATACAGCATACTTTCATTCATCGGACAGGGTACTGAGTACAAGAGTTGGCAGGTCATGTTACAGTTGTATAGGACTTTGGTTCGACCACATTTGGAATACTGCGTACAGTTCTGGTCGCCACATTACCAAAAGGATGTGGATGCTTTGCACAGGGTGCAGAGGAGGTTCACCAGGATGTTGCCTGGTATGGAGGGTGCTAGCTATGAAGAGAGGTTGAGTAGATTAGGATTATTTACATTAGAAAGACAGAGGTTGAGGGAGGACCTGATTGAGGTCTACAAAATCATGAGAGGTATAGACAGGGTGGATAGCAAGCTTTTTCCCCAGAGTGGGGGACTCAATTACTCGGGGTCATGATTTCAAGGTGAGAGGGGAAAAATTTAAGGGAGATATGCGTGGAAAGTTCTTTACGCAGAGGGTGGTGGGTGCCTGGAACACATTGCCAGCGGAGGTGGTAGAGCCGGGCACGATAGCGTCATTTAAGATTTTTCTAGACAGATACATGAACAGGCAGGGAGCAGAGGGATATAGATCCTTGGAAAATAGGCAACAGGTGTAGATAGAGGATCTGGATCGGCGCAGGCTTGGAGGGCCGAAGGGCCTGTTCCTGTGCTGTAATTTACTTTGTTCTTTGGATCAAGGGTTACAGGGAGAAAGCGGAAGAATGGGGTTGAGGAACTTATTAGCCATGATTGAATGGCGGAGCAGACTCCATGGGCCGAATGGCCTAATTTCTGCTCCTATGTCTTATGGTCTCTTATCTGTGCATGAACATGTGTATTGGGATTTCAAGGGGGTTTAGTTAAGTTTGCTTATTAGCAATTAATCATCTGCTTTGCTACTGTTAAGAGAATGCGTTTGCTTATAGAAAATAAGTTTTGTTTCCATGTTTATTAATGAACTTGGTTGTTTATTTTCTCTTAAATGGTGGTCACTTTAGCCAAATTGACCATTATAGTGATTAATTTGTTTTTTATACATTTGTGACAGCTTGAGAAAATTTGGTGCTTCACTTCCAGCGCATTCTTCCCATTAGGGTTGTGAAATTTGGCACAAAAAAATGTTCAGAGCTTTCAGTCTCAAATTTTCAGAACTTTTGATCTTCAGCCACTCCTACTCCTTACTTTAAGCACTTACAGCCAGTTGTTCTAGTTCCTCTTTATCTATTTTTAGGTTGGACATTATCTCAGCCACATGCTCTTTAACTTTGGCAGTATCTTGTTCATCATTGAAGCCAAAGCAATATTGTCTTCCCATGCGCACAAGGCACTTTTTTGTCCCTGATTAGCCTCACCTCTCGTCTTGCAAGATTTTAAAATTATTATAGAAGACTTGTGGATTTCAAGAATGAAGTGGCACAAGTGAATGCAGTGTAAATGAACGAACATTTATCACAGTTTTACAGCATTTAGATCAACTAAGGAAAGAAAAAAGTTCCAATCTGGAGCAAATATACTGAACTGGTGAAGCACTCAGGTTAGAAGGTTGAGATCTAATCGTAATTAACCCGGACCACTTGCTGCAATAGCATAGATCTTGCAGCTGCCCCTGGAATTGCAGGCTTACTTAAAGATTTGTTATAGTTTTATGACAGTTATTATACTACACTAATAAGATTTTTATTCATTTTGTTTCTTTAACATTAAAACAACCAAACAAAACTAATCATGATGTTTTTTTCAAATGAACATTTTTTTTTAAAATAAGTTTTTCGAAGACCTACAGTGAATGGCTGAATTTTTTTATTATAAAATAAGAAGCTTAAAAAAGTACATGTTTGAAAGGGAGTTTCTTTTTTACATTGCAAGTGTTTATTTTGGTAAAGCTTTCTTTTAAAATAAGAGTGTCATGACATGAGTTTAAAGGCATTATGTTCCTGTTAGAGTGAAGAGTAAGATTAAAGGACAATGGATGAAAAAACATATTGAGGCTCTCGTCAAGAATAAAAGAATCTTATTTCAGACATAGACAACTTGGTCCAACTGAATCTCTTAATCAATATAAAGACCATAGGGGCATTCTTAAGAAAGAAATCAGGAAATTAAAGAGGGGATATGAAATATCATTGGCAGATAAGGTTAAGGATAATCCAAAGAGATTCTACAAGTACATTAAGAGTAAAAGGGTAACTAGAGAGAGGGTAGAGCCCCTTAAAGATCAAGGAGGTCATCTTTGTGTTGAAGCCAAGAGATAGGAGAGATAATAAATGAATATTTTGCATCAGTTTTTTTTACTGTGGAGAAAGAAATGGAGGCTAGAGAATGCAGGGAAGTAAATTTTGATGTTTTAAAAACAGTTCACATTACAGAAGAGGAAGTTCTGCAGGTCTTAGAGAATATAAAGGTGAATAAATCTCCAGGTTCTGATCTAATGTATCCCAGAACATTGCCGGAGGTAAGACTGCATCATCTATAACTACAGGTGAGGTGGCTATAATAGGAGGGTGGCTAATGCTGTGCCTTTATTTAAGAAAGGTTGTAAGTAGAAACCAGGGAATCATAGACCTGTGAGGCTGACTTTGGCTGTGGGTAAATTGTTGGAGGTGATTTTAAAATTTAGGATTTATCTATATTTATAGAGGCAAAAATTGATTAGGAATAGTCAACATGGTATTGTGTGAGGAAAATCATGTTTCACAAACCTGATTTGATTTTTTTGAGGAAGTCACCAAAAAGATTGATGAGGGCAGAGCAGTAGACATTGGTTTCTTGGATCTTAGTAAAGCCTTTGACAAGGTTCCGCATGTTAGACTAATTAGTAAAGTTAGGTCACATGGGATTCAGAGTAAGCTTGCCAATTGGAGACATAATTGGATTAACGGCAGGAGACAGAGTGGTAGTGGAGGGTTGTTTTTTGGACTGGAGGGCTGTCACCAGCGGTGTTCCACAGGGATTGGTTCTGGGTCCTCTTGTTTGTCATTTATATAAATGATTTGGAGGAGAATATAGCAGGCGCAATTAGAAAGTTTGCAGACGGCACCAATATTGGTGGCATTGTAGACAGTGAAGAAGGTTTTCTAAGATTACAAAGGGATCCTGATCAAATGAGTTAATGGGCTAAAAAATGGCAAACGGAGTTCAATTTGGATAAATGCGAGGTTATTACACTTTGATACAACAAACAAGGGTAGGGCTTATACAATTAATGGTAGGGCCTTGGGTAGTGTTGTAGAACAGACAGACCTAGGGCTTCAGGTACATAATTCTTTGAAATTTGTGTCACACAGTCAAGGTAATTAAAAAGGAATTTAGCACGCTTGCCTTCATGGCTCAGTCCTTTGAGTATAGGAGTTGGGGAGTCATGTTGACTTCGTACAGGACATTGATGAGGGCTCTTCTGGAGTGGTGTCCAGTTCTGGTCACCCATTATAGGAAGGATATTATTAAGCTGGAGAAGATTCAGAAGAGATTTGCCAGGATGTTTCTGGGTATGGAAGGTTTGAGTTACAAAGATAGGCTGGATAGGTGGGACTTCCTTCACAGGAGTGTAGGAGGTTGAGAAGTGACCTGATGGAAGTTTATAAAAGCAGTACAGATAGGGTTAATGGTAGGTGTCTTTTCCCTAGGATGGGGGATTGCAAGACTAGGGGGCACATTTTGAAGGTGAGGGGAGTAAGATTTAAAAAGAGACATGACGGGCAAATTTTTTTTTTTTTTTTTTTTACACAGAGGATGGTTTGTGTGTGGAATGAACTTACTGAGGAAGTGGTGGATGTGGACACAATTACAACATTTAAAGGCATTTGGATGAGTACACGAACAGGAAGGGTTTGGAGGGATATGGACCAGGAGCAGGCAGGTGGGATTAGTTTCGTTTGGGATTATGTTCAGATTGAATGTTTGGACTAAAGTGTCTATTTTTGTGCTGTATAACTCTATGACTCTCTAACAGAGCTAAAGGTTGGAAGGTAAGACTGTGGTCAACAAATGGCTTTCCTTAAACTTAGTGTCAGGGAAGACTCCAGATACAGTCAATTATTTTTGGGGGAGGATGCTAGCAAAGCCAGAGCTCCCCAGATAATGGAAGAGATAGAGTGTAAGATTAAACGGAAAGGGAGAATTAAGACAAACGTCAAGTTGATAATACATGCTGAATGTGGAACATTCAGAACCAAAATGAAAAGGGAAAGAAGGACAAAGTATGTTATGGAAAGTAAAGGACAGTTAATACAAGAAGAAATCCAAAAGTCTTCAATAAATGCATAAACAATTTACAAAACTAAAATCAATAGATAAAGCCAATTAGGAGCAGTAAGTTCTGAAGCAAAATATTAAATATTCTTGTTGAAATATTGTTAAGGCCCATAGCCTTTGCAGTAAGTAGTGACATCAGCTATTCCTTTGTGTCATATAAAGTGAATTAAATTGGCTGAAACCTGGCACATGCAATACTACAGTCTTCAGGAGGAAATCAAGATGGATCATTCACTCAACACTTCTGGCTGAAATTAGCTCCAAATGCTTCTTTAATGTCTTTTGCATTGAACTCCGCTGGACACACCCAGCACTAAACATAGGGATTCTTGTGGAATCTTCTCCTCCTGTTAATTGTTGAATTTTCCATCAATGTTCACTGTTGCATGTGGCAGGATTGCAGAGCTTAGATTTAATCTGTCTATTGCAACGATTTCTACTTTTGGTATTCAAGTAGTCCTGTGTTGTAGCTTCATCAAATTGACACATTGTTTATAGGGTATACCTACTGCAGCTCCCACTATGGCCTCCTGCACTCTTCATTAAACCAAGGTTGATCCACCAGATTAACGGTAATAGTGGAGTGCAGGACATGCAGGCTACAGGGTAGCAGATTGCATTGAATACAATGCTGCTGCTGCTGAAGGCACACAGTGCCTCATAAATGCCTAGTTTTGAGTTATTAATCTGTTCAAAATCTATCCTATTTAACAGGTTGGTGCTACCAGGCATCACGAGGAAGGATACCTTCAAGGGGAATTCAGAATTTCATCACAAGGACTGTGCAGTGTCTGCTCCAGATGATACTGTCACAAACAAATGTATCAGCAACAGGTGGATTATTGAGGTCGAGTTGGTTTCTTGCTCTTATTGGTTCCTCAATACCAGGTGCAGAACCAGTCTAGTAGTTATATCCTTTAAAACACAGCCAGCTAGTCAGTAGTGATGCTACTGAGCCACCATTCAAGATGGACATTGGAGTCCCCTAGCCAGAATACAGACTGTACGCACACCACCCTCAATGCTTCTTCCCATTTGTAGAAAATAAAGTACAGATTCATCATCAGAGGGATCCTTGTTGAATTGATGCCATTTTTCAGAAAAGTATATTACCTGCAACAATACTTTCAAAAGATTGATAAGTCAATCTTAAATTTGAAGAAATACCAATACCTTTCTGAAGCAATCTGTGCATCTCCTGTGCCCAATTCCTCTTCACTTTCAGCCTCAAACATAAACAAAGTTTAAATTAGTAACAGAAAAAGTAATTTTCATAGATTTCAAAGTAAAATTCAATAAATTGCTTATAATGAAATAATTTGGTAATAAGAAAGCATTGTGCGTTCAGTCTCCGTGTGCAAGTTTTATCAAAGTAATAAATAATTGCTTGGTGGTACATAACTTTAACCATTACTAAAGGAAACAAAGAGTTGTAGCTTTTCATCTTGAACTGGAAGAAACTGACTTAAGCAAAGACTCCTTGTTCTGATAAATGCAAGACAAAAAGCTTCAATTTGGTACCTCCTTTTAGCAACATTTCAGATAAGAAACTTTACAGCAAAAAAAAACTGTACTTCAACCTTTAATGATTCATTTATTTGCATTGACCTTAGAAACAGAAAGAATTATCAACTTAAATTGTGTATACAAACAAAATCCAAACTGACTTTATATCATTATATAGTTAATCTTTTCTTTGCTCTGCTTCAAAAATGAGTTTTAGACACAAGAAACTGAAGCAGAAGCAGACTACATGGCCTAGTATAGTCTGCTCCACCCTTACAAAATAATGATAAGCACACAAATCCAAACTCAACCAGGTGAATCACTCTGACACCATCTTGAGTAGAGTGCCTGGACCTGCCAAAAATCTACATAACTTGCAGCAGTCTGAAGAATTGCAAAGAATGGTTTACAATACAACTGCCAAACAGACATATTAAACAGCAATTGGCAAATTGAACATAATGCACTGAATGCAATCAAATTTAAAACTGGATATTTCCCTCAGCATATCTATCAACTTGTACAAATTTTCTGCCTCGCTAATTTGGGCCAAATCCGTTTATACATCAGTAAAGATTTACCGAAAAAAAAACACCTAATGTTTGATGTTTGACCTTTTTTTCTATTCTTACATTAAGTTTGCGTATGCTGCAGTCACAATTCCCCAACTGGTCTCATTGTCCTCCATAAATTATCAACCTTGCTTCATTTTCCAAAATATTGCCTCTCAAGAAATATGCTGATCTAGAAACCAGCCCTAGACTCATTGAGTAATGAATAATGAATAACTGTCTTTCAATTGAAACACCTACTCTTGATCCAAGAAAGACAAAACACAATACTTTCTTAATGGCTTAAATTACTAGGGGCTGTCAAGGGATGTGGGTGGTCGGGTACACAGCAAAGTGAACAGTAGGGAATAGATGCAAAGAGTAATCAAAAAGACTGATTCGATGTTTATTTCTCCATTAGGAAAGATGGAATACAAAAGGAAATGAAGTTATACACCATTTGTACAGTATCTTGGTCAGACTACATTTTGAGGTACTGCTTTCAACAACAAACGTTGGACTTGGAGGAGGTACACAGCAGAATCTTGTATTTGAGGGTTTAAAACTGTAATTTACAAGAACAACTTGTAGAAACCTGGAGTGTATTCCCTCAAGTTTAGGCAGCTATCACTATTGTGCTCACTGGTCTACACTAACTATCAGTTTAACAACATCTCAACAATGTCATACTACACTTTTTAAAAAATTTTGATCTAGGTTTTCAAATCCTTCCAGGTCATTGTCTTCACTAACTCGTAGAGTCTTTCTTCAAGTCTAAGCTCTTGAGCATCTAATGTTTTGTTTGCGCCATCACTAAATGGTCATGGCTTAAGCCTCTCCATTTCTCTCTCTTTTTATTTAAAGGGTGCCTCACAAACATTCTTTTGGTCATCTGTTTGAATTTATACCTATGTGGCTCATTGTGAAATTGTTTACCAATAAGCCAGTGATATCACTTTGGGATGTTTTATTACATTAAAGACGAGGTGTCCAATCAGATATTTACAATTATATGGGACATGAGTGGAAATATAAAGAAACTGTAGATCTGGTGGGAAAATTCTTGAAATCAAAGCTAGGCCATATTTTCTCCCCTCAATCTGGGCTGTAAATCTGAAACTTTCACCCAAAAGGTTGTGATTGCTAAGTCAATCAAATCCCAAGACTGAGACTGATGGGCTTTTGGTTGTTGACGATATCAAGAGATATAATGAGTCGGCAGGCAAAATGGAATTGATTAGCCATACAATGTGACCGAATAGCATCTTTGACGAGACAACAAGGTGCAGGGCTGGATGAACACAGCAGGCCAAGCAGCATCATAGGAGCAGAGAGGCTGATGTTTCGGGCCTAGACCCTTCATCAGAAAAGGAGGAGGGGAAGGGGGTTCTGAAATAAATAGGGAGAGAGTGGGAGGTGGATAGAAGAGAGGAAACAAACAGGTCGAAGAGGCGGGGATGGAGCCAGGAAAGGTGAGTGTAGGTAGGGAGTTAGGAAGGGGATAGGTCAGTCCAGGGAGGACGGACAGGTCAAGGGGGCGGGATGAGGTTGGTCGGTAGGAGATGGAGGTGCGGCTTGAGGTGGGAGGAAGGACAGGTTAGGGGGGCAGGGACGAGCTGGAATGGTCTTGGGATGCGGTAGCGGGAGGGGAGATTTTGAAACTTGTGAAATCCACATTGATACCATTGGGCTGCAGGGTTCCCAAGCGGAATATGAGTTGCTGTTCCTGCAACCTTC
>NC_063334.1:55637750-55667200 GCF_021869965.1 Rhincodon typus
CTGCAAAGCGGTCCCCGAGCCTCCGCTTGGTTTCCCCGATGTAGAGGTAGCCATACCGGGTACAGCGGATGCAGTATACCACATTGGCAGATGTGCAGGTGAACATCTGCTTGATGTGGAAAGTCTTCTTGGGGCCTGGGATGGGGGTGAGGGAGGAGGTATGGGGGCAGGTGTAGCACTTCCTGCGGTTGCAGGGAAAAGTGCCGGGTGTGGTGGAGCTGGAGGGGAGTGTGGAGCGGACAAGGGAGTCACGGAGAGAGTTGTCCCTCCGGAAAGCAGATAAAGGTGGGGAGGGAAAGATGTCTTTGGTGGTGGGGTCGGATTGCAGATGGTGGAAGTGTCGGAGGATGATGCGTTGGATCCGGAGGTTGGTGGGGTGGTACGTGAGGACGAGGGGGATTCTTTTTTGGTTTTTATTGCGTGGACGGGGTGTGAGGGATGAGGTGCGGGAGATGTGGGAGACACGGTTGAGGGCGTTCTCGACCACTGAGGGGGGGAAGTTACGGTCCTTGAAAAACGAGGACAACTGAGATGTACGGGAGTGGAATGCCTCATCCTGGGAGCAGATGCGGCGGAGGCGAAGGAATTGGGAATAGGGGATAGCATTTTTGCAGGAAGGTGGGTGGGAGGAGGAGTATTCTAGGTAGCTGTGGGAGTCGGTGGGCTTGAAATGAATATCGGTTTCGAGGTGGTTGCCCGATATGGAGACAGAGAGGTCCAGGAAGGGGAGAGAGGTGTTAGAGATGGTCCAGGTAAACTTAAGGTTGGGGTGGAAGGTGTTAGTGAAGTGGATGAACTGTTCGAGCTCCTCGTGGGAGCACGAGGCGGCGCCGATACAGTCATCAATGTAACGGAGGAAGAGGTGGGGTTTAGGGCCGGTGTAGGTACGGAAGAGGGATTATTCCACGTAACCTACGAAGAGGCAGGCGTAGCTTGGGCCCATGCGGGTACCCATGGCTACCCCCTTTGTCTGTAGGAAGTGGGAGGAATTGAAAGAGAAGTTGTTGAGTGTGAGGATGAGTTCGGCTGAGCGGATGAGGCTATCAGTGGAGAGGGAACTGGTCGGGCCTGCGGGACAGGAAGAAGCGGAGGGCCTTAAGGCCATCTGCATGGGGAATGCAGGTGTAGAGGGACTGGACGTCCATGGTAAAGATGAGGTGTTGGGGGGGCTGAATTGCCTACTTCTATTCGGGAGATTCAGAAGTTGTCTTATCAATCGCGCCAATTTTAATGCACAATCGTTCAATTCCCTTCCCCACTACATTGCGTTGCCTTCAAGCTAACAACTTTTTGGAAGGTACACGCAACGTAAAAATATTTTTATCCGCTCCCTAAATACAGAGTGATAAGCTGCTCAAGCTCAGAAGCCCCGAACTCGAAGTCAAGTACTCCGAAAGAATGTGAAACACTGACAATCTATAAACTGCCGTATGTCTTCGATACTAAACATCACAAAAGCTGTTCATCCCTCCTTTCCTACGTGACACTTAAGACAATTTGATGATTCAAACAAACTTTCAAAATTATTTCACAGCAAATGGAAATTGACGTTGAACTCTAAGATGAAACTGCTATAGAAGGAAACATCAGTAGGACACAGCCCAGCAAACCATTTGCCACTAATTCACTTGCAGACACCTGTAAACCTGCTAGGAGGTACGCACCATGTAAATACATTTGAATAGTTCCCGGCATTGATCAACAGACAGGGAGCAAACTAAACTGAAAAGAGTAAAACTTCAAAAGACTGCCGCGAACTCTCAACAACACATGCTCGCAGCTCGATGTTTAATGCTATTAAACCTTTGGTTGAGAGCCGTGTTATTGTAGACAGACACTGAACGTCGCATGGTATCGGCTTGTTTAAGGAAATTAACGCATGTGACCCCCGCCAGCAGTAAAAGCAAGCTTCTCCGCCCATCCCAAACATAAACTTTGTTTTTCTCTCCAGAGAAAACCGTAAGAGCCGGATTACGCTGGACGTTGTTAAAGGGTATAAAGATGAAAGGTGTTTCATGTTCGTATCCCGTTTATACAGAAGAGGCTCACCCCCACTTTATTCGCCATTTTCAACCGTTCACCGCTGCAGTTGCGCTTTCTAGAAATTTCCAGAGGCGCGTGCTGACGGTGATGTCACCACTGACCCGACCTGACTGCACGTCCATTGAAACGGGGAATGGGGCAGGCCGATAAGTAACTCCAAAAGATAACAAGGTGTAGAGCTGGATGAACACAGCAGGCCAAGCAGCATCAGAGGATCTATCCATCTTCTATCCGCCTCCCCCTCTTTCCCTATTTATTTCAGATCCCCTTCCCCCTTCCCCTCCCCCATTTCAGAAGAAGGTCTAGGCCCGAAACGTCAGCCTTCCTGAACCTCTGATGCTGCTTGGCCTGCTGTGTTCATCCAGCTCTACACCTTGTTGTCTCTACACCTTGTTATGTCAGAATCTCCAGCATCGGCAGTTCCTACTATCTCTGAATCCTGCTTTCCTGTTCTTTCCCCAGTTTCCTAAACTGTTCTCCTTCAAATACTTTCCTTTCGAAAGCTACTAACAAAACTACCCCAGAAAAGGCAGTGCATTAAAATCCTAACCATCCGCTGCTTAAATTTTATTCTCTCATGATGCCCAGAGCAATGAGTCCAGCTCAACAGTGTACTTGCAGACAGTATTTACTTAATCTGCATAAATTGTCGTTTCTCTCAGTCTTAGTGATAGACAAACTGTCTACTAGTGAGGTAACTGCACTCTTAGTTAATTGTATGCCGGAGCAGAGATATCTGGAATTATAGCTTGTGTGAACACAGGAGGTTTTATTAACACAAAGTATGTCAAAGTCCAGCTCAATGGGACTTTTTATTCATTCATAGGATGTGGGCATTTCTAACATTTATTGTCCAGCAACTTCTAAATTTGCTCCTGATTTACAGCATCTGCAGTTCTTTCAGTTTTTATTTATTGTCTATCCCTAGTTGTCCTTGAGAAAATGGTGATGAGCCACCTTCTTGAATCGCTGCAATCCATTATGTTTAGTTACAGCCACAATGTTGTCGGGGAATGAAGGAAATGGCAATGTACTTCTAAGTCAGGATGATGAGTGGTTTGGAGGGAAACATGCCATGGTGGTCTTCCCATATATTTGGTATCCTTGTTCTTCTTTGTGTTTGTGGTGTAGGTTTGGAAGGTGCTGTCTAAGTGAATTTACATGGTGAAAATAGTACACTGCTGCTATTGTCTGTCGGTGGTAGAAGGAATGAAAGATTGAAGATGTGGCGCCAATCAAGTGGGCTGCTTTATCCTGGTTGGTGTCAAGTTTCTTAAGTGCTGGACTGCACTTATCTAGGCAGATGGGGAATATACCCTCACACTCCTGACTTGTGCCTTGTAGATAGACATATTTTGGAGAGTAAGGAAGTGAGTTATTCACTGAAGGATTCCTAGGCTCTGACTTCCTGTTGTTGTCACTATTTATATGACTGTGTGGAGTTTGCACATTCTCCCGGTGACTGCATAGGTTTCCTCCTGATGCTCCGGTTTCCTCCCACAGTCCAAAGATGTGCAGGCTAGGTGGATTGGCCATGCTAAATTGCCCGTGGTGTTCGGGGATGTGTAGATTGGGTGGATTATGGGGTGATGGGTGTGGGTGGGATGTTCGGAGGGTCGGTGTGGACTTGTTGGGCCAACGGGCCTGTTTCCACATCGTAGGGATTCAATGATTGATTGATGATTCTGTTTTTCTCACCTAGGTTTCCCTGCACAATTTAAGAAGATTCAGAATTCAATGCTCCAAATTTCCTCTTTATGATCCACCTCCAAGTCACAGGCTTAAGTTGTTTTCACAATCATAATGTTCCATGTCCCTGTGCTGTGACCTTTATGCTCTCCTCTGGATAGTCAACTCAAGGGATACTCAAGGATTCAACCAAGGGCCCAACTATTTCTTGTTTATGCATTATCTCTCTGTAACATCAACCAGAAATAATTCCTATGGTTAGGTTGCTAACACTGAGACCTACATCTCTGCCACCACTCTAAACAGACAAACACCACTGCAATTATCTGACTTCAGATTGT
Organism: Rhincodon typus; assembly: GCF_021869965.1. Taxonomy (NCBI): domain Eukaryota; kingdom Metazoa; phylum Chordata; class Chondrichthyes; order Orectolobiformes; family Rhincodontidae; genus Rhincodon; species Rhincodon typus. Next base: position 55,641,824 of record NC_063334.1, read on the forward strand.
GGGTTAGGGCAGTACTTCCCAATGTAATAACATAAAACCTCAAAAAGGAAATTGCATTCTACTCACCTGTTCCAATGCCTTCCCTAGATTCTCAGTCACATTAGGTCAGACTGTCACAGCTAAATGTCCAACCCCAAACCCTAAACATTACCAAATCATCTAATTTCACATATACTAAGAAGTCATTTATTAGTTGTTTTAATGCTAAATCCTGTTGGTCAATGAGGTGAGTGCACAGTGGGATGAACTTCTTCAGTGAAACTGAGAAGCTGGAAAGACTTTGATCAGTTACAATGAAGAATTCCAGCTGTGGCTGTTATGAGATTTCTGACCAAAGCACTTGCGTCAAGTAACAAAAACAGAAATTGCTGGTGAAACACACCAGGTCTGACAGCATCTGTGGGAGAAAGCACAGTTAACATTCCATGTCCAGTGACTCTTTATCAGTTCAGAAACCTGCTGAGTTTTGCCAACAATTTCTGTTTTTGTCTCCGATCTCCAAAATCTGCAATTCTTTGTGTTATTTTTATTTAACCTATTATCCTAATCAATCTGTTCACAGATGTTACTACACACCACTGGAGCTGGTGGGGCTTGAACCTAGAACTCCCAGTCCAGGGTTAACGACACTACCTCTGTGCCACAAAAGGGCCTAAAGTTCTTTGTTTACTTTACTTCTCATGTAGTGCTATCACTGCTTAACAGGTAGCACCTATAAGATGTTGATGACTTTGAAGCTGAACAAGTGTGTGTCATCGCAGCTCACCTCAGCTCTATTTAAGAGGGGGTATGTTAAAAGTGCACAATCAGTAAGCTTCACACAAGCAGTTGGGCAAGAACACAGCCAGGAAGAGGGAGGGATGGAATGTGGAGGGGTAGAGGTGATTTTTTTTTCCCTTATTTTGTACTTTGTAGTTTATATGGATGATCAGTAATGAAGACCAGAAAATAAGGGCCTTATAGTATTTGACATGAAGCATCTTCCAAAGATTTAATTTAAAGGGATAAGTCATGTCAGGAGAATGCAAAGCCAGAGGGTGCTCTTCTCATTCTATGTGGGAAGCCTGGAACATTGCCAGTGCTGGGGCCAGCATGTATGCAGAAGGTGTTTCCAGTTACAGCTCCTGGAAGGCAGGGTTTCAGAACTGGAGTGGTGGCTGGAGACAATCTGGAGCATCTGTGAGCTGCAGAGTATCGTGGATAGCACATGAAGAGACCTGGTCACACAGCAGGCTAAGACTCCACAGGCAGGAAGGGAAGGGGTGACCATCAGGCAGAGCAAGATGACTAGATGAGCAGTGTAGAAATCTGTGGCTATTCCCCTGCAAAACAGATAGACCACTTTGGATAATGCTAAGAGGAATGGGTTTTCAAGTGAAAGCAGCAACAGCCAAATTTATTGCACCACAGTTAGCTCTGCTGCATAAGGCAGGAGTAAAAAATGTGGGAATGCAGTAGTTACAGGGGATTCATTTGTAAGGGGATATGGCTATAAACGAGAGACTGCAAGAAAGGTCTTAAGGCTTTGTGTTTTAACACTTGGAGCATTTGCAATAAAGTAGATGAATTAATCATGCAAGTAGATGAAAACAGGTATGCTGCATGGTGACCGGAGATGGGAAAAACTGAATATCCAGAGGTATTCAGTATTTAGGAAGAACAGACAAAAAGGAGCAGACAGTAAAGTGGCATTGCTGGTTAAAGAGGAAATTAGGGCAATAGTGAGGAAGGATATAACCTCTGACAATGTAGAATCTATACAGCTGAGAAACATCAAGGAGCATAAAACGTAAGGGTTAGGGTTATGGTGTGGAGACATTGAAGGAAAGAATTCTGAAACATGAAGGAAAAGGAAAAATAATTGGTCCAACTAATCAATCAGTGAAATAAAGACTGCTCATAATTTGCAGACAAGATTGTGACATCATTGATAAAAATCAAGAGGACCGAGAACTGTTCATTCAAATTTTGTGGTTTGGATTTGTGATGCAGAACTGTTTTTTTCCACTGATTGTATTTTTTTTTCCCCATTTATAGTAAATGTGCAGTACATTGTTGTTGATCGAATGTGTATTTGGAGTACAAGGGGTATCACTTAAGTTTAATAATAGTAGCTTAGTATTTAATAATCCACCTTTTCACTTTGTTAAATTGTAAGTATTTATAATAGAGTTTACCGGTTCATGACAAAATCTCATGTGTATTATTTTTGGGTTTTGCAGTTAGCTAGTCAGCAGATAATTTGATTTTTTTATGGTTTAATCAGAAGCAGATGTATTTGTCACAGCTTGTGCAATGTTAGGACTTGATTATTAGTGCATTCTTCTCAATTGGGTTGAGGCAACAGATATTGGACAAAGTAGGAGCTCATGGTATGGGGTAACATATTATCATGGATAGAAGGTTGGCTGGAGAAAACGGTCTATGCATAAATGGATCATTTTCAGATTGGCAGGTTGTGATGAGTGGGGTCGTACAGGTGTCCATCCTGGGAACTCAACTTTTTAAAATTTAGATCAGTGACTTGGATGAGCGGATTGAAACCCAGTGGCTAAATTTGCAGATGACAGAAAAATGGATATTGTGAAGCTGACATAACAAGAATGCAGATTGATATGGATAGATTAAATGAGTGAACAGAAATCTGGTAAATGTAGTCTAATGTGGGAAAAAGTGAAGTTGTTCATTTTTGTCACCACCTGCAGTGGTGCATTGGAAATCAAGGCCCACCATTCCCAAAGTTGTCACAAATATGAAACATTTTCGTCAAATAATCCAATGTAACCAATTTATAAGACTGTTAAACTCACCAGGTTTCTGCACTTAACAAGGAAGTAATTGTTTATTACAAACAAATTGTCTCTCACCACTATCAAAATGCTAACTTACAACACTATGATTTAAATTCTATTGCTTCTTAAGTTCCCCCCTCTCAAAAACAGATAGACAAAGATAAATGAGACATGGATATTAAGGGTGGAAAAGGAAAAAAGTCAGGGAAACACAATTCAGTTTAGACCATAGGATTTGGTGAGTTGTTTTCTTTCACTTTCTTTTGATTCTTTGCTTGTGACTAGGTTATTGGCTTTCTGATGTTCAGTCGTTCATTCTCTGGTTGAGAATTCATCCTTTCAATGTCTCTGAAGGTGATTTATTTCTCTTTCAAGAAGGCATTTGCAGAGAAAGGTGAAACGAGGCCTGTTAGCTGTTACTGCAGACTTTCTGGTACTGCCACAGAAGAGAGAGAGAGAGACAAAGAATTTTTGATCTTTCTCTTTGCAGACTAGATGTTTCTGCTGTACTGGCCCCCTATAAGCCATGGTCAGCTGGTCAGGAGTCAAACAACATATTGTTTTCGAGCAGTTGTCCCCTTATCAGAACCCATTAGCTTCATTCTGTCTGCTTTCACTGTCTCTGTTCCAGGAAAAGGCATCAGCTCACAATATGCTCCACTAAACATGATTTTTAAAGCCGCAGTCATCCCTTTACTCAGTGTCCTTGACTTAAACCAGAATCTTCCTTTAAGTCCACAGTTCAAAAGTAACAGGATATTGTATTCACACTTTGGCAGGAAGAATAAAGAAATAAAGATTATTTAAATAAAGCATGACTACAGAATTCCAAGGAGCAGAGGGAGCTAGGTGTTCTTTTGCATGAGACACCAAAAGTTAGTAGCAGGTAAATCACATAACCAGGAGGACTAAAGAGATGCCATCCTTCATTATGAAAGCAATTGAATGTTCCAAACAAGAAATGTTCTACAGGGCGTTGTCAAATTGTAAATACTTACTGTGTGCAGGTTTAGTCTCCTTTTAAGGAAGGATATAAATCCATTGGGGTGATTCAGAGGAAGTTTACTAAACTGATAACCAGAATGAGCAGTGGTCTTGTGAGGAAACATTAGACAGGCTAGGATTTTCATTATAATTTAGAGTGAGGGTTGATCTAATTGCAGTTTCAAGATTCTGAATGGCCTTAAAAAGGTAAACATAAAAAAATGAGTCCAGAACTAGGTGGTACAATTTTAAAACAAGGCTCGCCCTTTCACTGTAGAAATGGGGGAAATTTGTTTTCCTTCAGAGGGTTGTTTAGAACTCTGCCTCAGAAGGTGGTGGAGGCAGGTCATCGATTATTTTTACAGTGGAGGTAGATCGATTCAACTGCCCAGCAAGAATCTAAGATCATCTGGGGAAGATGTAATTTAGAATACAGCCAGACCAGCCATGATCTTATTAAATGATGGAGCAGGCTTGAACAGCTGAAAGGCCTATTTCTGCTCTTAATTCTTTTGTTTTATGCTTCTCAAGCTAACATTGAGTTTCCTGATACATTGAGGAGGTCAAAGACAGAAATGGCCAAAGTGGGCTCAGGATAGACAGTTTAAGTACAGGTGATCAGGAGCTTGGGGTAATGCATAAGGAAAGTATGCTAATCTTCCACAAAGTGGTCACCCAATTTGTATTTGGTCTCTGCAACGTGGAATATAGTATACTAAAATGAACGAGGTACAAATAAATCATTATTTTGCCTTGAAATTGTGTTTGGGGCCTGAGATAGTAAGAAGGGAGGAAAGTTGGTGCATTTTCTACATTTGCATGGGAAAGGGGTTGAATTGTTGGGAGTGCTGGTGCAGTGGTCCGGGGTGTCACAAAATAAACATTCACTTCAGAATGCTGAAATGGGAGGGAGAGATATATTTGATGATGGGCTTGCATTGAAAATGACATGAGCAAACATGATCCATTGAAACTAGAGCCCGTGGCTGTGGGACGAAAGAGTGAGAGCAGAAGTTTTGAAAATAGAACACGCTCAGTTGAGGGTCCTGTCAACCATGCTGTAGGGAATTCTCTGTTAAGTAAAAAGTAAACATATCATGAGTACTGGTATGGAAGTAGAAATTGACAGAACAAAAACAAGGATGGCCAGGCAACTGGAGGGGTGAATGGATTGGAGTTCTGACAGAAAGTAAGCCCAATCATCTTTAGCTGCTTCATCAGTGATCTTCCCTTCATCATAAGATCAGAGATGGGGGATGGCCGTTGTGCACTTATCAATATTCTGCACCATTGGCAACTCCTTGGTTACTGAAGTAATCTCTATTTATATACAGCAAGACTTGGACAACATTCAGGCTCAGACTGATATGTGACAAGTAACGGAGACAATGGACAATTACTACCTCCCGCAAGAGATTATGTAACCATCTTGCTTTGATATTCAGTAATGTTCCCATTATTTCATTCACCACTATTAACATTCTAGGGGCTACCATTAACCAAACCTAAACTGGACTAACAGCAAGTCAGAGCCAGGAATTCTGCAGTGTGGAATTCATCTCCTGATTTCCCAAAGCCTCTCCACCATCTACAAAGGACAAGTCAGGACTGTGATGGAATATTCTCCACTTGCCTGGAAGAATGCAGTTCCGACAATACTCAAGAAGCTGACACTATCCAGGATAAAGCAACTCACTTGACTGATACTCCACCTACTACCTTCATCATTCACTCCCTCTTTCACCAAAACTGAGGCAGCAGTATGTATCATCTACAAATTGTATTACAACAACTATCAAGAGTCCTTTAACAGCACATTCCAAAACCATCACCTCCAGCACATAGAATGACAAGGGAAGAAGAGGCATGGAAATACCTGTAAATTTTCTACCAACCTGACCTGAAATTATATTGTCCTTCTTTCACTATTGCATCAATCCTGAAGTTCCCTTCCTGAAAAAAGGCATCTCACCAACATCTTCTCAAGGGCAAATCTCGCTGGCTTATTAGAATTAGAATATCCTTTATTGTCATGTGTTCTCAAGTACAGGAGTACAGTGAAAAGTTTACAATGTCGCCCCATATGATGCCATCTTAGGAGTCAAAGTACCTAGGTACAGATCTTCGATACACACTACAGAAATAAAGGGAAAAAGAAAGGAAGAAAGTTACATTTCTTACAGTTGTTCTTAGTATAAGTTAGAAAAAATGAGAATAAAGATAAAAAGATGAGCGTTACAATCTTTCAATAGATCAGTGCAGGGAGCTTCAAACATGTGGTCTGCCCAGGCTCGCAAGCCACTGATTGCCTGCACCAGTCCCCAGACATCCAGTCCTCCGAGCCTCCAGTCCACTGGTTGTCCCCACTCTGCTCAAGTGTTCAGTCTGTTGACCGCCCCGCATCCCTTGCCATCCCTGCTCCACGTGAGCCTCCAACCTGTGGCCATCCAACCAAGCCTCCAGCCCACTGGCTGTCCCTGCTCCGCCTGAGCCTCCAGCCCACTGGTCAGCTTGCTCTGCGTGAGCCTCCACCCCTCTGGCTGTCCATGTTCTGCATGAGCCTCCAGCCCACTGGTCACCCCACTCCTTACAAGCCATTGTTTATCCAGCAATGCAAATCGGAAAAGATGAATTTTTTTTAAGAGTATGAAAAAGCATAGTCAAAATGACAATGGGTTTTTAATTACTATTTGTTGATCACCCATCCTCAGAAACGGAGAAGGAAGGAAAGGTCATCAACCCAAAATATTGTCTTTCTCTCTCCACCAGCTGAGTGCCTTTGGCTTTTTTTCTGTTTTATTTCAGATTTCTATTTTTTGTAGTAATTTGCTTTTGTGTTAGCACCCGAAGCTGTTGCCTGATCTTTGATAAGTTATGGTGAGAGCCGTTAGCCTCACCATTATTAAGTTGTCCATTAAAAAGGACTCTGAGTTCTCAGAATTCATTCTGTAAAAAAGCAGAATTAGCCAGTTTCAGAACATCAGACATCCTATAAACACTCTTCTCTGGAATCAATTCAGCCCATAACATGCCCTTGATTTATCCATGAGCAAAATATTGGTTTCATAGCTGATTTCAAAATGAGATAAATTTAAAACCAGTTCCAAAGGCAGATGGATTCTAATTTTATTAATACAACACATGCTATTGACTTATGAATAATAAATGCCATCCAACTTATCCACATTCAAGATGGCGGCAGAGTAGGATGTTTCAGCCAGAGCTTGTCCACTCCATCTGTTTCTTTCCCATGGTTTTCTCTTTTTCTTTTCTCTCTTTGTGTTTCTTTCTTTCTATCTTCTCCTGTCCTCCGCATAGACCCACAAAGTTTCCACTTGGCTGGCGTGGTGGCCTCCTGGCCCAGGGTGGGAGGCTTTTGGCAGCCCACGACAGTGTGTCAACAGCCTGTGGCGGTCTCTCCACCCGGCATCTGACACAGCACCTACCTGGCAATTGGAGCTTGCAAGGAAGTCCTTCCCCGGCATGTTTCAGAGGTAGCAGGAGGAGATTGGATGTGGCAACCTCAGCAGCAGCAGCAGTTGGGATGGCACCGCAGCCCAATGCGGGAAGACCAAGCGATGAGGAATGCCTGCCAGTATCTGTGGCAGCAACAAGAACAGGCAAGCTGAGGTCTCCCAAAGAGTGAGCTAAGCAGAGGATATTGGGCTCCAGCAAGCACTCATCAAAGACTGTTGAATTTTTAACTTTATTCTTTTATTTTCCTAATTTATATTAGTTTATGTTAACTATTATCTTATTTCTTTATTTTTCTACTTCTTCTATGAAGGTCTGTAATGCTTAACTTTTAACTTTGTTTCTTTTACAACTTTGTACATTACTTTGTATGTGAGTCTTTTTATACCTAGGTAACCTTTGTACCTAAGATGGCGCCGTTTGTGGCGACATTAGACACTTTTCACTTTACTCCTGTATTTCTGTACTAGAATACACGCGACAATAAAATCTACATCCCAGATCTAAACTTGAGTGGTGAAACAATCATTGAATATAACCTGTACCAAATCCCATCCTCCAGTATCACATGTTTACATTCTCTTTACTCAATGTAGCTTTTTGAATTGTGTAACTTAGTGAAACCCTTTCAGGAGACAGTTACAGTACTACAGGTTTGAAGCACATACACCACTTCAGAATGCTACTTTACAAAATACTGGAAATGCTGTCAATAACCGACCAAGAGAGGGCATTTCTCTGCTTCATTCAGCAGATGATTTTTATCATAAAGATGTTATGGAAAATAATACTGAAATAGCATCGATAGTTTTTAAATACACAATATTTGTATATTATTTGAGGCTAATAACTATCTGAAAAAACATGTTATAAAACTGCAATGCAAAGAAAAGCAAAAATAAAATTATATTAATTGAGTGCATTGGGATATCGCAAGCATGCTCATTTATCATAGCATTCCCCTATTTGCAGACACTTTGGGTGAAATTTTCTAATCAGTGACTAGCTGGGTCAATCGCCGCTAATTGCAAAGATCATTACACCTCAACTTACTAGAATCCTTCAAAATGGGAATTCCTGTCCCAGCTGTAGTAGTAATATTTCCATATAGACGTTTACAGATGAACTGTCAAAGGCAGTGAAGAGGACACAACACAATATCAAAGCACTATTCAGGTTAGTGTTTAAAGGTTTTCCGTGGAGCAAGTGAGTGGGTGGTTAAAGGAATGGGTGGGTGCATGAATAGGTGGCAGAGCGAGTAGGATAAAACCTCCTAGGCATTTGGAGTAGCTGGGACAGTGCCTGAGGAGGACAGAGTCAGTGCGAGATTGATGGGTGAAACCTTGATGGGATCCACGTCTGCTGGATGCAAAGATATTGAAGGGACAAACATATGAAGTATATGCTTACATCCACAATCATAATTTCATCTGTTTATCAGGCAAGCAGAGTGAACATACTTAGGGTTCAAACGCTCATCAAAAGCAATTTGCATCATGCCAGTGAGCCTTGCAAATTGAACATTGGTATCACAATGATGTAGACGTTGGTGACAATGATATAAAAAGAGATGAATGCGACCCATAACTCGTGACACCTGCAAAGGGGATGTTGGAGGTGGGAGCAAATGCTCCATCATCTGCCACGCATGTTTGGGCAGGAGTGTGGGATACTGCACTTGAGCAGTTACAGGAAATGCTCCAGCTTGTGGGCTCACAGCCCTTCAAATTCATTCGGGGGGAAACAATTGATGTTCCTCCAGTCTGTGTATTCTGAGGTTAAGGAGGTGTTGAGCGAGTGCATCCTCATAGTAGACATAATATAACTAAATGCTCCCCTGAGCAACATCTAGGCTGGTCATTGTGACCAGACACTTCAACTGCATCATCGATGTGGATGGACAATTCGGAGGGGCTAACTGCAAATTGGATGCACTTCCAGGTTCCTGATGGAAGTGGTTAAAGACACCAAGCTGTATGATGTTTTAGCATCCCTGCAGATGGAGCGCAGTGTAGATACACTTTGTCATGGCCAGACAGGTCTATCCGCTCAGGGATAGATTTCCTGCTTGTGTCCTGAGTGTTCTCCGTCAGATCCACTAATGTCAAGCTGGTGCTGTTCTCTGACCACTACCTCCTGCTGGCCGACTGTCACCTACAGAATGACCAGTGATTGGGGAAGGGAATGTGGAAGCTGAATGTGAAACTGTCGACCCCAGAACACATCAAAGAGCTCAAAAAGGAAAACACAGATGGGAAAACCGTGAAACCCCTCTTTCAATCTCCAGCAGACTAGTAGGAAACAGTCAAAGGGAACATCAAGATGTTCTTTATCAACAAAAGTGTTCAGAAGGTGAGAGGGGGATGGGGAAAACTGTGAAAACTCCAGAAAAGCATGCAGAACCTACTCCAGCTGCAGACGATGTGGGTCAATGTCACGGAGGATCTCCAGTAGGTGAAGAGCTAGCAAGCTTCACTCTTGCATCAGAGGCCTTCAAGATAATCTTCTGGGCCAGGGTCTACTCCATGGAGCAAGATGAGACATGCTCACAATTCTTCTTCCAGAAGGTGCACAAAGAGAGCTCTGTGATCAGCAGCATGAAGGAAGAAGATGGTTCAGTAATGTCATCTCAGTCTGACATCCTGAGGATCAGCAAATCCATTACTGCCAGATTGTATGATAAGAAACCCACCGACAGCATGGTGTCCCAGTCATTCCTCTCCTCTATCATGGAGTTTTAGATAACAGGATGCAGGAGAGGCTGGACTAGCCATTATCTCTGAATGAGCTGACCAAGGCTCTCAAGTCCTTTGAAATGAATATAACTCCCGGAAGCGATGGCTTACCGGCCGAGTTGTATTCTGCTCTGTGGGACTTGATCAGCCAGAACCTGCTGGAGTGTACGACAGTATACCTTTGGAAGGTACCATGTGCAAATCCATGAGGAAAGGTATCATCACCCTTATTTTAAAAGCAGAAGGGGGAGAGAAAGGAAACTAGGAATTGGTGACCAATTTCACTGTTGAATGTGGATTACAAAATCCTGTCCAAGATCATCACCAACCGGGTCAGGTCTGCTCTGGGATCAGTGTTTCACCCTGACCAAACATGTACTGTATCAGGCAGAATGATCTCTAAGAGCTTTGCGTTCCTCAGGGATACAATCGCTTATGTGCAGGACAGGGGGTGTGGACACTTGCCTCATCAACCTGGACCAGGAAAAGGCCTTTGATAGGATATTGCACACCTGCAAGAGAGATGTACTGTGCAAAATGGGCTTTGGGGAGGTTTCTGCAATTGGATCTGACTGCTGTATATTAACATCAGTAGTGCAGTCTCAATCAATGTGTGGGAATCAGAAAGCTTCCTATTCAGACCAACAGTCAGGCAGGGCTGCCCTCTCTCTCCTGCCTTATTTGCGTGTTGCATAGAGCCTTTTGCTGAGTCCATCAGGAAGGATGTGAGCCTGAGAGGGATGACTATTCCAGCAGTGAAGGCCTGCAGGTCAAAGTCTCTCTGTACATGGATGACGTTGCCACTGTCAGTGCACAGACTTATGAGCATTTGTGACCAGTTCGAACTGGCCTCAAGTGCCAAGGTAAAATGAGGCAAGAGCGAGGCCATGTTCTTTGGGAACTGGACCAAGTGATCCTTAATCCCCTTCACCATCAGGACAGATTACCTGAAGATGCTGGGTATTTGGTTTGGAGGGGCTGGGACATATGCCAAAACCTGAGAGGAGCACATCACCAAGGTGAAACAGAAGGAGGACTGCAGCAGTTCAAAAAGGTAGCTCACCACCACCTTCTCAAGGGCAACTAGGGATGGGCAAGAAATGCTGGCTAGCCAGCGACGCTCACACCCCACAAATGAATTAAAAAATAGAAACTGGGCAGATGGGAAAACCACTCCCTCTCCACTGCAGGAAAAGACCTGGTCATCAGGTGTGAAGGTCTCTCCCTCTTGCTGTATGTGATGCAGGTCTTACCTATTCCCTAAAACTGCAAGGCTTCAGTCACCCAAGCCATCTTTTATTTCATTAGGGGGTCAAAGGTGGACCATGTCCGCAGGGACACCACCTACAACGCTCTGGATAACAGGGAGACGTGGGATCAACATATCCAATGCCACCAGAATGCTGATGGCCATCTTCATGTGTGGCTGCATCAAACTGTGCATAGACCCTCAGTACGCAAACATCTAGTGTCATTACATACTGAGGCTCTTCCTGTCCCTGGTGTTGCGAAGGATGGGACTGGCCTTGTTGCCGCGTAATGCTCTGAATAGTTGGACCGTCCCATATCACTTGTCCTTTGTGGAGAAATTTATGAAGAAAAATACCCCTCACCATAAATCCATCAGGAAGTGGTCAGCACGTAGTGTCCTCGAGACCCTGTGGGTAAAGGAGAGGATTGATCTTGTCGTGTGGTTCCCTCACCAGACTGTCAAAGTTATTTGGCAGAATGCCTCATTGCCAGAACTTTCCAACAAGTACCAAGACGTCACTTAGCTGTTGCTAAGAAGTGCACTACCTGTGAGAACCTTCATGTATACCCAGACTCTGCACCACAGCACGCTGCCCCTCAAAGCGGCTGTGGGAGAGGGTAGAGACTGTCACACATCTGCTGAAATATGCCTTTGCAAAGAAGATCTGGAGAGAGGTGCAGTGGTTTTTGTCAAGGTTTGTCCAAGCAGCTCTGTTACGCTGGAGTCCATGCTCTATGGTCCATTCCCCAGGACACACACCAAGACAAACATCGACTGCGCTTGGAAGATCATCAAGCATAATTAAACACTGTCTTTAGATTAGTTGTAACTAATGAGAGAGTTAAACTCCAATGTTTGTTTTCTTTTCTGTATGCAAAAACTGCATGGATATGAATTGCTTTAGTAACTGTGTATGTACATAAAGATTTCCTTTTTTATGAATTAAGTAAATGTCTGCAAAAAAAATTACAATGGAGGTGGTGTCAGTTAGTTCAGTTGACTGGACAGCTGGTTTGTGATACAGAATGATGACAACAGCGTGACTTCAATTCCAGCACCAACTTTACCTTATTATGATGGACTGTACCAAATGCAATAAGTAGTTTCATGGTGGATATGTTGCAGGATTTGAAGGAGCTCAAAGTGCAGCAAGCATGCCCTTTTTAATGAATTGGGTTGGTCACTCAGCTGGTGCAGCACCTTCACCAAGTTAGTATCCATGCTGAGGCTGAAGCTGAATGTATAATGGAGACATGACGTTTGTTATCAAGGTGCTGCACATCCCAATATATAGAGGAGTGTGCACCACCCTCTGCAGGATGGGCCAGAATTGATTGTGCTCAGAGCTAAGATCCTGTTTTGCTCCTAATATCCCTGACAAAGGTCATTACCAGCAAGAGACATGTGTCCAGTTGCTGCTGGAACGTTGATCACCATGACTACCTTCTTAAGAAAGCAAAGGCAGATACAGGACCAAGACTGATGACAAGTCCAGGAGCAACATCAGACCACTATGGAGGTAAAGGAGCACCCAGCTGACAAAGACGTCGCAGCCATAGGGCCTCTCTAGATGCATTGGATTCAAAGGAGGACCAGCAAAGCACGCCCACACATTAATTTCCTGGGGATGAGTGAAGTGCAGTGTCAATGATGCTAGGCTGATTCTGGGTATGCAGGGATTTTCTGATGAGGAAAGGTTGAGTAGATTGGGTTTGTACTCATTAGACTTGATTACAGGAGACCTTTATCAAAACACAATAGGGGGCTCAGCAGGGTAGATGCAAAGAAGTTGTTTCCCCTTGTAAGAGCATCTAGGATCAGATGACATAATCTCATAGTAAGGAGTCACCTATATAAGACAGAGATGGTAAGGAATTTCTGTCTCTGAGAGTGGTGAATCTGTGGAAATTTCTACTGCAGAGGTCTGTTGAGGCTAGGGCATTAAGTATAACCAAGACTGAGATAGGCAGATTTTCCTTAAGGAAATCAGGAGTAATGAGGATAAGGCAGAAAACTGGACCATCAAAATAGTGGAGAAGATTAGATGGGTCAAATGGCCTACTTCTGCTCCTACATCTTATAATTTTATGGAAAATAATGTTGAAAATGTGCAATAAAAATCGCCAGAATGGATTCTCTCTTCTTCTAGGGTCTGTCTGAATTTTCATGTTGAAACAAGCAAGCAAGTTAGGGATTAAAGATTTCAAAACCAGCCCTAGATGGCGTACCAGATTTACAAAGAGAAATAATTTTGTGCCATGACAGGAGAACAAGATTTCACAATCTCTCAGCAGAATTTGATGACAAGCTTTTCACGTTTCAGACGTTGATAATTGAACATCAACAAAGCATTGGATTGGCCAATACTGAGAACATGATGAGACTCCCATGAATTTTGCCAGCAAGTCAAATGGTAAGAAATGTTGGGGAGATAGCAGTGTTAGTGAAAACAACCTGCCATGAAAAGAGTAGATTCACAACATGTGTTGTGGTGTATGTCCAACAAAGTTTAAGCTAACAGTGATATTAAACCATAAGGCCATAAAATATGACAAAGGACAGCACAGGAACAGATCCTTCAGAACATGACACCTTTCTAAACTAAAAATATTTTGCCTCTACACAGTCTATAATCCCTCTGTTCCCTACTTATTCTTGTATCTGTCAAGGTGCCTCTTAAAATTTGCTACTGTGTCAGCTGCTACCACCTGGTCTGGCAGCACGTTCCAGGCACTTAGTGTGTAAAGAATCTGCCTCTCACCTCTCCTTTTAAACTTTCCCCTTTTTATCTTAAAGCCATGTCCCCTAGTATTTGACATTTCTACTGTAAGAAGAAGACTCCAACTACTCATTCTATCTATGTTTCTCATAATTTTGTAAACTTCGATCAGGTCACCCCTTATCCTTCGACATTCAAGTGAAAACAAACTTTGTCGAATCTCTCCACATAGCTAATAGACTTCAAACCAGGCCATATCTAGGTGTACCAGAAGGGTCACTGTTTCTGAAATGTTGACTCTGATTTCTCTCCACAGATGCTGCCAGATTTGCCGAGATTTCCCAGCAATTCCTGTTTTTGTTTCAGATTTCCAGCATCCGCAGTTCTTTCAGGTTTTTTTTATCCTAGGAAACTTTTTCTGAATCTTCTCCAAAGCTTCTACATCCTTCTTGTGGTGTGGTGACCAGAACTGTACACAATATTCTAAATGTGGCCTAACTAAAGTACTATACAGCTGCAACATCTTGTCAATTTTTATACTATGCACAGAATGATGAAGACAAGCATGCCTTCTTAACCAGCTTATCCACTTGTGTTGCCACTTTTAGAGTACTGTTGACCTGTACACCTAGATCTCTCTGTATGTTAATGCTTCTAAAAGTTCTGCCATTTACTGTATACTTCCCTTCTGTATTAGATTTTCCAAAATGCATCATTTGCATTTGTCCAGATTAAATTCCATCTGCCAAGTCTGCAGCCTACCTGTATCCTGCTGTGTCCTCTGGCAATACTCCTCACTATCCACAGCTCCCCCCCACCTTTGTATCATTCACAACCTTACTAATTAGACCACCTACATTCTCCACAATATATAAATTACAAACAACAGGAGGCTCAGCAGCACTGATCCCTTTGGAACACCACTAGTCACAAACGCCTATGTAGAGGAGTTGGTGTTGGACTGGGGTGGACAAGGTCAGAAGTCACACAACACAAAGTTATAGTCCAACAGGTTTATTTGAAATCACAAGCTTTCGGAGTCCTGCTCCTTCATCAAATGAAGACTCCACCTGACGATGGAGGAGCATTCTGAAACTTATGATTTCAAATAAACCTGTTGGACTATAACCTGGTGATGTGTGATTTCTGACCTCGCAAACCTCCAGTCAGAAAAGCAGCCCTCCATCATAGCTCTGTGTCTTCTATGACCAAGCCAGCTCTGTATTTATCTGACAAGTTCACTGCAGATCCCATTCTGTCACAGGAACAACATTAGCTATTCTCCAGTCACCTGGGATCTCTCTTGTGACTAATGAGGATACAAAGATAATATAAGAGAAGAATTAGGTCACTCAGCTATCCAGTCTGCTCCACCATTTCATCATGGCTGATATGTTTCTCATCCCCATCCTCCTGCCTGCTCCCCATAACCCTTGATCCCTTACTAATCAAGAACCTATCTATATCTGTCTTAAATGCATTCAATGACTTGACCTTCACAGCCTTATGCAGCAGTGAGTTCCACAGATTAATCATCCTCTGGCTGAAGAAATTCCTACTCATATCAGTTCTATGAGGTTGCCCCTTTACTCTGAAGCTGTGTCCTCAGGTCCTAGTCTCTCCTACTAGTGGAAACATCTTCTCCATGTCCATTCCATCCAGGCCTCTCAATATTCTGTAAATTTTAATGAAGGATGCCCCCTCATCCATCAAAACTCCATTGAGTACAGACGCAAAGAGAAAAACCCTCCAAAGACAGAAATTCCCAAAAGAAATGATTGTCCACATTCACAATAAAGATGAAAGGATGAAGATGCCTTTGATATATGGCTGAGGAAAATTTGGAGTTTGCAATCAGGAGAATTGTGCAAAGAAAAATGTCTTCTTATCTGGGACATGTTCACAACACATCATGTCAAGGATGTTGCTGAAATTTGATCAAAAACCAATGATAATGCTGCGATTCCCAGTTTTTTAACCATTCAACTATTAGGTGTCTCACTAAACAAGGTCTTCAAGGACAGTATGAAAAGAAAGTGGAATAACTATTATCAGAAGCGTTGAGATATTCACCAAGGAGGCAACATATGGACTCCAATGGTAACAACCTTGTGTAAATGGATTTAGAGTTTTCATTCAAAATCAGATTAGTGCTTGTTCTAAAATCATTCAAGAAATGAACTGTCCAATGAATTTGATGGCACAAAAGGTTATTTGTGGAGTGATATTGCTGATGACAATGTGCTTGTTGATGTAGATGATATTGATGGTCCTTATCATGATACAATTCAAGAAACAGATAATCATGAATTATTTGGTTTTGAAGATGGGGGTGCTTTTTGTGGATTTTAATGCACAATTAGTGCATATTCAACTGCTAAGTGATTTTACGCTGTGAAAACACTGAATGAAAATCTAGAAATTTGAATAAATTGGCTTTTGCTTTCATAAATTTGTTAATTTAGTTGTTTAATGTCTGTCTGTCCAGAATTTTTTTTAAATTTATAACACTAAAAATACTTCTGGCTCCCAGGTTTAGCCGTGGGCCTGGGGAGAATCTCTAATCTGGAAAATCTGTGATAAGTGAGACAATGGGAAAGGGTGAATTTCAACCTCTCCAAAATATTACTTGTATAAAAGTCAACAACACCAATTTGACTAGACTCAAAAACTCAACCTTTACACAAGTTTATGTGGCTCATAGAGTTGTAACATCTTACCAAATTTTAGTCTAGTCTGTACATCAGCAAAAATGCTGATTACCCATTAAGACATGCCTTGTTCCTTATAAGGAATATTCCTGACGTACTGTGACAACACTTACTGTGAGATGTGACGCTGAAATGTCACAGGACCAAATACAAAATGGGAAATGCAGAGGAAGTCAGCTACCAAAAAAAAGCAGGGAGGAGAGGTCAAGACCAAGCAATCCACAGAAGCATGCCCCTACTCAAGAAAACAGCAAATATGTGGGCAAACTGCCACAGTGTGCTGCAAATACGGAGACGGCTGGTGAGCCCAGATGTCAATCAACTTGGGGATCTCCCAGGGTGGGAAAGAGACCGAGCCCAGTGCAGGGGAGAGATTGAGCCTTGTGAGAGGGTGTGGACCCTTGTGGGAAAAACCCAACATTGAGTGACTGCAGGCCCGTGGCTAAAGAAGGACTGTAATTTTGAACTTAACTTTATTTGTCTATTTACTACTTTATACTGAGAGGAACTGTAATGTCGTACTTTTAATTTATTTCTTTGATTTTTCTACTTGTATCTAAGATTTTGTACCCAGGTACCTTGTGCCTAAGATGGCACTAGGAGTGGTGACTTTATATATTTTTCACTGAACTCCTGTACCCCTGTACTTGAGTACATGTGACAATAAAACTTAGTTCCTAATTCCTAAATAACTCACTATTCAAATAAAGGCAGATATAATAATGTATGGGGATCAGTGAACAGGTTCAATTCAATTGAGATAGAGTTGGAACCTACTTCTTCACCTTGCCCTAAGAGGGCAAGATATTAGCTGAAAAAAAACCAAGAAACCAGCATGGATGAAGCATTAGCAGACAATGAGCCAAAAAATGTGCATTCAAGGCGTGCACCAATGCCATGCAATGATAATGAATTTCAAAGATGTGAACTGTACACTGAATTTAATATTCTGTGTTATGATTTAATTGCAATATGATTGCAATTCTTTTAAATATAAAGGAGAGACTGGAAACCACATTAGCCATGACAGGCAGGAAAGTCAACAGTTGCATCAATTAAATTTTTCTCAAACCTACAAGCAGATGGCTCAATGCAAATTACATCTTTCCTCAACCTTCCCAGTCCTCTCTCCCTCTATGTCCCCACTTGGCTGTGCAGCAGGTGCTTCCAACCTGTTCTCAGACTAACAAGGCAGGACCGTCGGTTTAACACAGTGATCAGGCAGTAGAGTTTCAGTTAAATTAAATGCATTTATGAATGACTTGAAGGCATAATACAGATTTCGAGAAAAGGAGACAAGCTTAGTTTTTCAAATTTTCAAATATATTATTTGACACCTATTTTGTTAGTCAAGTAGGGTCTTTTGCTCATTTCTTTTTTCCAACACACATTTTTATCTACATCATCCATCTATCTTCATTACTAAATGATTTAGAAGATGCAACAATGTTAATGATGCATATATATGTTGCAGGTAAATGCAGAGAGAAAGCTGAATCAACATAACCCATTAACCCAATTTCAGCTTTAACTATGCAGCTTAGTTGAGCCCTTTCATATTGCACCTGCCTCACTCTGGTTGGAATTTCAAATCCTCTCATGTGAGCCCTATGGTGCGTTTAGTGGCAAAGTGGCATTAATGTGGTGGAGGGACGCTGGTGGGGACCCTCTGCCCACCCACCACTACAATTAGTTCTGTGGCTTAAGGGCTTCATCCCATCACTGCAGGTATTCACCCACTAGCAGAAAGGGTACTTGCTATGTGAGAAGCAAAACCTGTAGGGATTGCTTATGGAGTCATGTTGTGGGGTGGGAGCGAGAGGGTTCTTTTGTTCAAAGAAACTCAGTTCCTGATCAAGAGATTTAATATTAGGAAAGTGGACCAACTGCAAACCATCAGTACCCAACACTACTCAGCCCCTCCCCGAGACATCCTTCCCTCCATCAATTACCTGTGCCTGAGTCTATCTCTGGTATGAGGTTTCAGATGAATGTAGTAACAGCAGTAGTTACTACCTCCCTTCCAAGCAAAGAAGAACTGGCAGCTTCAGATTTGGCTGGCAGCTTGCAGCAGGTGGGGTCTCTTGCAGCAGGGCACTAAATGTCAGGGATGGTCTGCCGCAGCCAAGTTAAGTGCCTGACTGGCACATAATGTAGCAGGCCTTCCCAAAAAAATGTGACGTCAGTCTCTCACCAGCTCTCCATCCAGCAGGCAAGACCCATTTCACCTCCATTAGATACTGCCTATTGTATGGACTAGTTGAGTGGCCTCACACTATATGAGTCAGTGCAGCTACGTTACATTGTGCATATTAGTTTCCTTACAGGGTATGGGTTAGTTCAACCACCTCACACAGTATGAAAATCACACTGGTGAATAAAGAAGATTCACATCTCATAAATGTCTAATTAAAAAAGAACAATGCTGATGAGAAATAATGTGCAGAGTATCGGTATCCTCCTTCTCATTACTTCAAAATGTACCAGACATCTGCACAGACACCCTTGGTGAAATGACATTGAAAGGAAAACATTTGGGAAATTCAGGCGTCAGTCTTGGTGTAGTCTCAGGAGAAACAGTTATTCTTGTACCTGTATTCAGTTTATTTGTATTCCTGCTATACATGATATCTGCATACCAGAACTCCTCTTAGGACTACTGCTTCTCCTAAGAATACATCTGTTTTTCATCTATCTCTTGGACAATTTCACGTTAGAGTAGTCTGATTTTAAAGTTTTGTTCTACAGATTGAAATCTTCTGCTTCAGCAAACTACCCTGAAATGGTCCTTCTTATGGTAAATGCATGGTACTTAATATTAATGGCTGCATAGGCTTGGCAGCAGTGATGTGTTTTCCCATAATAATGCCTCAATGCACATTAGTCAATATTTGCTCAAAGGAGTATCAAATGGATTGCAGGGTCATTCTGATTGATGAACTGGACTGAGTCAGAATCAGTAGCCTTGCCCAGGAAGCCTCCCTGTCTCCTCAGATAAACAACTCACTTTGCTTGCAAAGTTCAGTTTGTCTGACATACTAGACTAATTTGACCAAAGTAAGTACCACTTTGGAGTGCCCTATTGTGCTGCATCTCTCTGATCTTAGTTGTAAATGTTCCAAATTGGCAAATATCAGTGAGATAAATGTATCATTAATAAAAGAGTCACTATTATCCCCGGCTCCTGGCTGCGCTACTTGAACTTTGCCTGGTCTATTAAAGAGTTGTGCTACAAACTAAAAAAAAAGAATCAAAGCCATTAATTACTTTTTCATATTTGGTGGTATTTGCATCAATTCCCTTCTTAATCCAAGTGGTATTACAGCACCACACTGAATTGATCCTCTGGCTTCTGCACTGAACCAGAACTAGGGTGACTTTGATTGAAGTAGCAATGCCAATTGATCCATAGCATGTTTTGGTCAAGACACTATGTAGTGGTGTCATGCGTGGCTCAGGAAGGGGTAAGACTTCCTACACCACTCTATGCGCCTCTAGTCAGCTGGCATGAGACCCAGTAAGAACTAGTGGTTTCAAGTATGTTGTCACATTTTCTTAAGTGTGCTCAGTTGGATCAATGGCTTTTCATTTTCCGATGTTTATCTAAGGTAAGATCATCAAAATTTGGTTCACAGACTGTTGCCACCATATATAAAATAACACAACTAAAGTTCTGGATGCTTTTGATAGATGAGTGCTGGAAACTATCCCAGTGCATCCTATTAGAAACTTCTTCCCTTAGGTCCCAGTTCCATGTGATGTTATCTCATTTGTTATCACTAGTGATGTATTCTAACTGTTATCTATTAACCTGTAAAGCTGTAGGTTAGGGCCATCTTGTATCAATATTAGTAATCTTTGGTGAATAATATACAAATTTGTGGGCTTATCTTCATAAGCAAAGTCTCCAATCCTTGTGTTACCTTTGTCAATTGGTCTGTTTGATATTGCATAGTGCTAGATCAAATTTCAGACATACGCAGGAGATCCACCTGCATATGTCCTTCTTTAATGCTCAAGTGTACATAAAGCAGTCGGTATTGCAGGCAACACTTGTTATTTGTCACCTTGCCTCCTGGTAGCTCTGGCAATTTATAGCCATGAATAGTTAGTCATAGCTTTTTAAATAGCAATAAAATGTCAGAATTATAAGACCTAGATGATGTTGCTTTCATCTATTTTTTAACTTAAAAAAATCACACCCTCCACTATTGATACACAATAGCAGCATCTATAAGATGCATGACAGTATTTCATCAAGACTCTTTTGACAACCCTTTCCAAACCTACAACCTCTAGGGTAGAACCTGCATGGGAAAACCACCATCTGCAAATTCACTTCCAAATTACACAGCATCGTTCCTTGGAACTGTCACTCAGTCAAAATTCAGGAACTCCCTTTTTAACAGCATTGTTGGTTTTTCTTTATCACTATGGACTGCAGCCATTCAAAAAGGAGGTGAACCATCATCTTCTCCAGGGCAATTAGGGATGGGCAATAAATGCTGACCTAGTCAGTGATGCCCACATCCCATGAAAGAATTAAATAACGAACTAGATTGTGTGGTTTTTAAATAATTCAATCATTGAAGACAAATGAGAGCATCCAAACCGTAAATGTTTTGAAGCAAGAAGTTTACAAGCTTCCGCACGAATAAAAATCTGCTGGCACAGATTAAAAATGTCATGCATACATCTCCGTGGAAACCACCATTGAGAAAGGGTGACCAAAGTCCAACGTTTCAAGATACAACAAGGAAGATGCTGCCTGTTTTAGCAGGGAAGCTACCTCTCATGAAGGAAATACAAAAGATTAAAAGTTCTCCAGTTTAAAGCTACACACGTCAATCTGTCAAGAAAAGAGTCAAGTGCCATGGTTTTCCATTCAGTAAACTACGAGTCTTCCAAGTCCAAAGAGAACACAATTTCGGAGAATACTGTAAATGGCAGATTGTCTGAATTTGTTAAGTTAGAGACTTAGGTGGAGATGTGTAAGTCATAAATGTAATTATACATATAAATGTATAATAATAATGAGGAGAGAAGCTTGGGATTTCAATAGTTCTGAAAGGGTCCGAAAGGGTTAATACTGAGGAATGCTGTGCGTGCACCCACTACAATGATGTCATATGTTTGTGTCAGTAGAACAGTTTAGGATTTCAAAACAGTAAAAGTAAACAATTGGTCAACACTCAAAAACTCTGTAACAATGTCTATCATGTAAATGTAACAAGTAACTAGTTACTAACATGCAATCAACTACAAGAAACTTTTCTAGTTAGACCAGAAAGTGGTTTTCCTCAACCACAGTAGATAAACAGGCCATGTATTTTCCTAAACTTAAAGAGGATGGTGGCAGGAACTTTCATCCTGAGCAGCAGGTCCAACGGCATAGTGAACTGGCATGCCCTTACCACAAAGACCATTCTTCCTGTTCTGCAATGTGCTTTTTTTCCCTGAACACATCATCTCAAGTCCATCCCATTTACTGAAGAATATATGTGGCAGGGGTGGTATCACTATTGACATTCATTTCAAATATTAAAAGTTGTTTTTATATTTATAAACAGTTTCATAAAGTTTCAGCAGAACAACATTTATAATACATTTCTGAATTTTATTAGGATTGGGATTTACTGTGTAAAAAGGCATACTGTGTAGTGTGCATTGTGTGTAACATTTATCTTGTCACAATCTTCAATTTATTCCTTCGCTTTTTAGCTCAGCTTAGGAAAAATCTTCTCCATTCCCCTAACTGCAGCTCTGTTCAATCTGACCTCTTCTTCAGGTTCCTTTGGATAAACATCCTTAATGCCAAGGCAAAAGCTATTCCTAGATTCAATAATTTAATTTCCTAAAGTGCAACACGCCATATAAGTACTCACAGAGAGCAAAAGCGTGGGATTCACTGGTTGTGTTTGCATTACTAATGGAGAATCATACAACTACACGCCCACGGTGGATACACAAAGTCATTGGATAGAGGAGAGAAGGTTTACAGGTGACAGATGAAAACCTAGTTTCTTCTGCCAGCAATACAGATATTACATAAAGGTGCTTTCAGTCATGTCAGCACATGGCCATCCATCACAAGTGCAAAAAGTGTGTGTAGAAATAGCTTGAAATGAAAGACATTTTTTAAAACTTATTCTTTAACAAGACATGAGTCACTAACTGGCCAGCATTTTTTGCCCACCCTAAATGACCTTGAGAAGGTAGTTTCAGTGCAGTGTAGGTACGCACACAGAGCTGCTGTAAGAGGTAATCATTAGATTCAATATCCTTATTGTTTGTTCATGGCTTTCAAAAAATGTTGATGGGATTGTCTGAGGAACTGGTTTGGAGCAATAATTAATTGAGGAATCTAGACTAAAAGCTGACGCCCATACTGTAGAACAATAATAGGCTAAAAAAAGGGTCATCCATAAATTATGCTTTTTATGATCACTGTCTTCCCATTGTCAAACATATATTTTTCTGTTCAAAATCCAATATATACCTTTAAAAATTAATCAAGACAGTCAAATAAAACAAAATAGAAAGGATAACATCTTCATAAAGCATTGTAAACAAATTAACGTGAAGTTTGAACCTCCCACACAGTGGCCTAGCCAATGAAAAGGAAAAACGATAATTCTATTTTCAGCTGTAATCTACAATTAAATAATAATTAAATACTTCAAATAACAGTGGGGAGACAAGGATCCATATTTATAAGGATTGTTGCAATTACAGTCTGAGGAAAGACTGATTTGTAATCCAGATCTGCAAAATACAAGGACTGTAAGAATACAGTGGCTTAAATTCAAACACTCATTTTTGGACGCACAGAAGTTGCAAAGTATGATCTGTGCACCCGAGTGCTGAGACATCTGATATCATGACTCATTTACATGGAGATAAAAAGCTGTCCTGACCTGCTGTTGAATTGTAACTGATAATCAGGCCTTGTGCCAGCTGTGAACTTTCAGTTGCCAATAGTGGGCAATTAGAAGCCAGAAATGCAGAGGAAACCCCATGAGGAAACGTTGACAAAGAAATGCCAGTTGAACAGCAGCAAGTTAAGTAATCCTCCAGCTTAATTTCCCTCATGCTTTTTGTGTTGACATGAGTTCAGATCACACCCTAGTAGTCAGCTGAATTTAAATTCAATGAATATAATGTTCAGAAAATCTGCACCTAAAAAATTAGTCCCAGTAATAATTATGAAATGACTGGATTGTCATAAGTACCTATCTGAATCATTAATATGTTTCAGGGAAAGGAATCCGTTGTCCTTACTTGGTCTGGCCCATACATTTCTCCAGACCCATAGCAATGTGGTTGACTTTTAATGGCTGGCCCCCAAAAATGGCCTTTTTTAAAATTTTTTTTTTATCAAACCGCTCCAGAAAATTTAAATTTTTCATCAGAAACAACAAAGGCACATCCTGCCTTTTTGACCCTGCAATGTCACTTATAGGGAACTCAGAGCAGGCATCAATGGGTCTTTTTCTGATTAGTAAGATATAATGAGCCAGAGATGGTAGGAACTGCAGATGCTGGAGAATCTGAGATAACAAGGTGTAGAGCTGGATGAACACAGCAGGCCAAGCAGCATCAGAGGAGCAGAAAAGCTGACGTTTCGGGCCTAGACCCTTCTTCAGACATGAGCCACATGGATCAGTGCTGGGGCATCAAAATTTTGCAAATTCTATAAATGACTTGGATGAACAGATCAAAGGTATGGTTCCTATATTTGCTAATAACACAAAGGTAAGTAGAAAAATAAGTTGCAAAGAAGAAATAAGGAATCTACAGAGGGGTATAGATAGCTTAAGTGAGTAGGGAAAGATCTGACAAATGCATAATGTGATAAAATGTAAATTTGTCCTCTTTGTAGGAAGGATAAAAAAAAATTATCTAAATGATGAGAGATTATAGAAGGATCTGTGTGTCCTAATGAATAAGTCTTAAAAGGCTAATATATAAGTACAGTAAGTAATTAGGAAAAAAATATAAAATGTTATTGTTTGTTGTAAGGTGAATTGAATATGTAAGTCAGCAGGTTATTCTTCACCTATAGAGGGCATGGATGAGACAACATTTGGAATACTGTGTACATTATTGGTCTGCTTATTTAAGAAGGGATTTAAATGCATTGCAAGCAGGTCAAAAAAGCTTTATTTGACTAATGCCTAAAATGCAGAGATTGTCTTATGAGGAACGGTTGTACAGCTTAGGCATGGACCTACTAGAGTTCACAAGACTAAGAGGTGACTTGATTGAAATATATAAGAGCCTGAGGGAACTTGACAAGGCTTATGTGGAAAGGATTTTTTTTTCCTTCCCAGAGAATCTAGAACTTAGGAGTCACCATTTGAAAGTAAGGGATCACCCATTTAAGACAGAAGTGAGGAGAGATTTTTTTTTTCTCAGAATTGTGCGTCTCTGCAACTTGCTTCTTGGAAAAGTAGTGGAAGTAGCATCGTTGAATATTTTTAAGGCAGAGGTGGATAGATTCGTGATCAGCAAAAGGGGTAAGTGGGACAGTTATGCTGACCTTCGGCATGTTCTTATTAAATGTCAGGGCATGCTCAAAGGGTTAAATGACCTACCTCCTCTCATAATACGTAAGTTTGTATATACATGTCCTTGACAACAAGGTGCAGGGCTGGATGAATACAGCAGGCCAAGCAGCATCATAGGAGCAGAGAGGCTGACGTTTCGG
>NC_063334.1:55667600-55741393 GCF_021869965.1 Rhincodon typus
GAAACCGATATTCATTTCAAGCCCACCGACTCCCACAGCTACCTAGAATACTCCTCCTCCCACCCACCTTCCTGCAAAAATGCTATCCCCTATTCCCAATTCCTTCGCCTCCGCCGCATCTGCTCCCAGGATGAGGCATTCCACTCCCGTACATCTCAGTTGTCCTCGTTTTTCAAGGACCGTAACTTCCCCTCCTCGGTGGTCGAGAACGCCCTCAACCGTGT
This sequence comes from Rhincodon typus, assembly GCF_021869965.1. Lineage (NCBI taxonomy): Eukaryota > Metazoa > Chordata > Chondrichthyes > Orectolobiformes > Rhincodontidae > Rhincodon > Rhincodon typus. The sequence goes on from NC_063334.1 coordinate 55,667,825, forward strand.
CTCCCACATCTCCCGCACCTCATCCCTCACACCCCGTCCACGCAATAAAAACCAAAAAAGAATCCCCCTCGTCCTCACGTACCACCCCACCAACCTCCGGATCCAACGCATCATCCTCCGACACTTCCGCCATCTGCAATCCGACCCCACCACCAAAGACATCTTTCCCTCCCCACCTTTATCTGCTTTCCGGAGGGACAACTCTCTCCGTGACTCCCTTGTCCGCTCCACACTCCCCTCCAGCTCCACCACACCCGGCACTTTTCCCTGCAACCGCAGGAAGTGCTACACCTGCCCCCATACCTCCTCCCTCACCCCCATCCCAGGCCCCAAGAAGACTTTCCACATCAAGCAGATGTTCACCTGCACATCTGCCAATGTGGTATACTGCATCCGCTGTACCCGGTGTGGCTTCCTCTACATCGGGGAAACCAAGCGGAGGCTCGGGGACCGCTTTGCAGAACACCTACGCTCGGTTCGCAATAAACAACTGCACCTCCCAGTCGCGAACCATTTCAACTCCCCCTCCCATTCCTCAGACGACATGTCCATCCTGGGCCTCCTGCAGTGCCACAACGATGCCACCCGAAGGTTGCAGGAACAGCAACTCATATTCCGCTTGGGAACCCTGCAGCCCAATGGTATCAATGTGGATTTCACAAGTTTCAAAATCTCCCCTCCCCCCACCGCATCCCAAAACCAGTCCAACTCGTCCCTGCCTCCCTAACCTGTTCTTCCTCCCACCTATCCCCTCCTCCCACCTCAAGCCGCACCTCCATCTCCTACCGACCAACCTCATCCCGCCCCCTTGACCTGTCCGTCCTCCCTGGACTGACCTATCCCCTTCCTAACTCCCTACCTACACTCACCTTTACTGGCTCCATCCCCACCTCTTCGACCTGTTTGTTTCCTCTCCACCTATCCTCTCCTCTATCCCTCTTCTATCCGCCTCCCACTCTCTCCCTATTTATTTCAAAACCCCCTTCCCCTCCCCCTTTTCTGATGAAGGGTCTAGGCCCGAAACATCAGCCTCTCTGCTCCTATGATGCTGCTTGGCCTGCTGTGTTCATCCAGCCCTGCACCTTGTTGTCTTGGATTCTCCAGCATCTGCAGTTCCTACTATCTCATATACATGTCCTTAGTAGTTTCTGATGGCAGAAGTGGCACAAATTCAAGAAACAACTTGACATAGTCATATCAATTAATTATACCTTACAACCAATGACGCAGTGTCCTTCAACACAATCTCCACTTATATCCTGTCCCACCACTGGAACAGACACACCAAAGGTGGCGGCACCCTGTGATGAGTAACTTACCTTCTGATTCCCCAAAGCCTGTCCACCACCTTCAAGACACATCTCAAAGCTTAATGGAATACACTCCACTTGTCTGAATATGTGAAACTCTAAGAATTCAACGTTTGGGATTAAGTAACATGCTTGATTGGCAGTCTATTCACCAATTTAAATATTCATTCCCCCCGGCTATTGGTGCATATTTGTACCAGTGTTTACCATCTGTAAGCTGCACTGCAGCAGGCTAAGTTCCTTAAAAGCTCATTCCAAACTGGTGAGCAAGAAGGAAAAAGGCAGCGGGACAAATGAGAACATGACCACCAGCATGTTCCCCTCCAAGTCACACAGCATTCTGGCTTAGAATACATTATTCCTTTACCTTGGATCAAAATATTGGAATTTCTTCTCTAACAGTGTAGTGAGTTACCCACACAACATGGATAGCAATGACTCCAGAAAGCAACTCACCACCAGCATTCCAAGGGCAACTCTGCCCATCTCTTCTAGGGCAGGTGAGACCTGTATAAGATTGACAGGTTGCGTCTAAACTGGAGGGGAACCAGTATCCTCGCACTGAGATTTATTGGTGCCACTCGGGAGGGTTTAAACTGGTGCGGTGGAGGGGGAGGGGGGTGAGAAATTGAACAGGAGGTCAGTGTGTGGAGTGATTGAGAACAACATTGGCTTAAGTCAATAAGTCTAAAGAAAGAACAAGCAGGGCCAGATTAATGAACACAGTGGGACTGGTGATGTGAAGTCTATTTATTTTATTGCAAGGAATATAACAGGTAAGGCAGATGAACTCAGAGCCTGGATTAGTGCAATGCTGCAGCCATTACAAAATCTTGGTTGAGAGAAGGGCAGGACTGGCAGCTCAGTGTTCCAGGATTTAGATGTTTCAGGCCAGATAGAGAGGGATGTCACAGCTGCACTATTAGAGGGTATCTTGGAGGACTCATCCAGAAATGTCATATGGGTAGGACTCAAGAATAAGAAAGGTGCACTCACTGTGATGGGGTTATAATATAGGCCTCCCAATAACCATCGTGAGATAGAAGAAAAATATGTGAGCAGATCATCAAAAAATGTAAAACAAAAGGACTGTTATAGTGGATGATTTTAACTTCCCCAATATTGACTGGGACTCCCTTGTGCCAGGGGCTTAGATGGGGCAGAATTTAGTAGGTGCATCCAGAAGGGTTTCTTGAAACAATATGTAAATAGTCCAGCTAGGGAAGGGACCATACTAGACCCTGTAATAGGGAATGAGCCTGGCTATGTGATTAAAGTTTTAGTGGAGGGAGCATTTTGGGAACAGTGATCATAAATCTGTAGAGTTTTCAGATAGTTGTAGGTAATGATAAAACCAGACCTCCAGTAAAAGTGCTAAATTGGGGAAGGCTAATCACAACATTATTAGGCAGGAACTGGAGAATTTTGGTTGGAGGCAGGTGTTTGAAGGTAAATCTACATCTGACATGTGCAAGTTTTTGAAAGGACAATTGATCAGAATTCAGGACCAGCTTGTTCCTGTGAGGATCGAAGAAAAGAATGGCAAGAGTCAGAAACCTTGGATGACAAGGGATGTTGAAAGTTTCGTGGAAAATAAAAAGGAAGCATTAGTAAGGCCCATGAGGAGTATAGAGGAAGCAATAAAGAACTTAAACATGAGATTAGAATGGCTAGAAGAGACTATGAGTCGTCCTTCGCCAGTTGAATTAAAGAAAATCCCAAGGCATTTTATATGTATGTTAGGAGCAAGAGGATAGCTAGGGAATGAGTAGGTCCACTCAAGGACAAAGGAGAGAATTTATGTGTGGAGCCAGAGGAAATAGGTGAGGTCCTTAATGAGTACTTTGCAACTGTATTCCACAAGGAGAAGGACATGGATGATGATAAGATTTGAGAGGGATATGTGGATATGCTGGGGAATGATGATATTAAGAAAGAGGAGGTGTTGGGTATTATGAAAAACATTAAGGTAGATAAGTCCCCAGGGCCTGATGGGATGTTTCTCAGGATACTGAAGGAGGAAGGGAAGAGATTGCTGGGGCCTTGATAGAGATTTAGTATCCTCTTTAACCACAGGTGAGGTACCAAAAGACTGGCAAATAGTCAATGTTGCTCCTTTGTTTAAGAAGGGCAATAGAGATAATCTAAAAAATTATAGGCTTTACACCAGTGTGGGGGATATTATTGGAGAAAATTCTTAGAGAAAGGATTTACTCACATTTGGAGAAGGATGGACTTATTACAGATAGCCAAACAGATTAATGCATTAAGATACAAAACCTTTAAGTTTGTTCTATTATTGAGTTTCCCCATACTTTTATGGTTCCTTGATACAATATGACATTCACACATTCTGTCCTTTCATTTTAATTTCTGGTAACAATCAATCCCACTGTCCTGCAATCCCAACTTCTCGTTTTCCTTTGATTTTATAATTTTCTATGCAATAACCCTACCTCCAAAAGCCACAGACCTCAGAATGCGAATCAACAGGATTCTTGGCCCATCATGATTCAGGTGGAGCCCATCCCTTCAGAACAACTCCCACCTTCCCAAGCACTGGTACCAATGTGCCTTGAATTCAAACCTAATTCTCCCACACCAATCTCTGAGCCATGCATTTTCCTCTTTAATCTTGCTGACCCTGTGCCAATTAGCTCATGGCTTATGTAGTAATTCGGAAATTATTACTTTTTTCGTTCTTAATTATCACCTTTGGTTCTTACCTTCTTGGTATTTAATTCCCCCTCAAGCTGCTCATATTCCCTCAACCCAACCTCTTTCCTGCTAAACCTTTGATACTTACGTGGACCATGACAACAGGATCTTCCCTTTCCACTCCATATCCCTCTGCAGCCCAGAGAAGATATTCTGAACCCAGGCACCAGGCAGGCAACCCAACATTTGGGACTCTCAATCCTGGCCCCAGAGAACAATATCTATTCCCCTGTCTATACTATTCCCAATTATAACTACATTTCTCTTTTCTCACCCCTCAAGTTCCCTGTATCATTGTGCTACATTCATTTAGCTCATCCTCCCTACAGTACCAACTCTCATCCACAAAGGGAGCAAGAATCTCAAACCTGTTGGACAAGCTCAAGGGCTGAGACTCCTTCAGCACTGCATGCTGGATACCTCTACCTACCTTGCTCATAGTCACACCCTCCTGTCTCTGACCACTGACTGAATTTAAGGTCGTCAATCTAAGGTGTGTGACTGCCGACTGAAACACAGCATCCACATCAATCTCCCCTTCCCTGACGTGCCACAGTATTCAAAGCTCAGACTCCAGCTCAAGCAACCAAAACTTGCTACAGATGTGGTCACTATAGAATCCCTACAGCACAGTAAAAGGCCATTCACCCATTGAATCTGCACCAACCCTCCAAAGAGCATCTCACACCATCCACATTCAGCTCTCCTACTTCAATGCCAGGAGCATCCGGAATAAGGTGGGTGAACTTGCAGCATGGGTTGGTACCTGGGACTTCGATGTTGTGGCCATTTCGGAGACATGGATAGAGCAGGGACAGGAATGGTTGTTGCAGGTTCCGGGGTTTAGATGTTTCAGTAAGATCAGAGAAGGTGGTAAAAGAGGGGGAGGTGTGGCATTGTTAGTCAAGGACAGTATTACGGTGGCAGAAAGGAATTTGATGACAACTCGTCTACTGAGGTAGTATGGGCTGAGGTTAGAACGAGGAAAGGAGAGGTCACCCTGTTGGGAGTTTTCTATAGGCCTCCGAAAAGTTCCAGAGATGTAGAGGAAAAGATTGCAAAGATGATTCTGGATAGGAGCGAAAGTAACAGGGTAGTTGTTATGGGGGACTTTAACTTTCCAAATATTGACTGGAAACGCTATAGTTGGAGTACTTCAGATGGGTCAGTTTTTGTCCAATGTGTGCAGGAGGGTTTCCTGACACAGTATGTAGATAAGCCAACAAGAGGCGAGGCCACATTGGATTTGGTACTGGGTAATGAACCAGGCCAGGTGTTAGATTTGGAGGTAGGTGAGCACTTTGGTGATAGTGACCACAATTCGGTTACGTTTACTTTAGCGATGGAAAGGGATCGGTATATAACGCAGGGCAAGAGTTATAGCTGGGGGAAAGGTAATTATGAGGCGATGAGGCAAGATTTAGGATGCATAGGATGGAGAAGGAAACTGCAGGGGCTGGGCACAATTGAAATGTGGAGCTTGTTCAAGGAACAGCTACTGCGTGTCCTTGAGAAGTATGTACCTGTCAGGCAGGGAGGAAGGGAACCGTGGTTTACTAAAGAAGTTGAATCTCTTGTCAAGAGGAAGAAGGAGGCTTATGTAGAGATGAGGCGTGAAGGCTCAGTTAGGGCGCTTGAGAGTTACAAGTTAGCCAGGAAGGACCTAAAGAGAGAGCTAAGAAGAGCCAGGAGGGGACATGAGAAGTCTTTGGCAGGTAGGATCAAGGAAAACCCGAAAGCTTTCTATAGGTATGTCAGGAATAAAAGAATGACTAGAGTAAGATTGGGGCCGGTCAAGGACAGTAGTGGGAAGTTGTGTGTGGAGTCCGAAGAGATAGGAGAGGTGCTAAATGAATATTTTTCGTCAGTATTCACACAGGAAAAAGACAATGTAGTCGAGGAGAATACTGAGATACAGTCTATTAGACTAGACGGGATTGAGGTTCATAAGGAGGAGGTGTTAGCAATTCTGGAAGGTGTGAAAATAGATAAGTCCCCTGGGCCGGATGGGATTTATCCTAGGATTCTCTGGGAGGCTAGGGAGGAGATTGCAGAGCCTTTGGCTTTGATCTTTATGTCGTCATTGTCTTCAGGAATAGTGCCAGAAGACTGGAGACTAGCAAATGTTGTCCCCTTGTTCAAGAAGGGGAGTAGAGACAACCCTGGTAATTATAGACCAGTGAGCCTTACTTCGGTTGTGGGTAAAGTGTTGGAAAGGATTATAAGAGATAGGATTTATAATCATCTAGAAAGGAATAATTTGATTAGGGATAGTCAACACGGTTTTGTGAAGGGGAGGTCGTGCCTCACAAACCTTATTGAGTTCTTCGAGAAGGTGACCAAACAGGTGGATGAGGGTAAAGCGGTTGATGTGGTGTATTTGGATTTCAGTAAAGCGTTTGATAAGGTTCCCCATGGTAGGCTATTGCAGAAAATACGGAGGCATGGGATTGAGGGTGATTTAGCGGTTTGGATCAGAAATTGGCTGGCTGTAAGAAGACAGAGGGTGGTGGTTGATGGGACATGTTCATCCTGGAGTTCAGTTACTAGTGGTGTACCTCAAGGATCTGTTTTGGGGCCACTGCTGTTTGTCATTTTTATAAATGACCTGGATGAGGGCGTAGAAGGATGGGTTAGTAAATTTGCGGATGACACCAAAGTCGGTGGAGTTGTGGATAGTGCGGAAGGATGTTGCAGGTTACAGAGGGACATAGATAAGCTGCAGAGCTGGGCTGAGAGGTGGCAAATGGAGTTTAATGCGGAAAAGTGTGAGGTGATTCACTTTGGAAGGAGTAACAGGAATACAGAGTACTGGGCTAATGGTAAGATTCTTGGTAGTGTGGATGAGCAGAAAGATCTCGGTGTCCATGTGCATAGATCACTGAAAGTTGCCACCCAGGTTGATAGCGTTGTTAAGAAGGCATACAGTATGTTAGGTTTTATTGGTAGAGGGATTGAGTTTCGGAGCCATGAGGTCATGTTGCAGCTGTACAAAACTCTGGTGTGGCCGCACTTGGAGTATTGCGTACAGTTCTGGTCACTGCATTATAGGAAGGATGTGGAAGCATTGGAAAGGGTGCAGAGGAGATTTACCAGGATGTTGCCTGGTATGGAGGGAAGGTCTTATGAGGAAAGGCTGAGGGTCTTGAGGCTGTTTTCGTTAGAGAGAAGAAGGTTAAGAGGTGACTTGATAGAGACATACAAGATGATCAGAGGATTAGATAGGGTGGACAGTGGGAGCCTTTTTCCTCGGATGGTGATGGCTAGCACGAGGGGACATAGCTTTAAATTGAGGGGTGATAGATATAGGACAGATGTCAGAGGTAGGTTCTTTACTCAGAGAGTAGTAAGGGCGTGGAATGCCCTGCCTGCAAAAATAGTAGACTTGCCCACTTTAAGGGCATTTAAATGGTCATTGGATAAACATATGGATGATAACGGAATAGTTTAGTTTAGATGGGCTTCAGATTGGTTTCACAGGACGGTGCAACATCGAGGGCCGAAGGGCCTGTACTGCGCTGTAATGTTCTATGTTCTATGTTCTATGTCCTATTAAACCTTTAGTTAGGGACCTGAGCATTTTCCCCACTGCTGATTTCAGGCTCACCAGTCTATAATCCCACGTTTTCTACCTCCTTTTTGATGCAGTGCTTCAAATGGACATAAAATAACCTATCACACTTAACGGTGAATTCCAAAGCATCTCCTTTCAACCAAAATAATCATAAAAATAGATTAACTATGTATGAAACTCATTTCTGATTGCAGAACATTGTTATAAGCAAAAGAGGTATTGTGTTTGACTCCCATATGAACCATAGCTACATTTAAAAAGTATTTAATCATATGTGAATGGTTAAGCTATGCAATGTTTGTGACAGTAAGGAAGCATTAAATAAATAAAAAGATTTTATTCATTCAGGTCTCAAAAACATTAATACCAATTTAAATTATTTTTGAAGATATAATAACGAGATTTATGGGTCCCTTGAAAGAAGAACATAAGAATTCTATGATATTACTGTACCATCAAAAGTGCAGCATGGCAAAATAATTGCTGCCATGACAACCCTTTCCTAGAATCCAGGAAAAATGTACTTAAGCGTTAAAGAAGGGTGCCTGAAGTACACAACAGCAGCGTCCATAGATGTTCATAGAATCATAGGCCCAATGTAATTAACAGCAAAGGAGGAATCAACCATACCTGTGCTGGCTCACAAATAGTCATTCAGCCTAGTCAGCCTTTCCAGCTCTTCATCTTCTACCTTTTAAGCTGTGACTCTTCAAGTGCTCATGCAAGTATTTTAAATGTTGTGCGAGTTTCAGTTTCTTTCACCCTTTCATGAATTTCAGCACCAGCAACCCGCTGAATGAAAAGCTTTCATAATGAATCCCATCTAAACCTCTAATCGAGTTGCATTTGCTTACTTTCTACAATCTGGAAATCCAAATTCTTGTTCATGTTATTGCAATGTGCTCACAGAATAATCTATACTCTCGACATGACTGTGGTGTTATCATCTCACCTTAACCTCACTTTAGATGGCTTCATTTTTAGATTACCATATTGAACCACTTTGCACAGATCTGTGAAGGTCATGTTATTGCATAATGCAGCAGTGTTAATTGAAATTTTGTGTTGACTTGATGTTCTCCTTTTGCAGTTCTCATGCCAACAGTCACAAACCAAGTCGCACCTACCAACTTAACTGAATCAACCTTTTTAATGATGTATAATGATTCATCAGTTTCTGTCTTTAGCCGTTATCTTTGCAGCGGCCATCTATAGCTGCTTGTTCTACTTCTTTTTAGCCATGTACTTGTGTGCAAAATGATTCTGCTTTCTGCAGTGAGAATGCTGATTTTCCCACACTGCATATGTTTTCTTCTCTTTTGAATGATGCCTTCCACAAAATTTCCATCCTGATTCTTGTCTGTGATTGTTCTGCCCCTTGAGCCTATATTCGGCATAATGCAAGATCTGGTTTGTTCTGCCATCTGCCAAGAATGTACCCCTGTTGATTCACAATCTCGGCACTTCTGCACAGGTCAATCCCCCTCCTGAGAGTAAATCTGTCACCTCTCAGTAGGAGTACTTTCACTTTTGAATCCCTTATTCCAAGAACAATCCTGTCTCTGATTAGTACCTCCTCCAATTGCGTAAATTGACGGGTTTCTGTGAGCTGAGTTAATGACATTACATATTAATCAATGGACTTTTGTTTACATTGTTCTCTAGTATTGAATATGTACTGTTTAATTCAATCTTCACTTGGGGTCCTAAGTTTGCCTTCAATTCTTTTAAAATTTCCGTCGTGCGTTTTTCTATTCTTCAGTGGGATTTAGGGCACACTATATTTTGAAAGTCTCTTCAAAACACTGATCAAAGTGTAGCAACCTGCACTTGTTCTGATTTTCTCAACAAATCAATCCTGAGAGATCGGATATACTGTCACTTAGAAAGGCATGGATTAGACACATAGTCATCATGGCTTTGTTAAGGGAAGGTCATGCCTTACAAATTTGGATGTTGTCTACATGGATTTTAGTAAGGCATTTGACACAACAGGGTAATAAGTTGAACTGGATCCAAAGTTGGCTTAGTAACAGGAAACGGGTAATAGTTGATGGCTGCACTTGTGAATGGAAGTTGTTTGAAGTGGTGTTCTGCAGTACTCAGTGTTGGGCCCTCTGCTGTTTGTTTTATACATCAGTGATTTGGACTTGAACGTGGGGGGGCAGGGTGTAGAATTGGGAAATATGCACAAAAATTGGCTGCATAGTGGATAGTGTACAGAATAGCTGTAAACTCCAAAATGATATAATGGGTTGGTGGAGTGGGCAGGAAAGTAGCAGATGGAGTTCAATTCTGTTAAGTGTCAGGTAATGCATCTAGGGAGGCCAAACAGTAAAAGGGAATGCACAATAAATGGGGAAAAACTGAGAGGGGCAGATGAAGTGAGAGATCTTGGCATGCAATTGCACAGGTCTCTTAAGGCAGATAAGCTTGTAAGGAAGGCATTTGGAACGCTCTTCTTCATTGGCAGTGATATGGAATACAAAACTAGGGATGTTATGATGAAACTGTATAAGACACTGGTGAGGCCTCAACTGGACAATTGTGTACAGTTCTGGTCACCACATTACAGGAAGGATGTAATTGCTCTGGAAAGAGTGCAGAGAATATTTACTAGAATGTTGCCAGGGTTGGAGAATTGTAGCTATGAGGAGAGACTGGAGAGGTTGGAGTTGTTTTCCTTGGAATGGAGAAAGATGAGGGGTGTTATGATTGAGGTATTCAAAATTGTGAGGGGTAGAGATAGTGTAGACAGGAGGAATCAGTTTCTCTTGGCAGTAAGTTTCAAAAAGCAGGGGTCTTGGATTCAAGCTAAGTGGCAGAAAGATTAGAGGGGACCTGAGGAAAATCTTTTTATGCAGAGGGCAGTGGATGTCTGGAATTTGCTGCCTGAGTTGGTGATGGAGGCAGAGACCAAAACCCTTTTAAAATGTATATGGATCAGTACCTTAAGTACTGTAAACTGCAGGGCTATGGGCTGTGTGCAGGAAGATGAGATTAGAGAGGGCATCTGGGTGTCTTTGGATCAGCATGGACAAGATGGGCCAAATGCCCCCTTTCTGTGCTGTATTATTTCGATGGTTCTTTGGTTCTATAAATGTTGCTATATGCATGATTTTGCCATTATTCATGAAAGAATTCCCAGTTCTGCCTTGTATCCCCAATAATGCGAACTGGAGGTAGTATGGGAAATGCTGCATTAATTTTGTCTAAAACAGTATTTTCACTGTGATCTTCATTTTTATTTCTCTTTCAGTGACATCTCACAGCGCTGCAGCTGTGCTGTTGTTTTATTTCAGCTCTGGACACTCACCACTTCCGATATCATGTTTTCGGCGCAACAGTATGTTCAACATGAGGACTTTATTGAAGTGAAACTTACAATTCCTGTCTCCAAGATGCATGCTTCATCATAGAGGCCCCATGTCTATAACAACTAGGACAGACATTTATACATGATTGCATTTCAATGCAAATAAAAAGTTAAGTTTTCAGAGAACAGAAAAAGGTTGCAGAAGGGTTTTGGAAAGTTAAGTGAAGGAATAATTTGACAGAGGAGTATAATGTGGGAAATGCAAACTCGTCACTTTGACAGGATGAGTAGTAAAGCTGTGGAGTGTATAAATTGAGAGACACTGCAGAACTCTGAGGTACAGAGGAATTTGGCTGTCCTGGTATGTGAATCATAAAAAGTTGGCCTGCAGGTGCAATAATTGGTTAGAAGGGCAAATAGAACATTGGCCTTTATTGCAAGAGGAATCAACTTAAAGAGAAATGTTTCAGAGCTAGTAGGAACTGCAGATGCTGGAGAATCTGAGATAACAAGGTGTAGAGCTGGATGAACACAGCAGGCCAAGCAGCATCAGAGGAGCAGGAAGTCTGACGTTTCAGGCCTAGACCCTTCTTCAGAAAAAATCTTTTTCAGAAAAAATGTTGCTGCATTTGTACAGGGCCCGAATTAGACCACATCTGGAGTATTGTGTACAGTTTTGGTCTGCTTACTTAAGAAAGAATATGATTATATGAAGAGCAGTTCAGAGTAGGTCTGTTGAACCTGAAATGGAGGGGTGATCTTATCAAAAAAGATTGCATAGCTTGGGCCTGTATCCAGTGAAATTTAGAAGAATGACAAGTGATCATTTTGAAACATATAAACTCTTGAGGAAACTGCGAGGATGTTTCCCCATGTTAAATTGTGCAGGACAATCAACAAATACAGAATAAAGTATAATGTTTAGAGTGTGCTTGTCAGTGAGAAGCGTGCAAGTTTTTTTTTTAATGATTGGACAATATCACAAATTACAGGGAGTTTCTCCAGTCTGTATTGATTTGATTTCTAGACATGTAAAAGGTACTATTTCAAAACGATTGTTTTACAGAGATTACTGATTTAAAGACAGCCTGAGATATGGAGATGACACCATAATGTATGCATAAATTAGTCAGACTGACAAGAATATTGAGAGAAATGCAATGCTGCAGTTTTTAAACTGATAAGGAAATTGTGTACATGCTCAGAGCTGCTGCTTGAGTCCCACATTAACCTCAATGACCCTAACTGTCACAACCTCAGTAAGCTATTCAGACTTGTCTTGATGTACTCACCAATTTCTGATTGTCATTCTAATCTCAAATGTAAGATGACCTGCATTGATCAAGGATGCAGGGGAATGATGTAATTCTATACCCTTTGGACTTTGAGCTGGCAAAGTTCAAGTCTCAAACCCAGGGGTTGTCAAGTGTGCTATGAGGATTACTATTAGCTGGATCTGGAGATTCTGCCTGCTATGAGACATGGGGATTGGAGTTGGTAAGACAAAACAGGAGTCAGCAAGGGTGAAGGAAGGGGGCGATGGAGCTGTCTGCAAGGTAGTAGGGAAAGCAGAATGCCACCAGCAACCAGGAATAAAGAGAAAACTGCCAGGTGGATACTGGGCAACTGCAAAAAGGAGGGGATGGAGGCAGCTGCAAGGGAGGAGGTAGTTATGAGAATTGGGGAAGAAGGAGGCTGCACTTTAGCAATAAAGAGGGTCAGGCTTCAAGGAGGTTTAGAAGAGGGAGGCCTTTAAGGTAAGGAAAAGAAGAAAGCTGCAAAGAAGACTTCTTGTCAACAATGGAATTCTGAGACTACCTGTAAGCCTGGAAAATCCTTGAAAATAGATATGGAATCTCTAGCTTAAGGCTTCTTACAATCAGGTGCTACAATCTTGGAGAATTACAATAGATGTTAATGTAATCAATACTGATCAGAAAGGGGCAACAAAGTAAGTGCAATCAAGTGGAATAATGGTGGATGAAGCTTCCATCCAGGGCTGAATTGAAAACATTTTGTTTTTTGCTTTAAATATTACCTATTGTTCATTTATGCTATATTTTTACTATTTATCCAGTTAACCTTAGCCAATTTTCCCTTCATATCTCGGTAACTGGCTTTGTTTAAATTTAAGCTTCTTGTTTGTATTTGGAGTTAATCACTTTAATGCACAACCTATTGCTCCAGGAAACTGTCACAACAAAGCATTCTACAAACTCAACTACTGGACTGCTTTCAGAGATAGTAGGAACTGCAGATGCTGGAGAATCTGAGATAACAAGGTGTAGAGCTGGATGAACACAGCAGGCCCAGCAGCATCAGAGGAGCAGGAAGGCTCAATGTTCTGAATGTAGACATTGTCACGGTTGGGGCCAAATTGGGAAGGCCTGAATGTGGACTGTAGTCCATTGGGGATGATCTGGTTCCGTAGGCAGGTTGTTCTGAATGTAGACATTGCTCCTCTGATGCTGCTTGGCCTGCTGTGTTCATCCAGCTCTACACCTTATTACTGGACTACTTTGCCAATTTGATTGTTCCAGTCTGAATGAAGATTGAAGAGCCCCACAATTAATACATTGCCTACGGTACAAGGTTTTTACTTTATCTGCATATAACCTTTTTTTGGGGTGCATATAAACTTTCTGATTCTTGATATTACAGTTTCCACCTGTACTGATTCTACTTCTTGATCATTTGAGGTCACGTCCCTTCTCACTAATATCCTTACATATTATGATTACTGAGTGTAATAAACAACAGAAAGATGATGACAGTATTGGGCAAAATTCTTTTTTACATTTTATTTGAGCAATTGAGGTCTGAAGAACATTGTAGCTCATCTTTGAGCAAATTTGAGCAATGTAGAAGATTGCTTTGTGAGCACATCATATTCAGGAATCTGTAAATTATTTACATATGCCGGTAATATGTCAGCATCTGCTACAAAAGTTAGTGAAGAAAATCACAAGGGTACGGTGCTTGGTCATGTCTTCAATTACATCATGAATGACTGACTTAAAAAGTATGATGATGAGAAATTCCAAATGCCAAATATTGAGGTTTTGAGAAACTGATTTGCAATTTGTATACCAGAGGTGCCAGTGGTAGATAATGGTCCACACTTAATGTTAGAAGAGTTTGAAATAAATTCTGAGTCAGGATGGAGTCAAAAACATATTAATGTCAACAAATGACCCAGTGTCAGATAGTGCGGCAAAAGAAGTGTACACAGTGCAAAGAGGCCTTTGCAAAAATATTTGTAAGGTGACAGGTGAGGCAGTAGTTTCTACACTTCTCTTCAACACAAGCTGAACAATTTCTGCTCTGCTGAGTGGAAATCCACATTCTGAAGTAGATTTCTCACCTTCAGTGTTTCTGTTTTAACATATTCCTAGGATGAAGTTTAGTCTGTTTAAGCTTGCTATCAATCACAAAGTAAAAGAAACCCAAATCTAAATGAAGATGAGTCATGATACACAAGGCGTAAAACTTATAGTTCAAGGCTGGTCAGTGGGTCATGGTGTAATAGGAGAGAAAGTAGAATTAAACTAATGGAATTGGAAGGAGATACCCAGACAGTATGAGAAATAAGCCCAATTTTTCTATTTATATTGGTAACAATCTGTTATATTTTTGCGTCGTTAACAATTCTACATATGTAGTTTTGTATTCCTAATTTGTTAATAAATTCAATGAATGGTCGAGGCTCTAACACAGTCCTTTACAGAACAGTCACTTCCTGCTAATTCAAGCACTTTCCCATTACCCTAGAATCGTCCTTCCCGAACATAATGTTCCTTTTTCCTCTTTGTAGCACCTAATATAACCCTACCAGCAGGGTTCATATTGGATTTAATTATCAGTTAACTTAAAAAAGTCTTCAATGATCTTCTTATACTTCCAGAAATTTTTGCATAATTAAATGCTGATAGAGGGAAATTTTAGAATAGAATACAGTTGGGAGGTGGGCAAAAATAAATCCAAAATTAAGTAATAAGTATTTGGAAAAATTGAATTCAAGGCTCACATAACTAATTATCTAGCGATTCCCCTTAAACAAAAAGATAAAAACTTGAATTTGCTTTTCAGCAGTCAACAAAACACAAAAAGAATTTTTTCATTATCATAAGATATGAGTTAAATATACGTATATTTATATTTTTGATGCACATGATTCTCATTTTCTGTGGATCTGCATTTATACCTCATTTGTGTTGTACATGGATGTGAAAGGTTTAAGACTGGGGCATGTCATTAGTAGCACCACTAAGATGATGTCATATGCACTATTGGTGGAAAAACTTAGGATCTTGAAAAAGTGACACCTAACAACTGGTCTTCCTCAAAGTCATTGTAGCAACTTCCATCATATTAAAGTAACCTGCAACTAGCTGATAGCATACAATAAACAATGTCTTGTTAACTGCAGGAGACTCTTCTACAAACATCAGGATGCTGTAATTCTGTACAACGCTTTCTATCAATGGTTACAGAGGATGGTGTCAGCAACGTTCAGCGTGGCAGCCGCTTACGCAGCATAATGAGCTCACATGCCCATACAACAAAATACATCATACATGACATGTTACTGCTCCCTCAATGAGCAGAAACCTAGCATGGCTTGTTGACCGATGCAAATTATCTTAGGTTCTCATATGCAATCATAAGATGGTAAATTTGCCCTTTGCTTGCTAAATTATTCCCTGCATCTCAGTGCTTAATAATGGCAAAATTAATTTCAGGATTTGATAAACGATGAACCATACCAAATTAAGGGGAGGAAGGACAGTTTGCAATATGTCCTGAAGAATCATTGAAAAAATAAGGATGATGGTTAAAGCTGACACATAAACTTTCATTCATTTCCCTTTAGCTCTGAAGACCTGGCTTAAAATCAAGTTCTGAGAAAGAAGCAGTTTTCTTTTATTTTAATCACTAACAGGAGTCATTTGGCAAATGTGAAGTTTGTGAGGTATTGTGCCTTTCTGCAAGTTCTTGAATTTAGGAAACAAATAACAGATTAACATGTTCAATGAAATAACTCAGATCTCAGATGGAAATAAATGTTGGCCTAGGCAGCAATGCTCACATTCCATGAAAAATTGTTTAAAAGTCTGCAAAAAAAATGGGAATTTGTGACCACATCTTTTCTGTTCTTTTTTCTCTTTTTAAGTGTGGCTCCACTAATGAGTTAAAATTACCTTGTCACTGACACTCAACTCTGCTCTCTTGTTTGGCTCAAGGGTCAACAATCACAGTTGCAGCACAATAAATGTGAACAAAGCCTTCCAAGTGCCATTTCAAATTATTGTGCAAATACACTCCGGTAAAGTACAATTTCTAGTGCTCACAGGGAGCCGGGAAAGACAGAAACCAAGGATATACGTGGCAGCTCTGTGCCTTGTTAAATAACTTCTCAGGAAGTTGTGTCAGGTGCCCTCTGGCACATTGCAACAAAACTACTTATAGTTGCTACGGTTACTCAACTATTTTATGATGTATCTTCCTATCACCTAGCAGGGAGCCATTTCCTGCTACTTTATGATCTTCTGTAGTTGACACGATTCATTTTATGCATAATTTTCCAAGTGAGGGTTTAATTTAATGCTGATCAATTTATTTCAAAAATGTATAATATATGACAAATTTCAATCTATATATAACTTTCAGAGACTGACACCACAGAAGCAAGTAAGTGATCAGACCATCTGTTTTTGGTTTAATGAGAAATATTGGCCAGGGATTTTGTTGATCTTTGAATCATGTTGTGGGATCTTTTGAAACAATAGATGAGGTCTTAGTTTAACATGTCACCCAATAAGTATTAAGGAATGTGATGCAATGGCTGGTATATGAAGTTTGGCCAGCCATAATCACATTGAATGGTGGAATAGACTAAAGGCATAAAATGGCTTCCTCCTGTTCTAGTGTTCCTCTGAGGATGGCTGTTTTCCATACCGAAAACAAAGTGCCATTCAAAATTACATACTTAAGACTTGAGTGGGACCCAAGAACACAATCTTTTGGAGCGTCAAGGAAATTCCTGATAATGGTATCATTAAGACCTTTTTAAGTACTATGAAATAATATTCCAGGATTTGACTCTATAATGATTTAATTGTTCCACTTTCCTGTTATAGATTCTTCACGCATCTCATTGGAATCACTTATTCATTCCCAATTTATTTAAAGATGGAGCAACTATAGATAACAATTTTGGTATACCTACCCTTCCAGCCATTCCTCTGCTGACTGGTACATTAGCTCAGCACAGGCAAATATTCCTAAGCTGTTGAGAGATACTCAAAGACTTGAACACTGACAATTTTCAAGGCATTCTCCGACTATTAACTTTCCAATTGCACATTCACTTACACCAAAAATGATGGAACTTTTATTTAAAGCCTATCACACATGCCACAAATCAAATGCTACTCTAAACTTTATCAGTAGCTTTTCCTTTGAATTTTCATCTTCCCCTCACATTCATTCTCATCCCATAATTTTTCTCAACTTATCACTCCTCTGCTTGAGCTTCAAGAGTAACAATTACTTTCTGCTCAGGGATAGACAAACTGAACATTGCAAAGGCTGTCTGATATGTTTTAAGTCATACTGTGTCAGACCTCCAATGTGCTCCCATCAGTTAACCAGTGGTTAAAGCAAACAGTCAGAGTCCATACAACTAAGTTATTTCACATGTCAGTTCCTGAATTGTTGCTGGCTCTGAACAAGAAGCATGTCTCAACTTACCTGCTAGTGCGACATCTTCCCAAGCTGGCAGAGAGCAAAAGTACCATATAAACTATCTGGAAGGTCCAGGTTGTAATTCAGGCATTTTTAGATCTGGACCAAGAGCTATAGTTACCGAAGATGTGACTATCTTGTATATTCTACGTTACAGTACATTTTGCCTCCAGGTAACCACATTGGGCAATAATTCTGTCTAAAGTGATTGTTCAGAAAACAGACAGAACAGTAATCTGTGGCAAATCAAATCCTTGCAGATAGGCAGGGGAAAAGACATTTTTAATTATATGTTAATCAACAAATTGGAAGAGAGCTGAGAAAATAGAAGGCCAAAATCTGCAGAATCAACAGCAAAAATCTCAACTGGCGACATCAGTAAAAGGCTGCAGATCAAGTCAGCATCACAGAAGGGCTCAGTTTCAACTGAATTGAGATACTATGAGAATGCAGGCCACAAAGACGTTCTATAGAGAAGTCAATACTTGTATGGCACAACCTGGCACTTGACTATATATACAATAGAACGCCATCTTATCCAACACCAGAATCCAAATTAGTGGCTGCTACACCAGAGCCCAAGTTGCTCAGCAAGGATGAAGTACACTTGTTTGTTCTTGTTCTCTTTCATTACTGATGTACATTTACTCATGAGGCAGGAATCAAGTAATATTTCTGGGTTGATCCTGGTACATTAACTGTTTAACAGGAGCTCAGTTGCATTTATCTGTTGTTGTTGATTCCATGTCACTGCGGTTTCAGGGGTAATAGCGTCACATACTGGACTAAGACAATGCATTGTCCAGAACTATCAGTGGTTGCTGACTGTGAAACAATGCAACTCTGTTTCTCAGTTAACACGGATAGGTCAGCTAGGATCATAATATCCTCAGGAAGCATATTGAACTCCAACCTTAAGCCAATTTTTTTTTATTCATTCATGGGACAAGGGCATTGCTGGTTAGGCCAGCATTTGTGGCCCCTCCTTAACTGCCCTGATGGCAGTTCAGAGTCAACCACATTGCTATGAGCCTGGAGTCACATGTAGGCCAGATCAGGAGAGGATGGCAGCTTCCTTCTCTAAAGGACATTAGTGAACCAGATGGGTTTTTCTGACAATTGTCAATGAAAACATGATTAGACTCTTCATTACAGATATTTTTTATTGAATTCAAAATCCACCATCTGCTGTGGTGGGATTTGAACCCCGTGTCCTGAAAACATTACCTGGGTCTCTAGATTAATAGTCTGGCAATAATACCACTCAGCCATCGCCTCTCCGATGTATTGTGAACCAAATCAAATTGTGAACCAAACCCAGGAAAATTCAATCTCTGGTTTTTTAAAAGCGTTGTTATTTGTTCTATCACCTACTTAATTAACTAATTTGAAAAAAGTGCAGTATAGCCTTCCTCATTTGTGGGAACTAATTTTAAAACTGAAATGTATAGTCATTATGTGCCTGTAATAGGTCTTCATTCTAGAACTAAGTTTATCCATGTAATAGCCATGTAGCATTTAACTTTTCATTCTGACATATAATGGTACAGAGCATAATGTACCTGAAAATCAGATTTGTGCTGCTATTATGATGCTCGAGATGAATCCTAAATGGATGATTAGATCACCTTGAATTTAGTTGGAGAAATATGAATGAGCATTTTTTTCCAATTTTTCCCTCCACTTACTCTTCTAAATGTTAGTGTTTATCTAATCGGAGATATCAGAACTGAGAACTGAGATCAAAATTAAAGCAATTGTCATCACCACCACCACCCTATTCTAAAGATTATGTGATTAGAATTTCAAACAGAAAATTTTCACATCATACCTCTCAGTAAAGATGAAGTTGTGCCATAATCCTGTGGAGTTCTTTTCACGACATAAACAACAAAGTGATGGAAGGAAGCATTGATTTTTAGACTTGAATTGTGATGCAACAAAGTCCTGAAAAGCAATAGTTAGCAGATTTCCTCTTCTCCAATACTGACTTGAAATTCAAAAAAAATTTATTTTTCGAATTCAAAAATCAAACCTCAAAGAAATCCCCTCGAAGAGTCCAGGTTTACTCAACCAATCATCCCATATGAGGAACTCACAATATTAGAAACAATGTCTTTCACTTTCAAAACTTGTTTTGTGGTTAAATCTCAGATATGGCCTTTGTATTTGATTTGCTAAATAGCTTACTATCATTAAAGATTTGTACTTTATCAATCATTTTCAACTTCCACAATGCTGTTATATTGTTAGTTTCAATGTATCTCTCCCTCCTCCTGTTTATTGGTCATCATAGAATTATAGAATGATAAATTACAGCATGAGGCTATTCAGTCCATTATACCCGTACTGGTTCTTCGAACTATCTAATTAATCTACTTAACAGTATAACTGGCCCAGATTTCCTCAAACATTCTCCCACTGGGGGAAGTGTGCCTAAGACCATGTTTCTATCACATTCCGATGATTACAGGAAGAAAATAGTAGATGAATGTGAATCATGGGCTGCCATAATGAACAATGTATTGATGGTAGTAAGGTCAGCCAGGTGGACCTCATAGAATATGAATTCCCTGATTGGGGCTGTTCATCTGGTCTAATCAGGGAGCCCTCATTGGCATATAAGAACAGGAATGTCAGACATCCTGTTCATTCTAAGAGCTGGCTCTGAGGGAGCCAAATCAGTGCCAAGGACCCTCCACATGTATGCAAAGGATGACTTGGCCATGGGATACCAGCCTCTGTGGTGTTATTTCAGTGATAGTAAGAGAAAAGCACTGTCCTGAAGAAATTGGCCCTTAACAGTCATCTTTGTGTTTGGTTAAGCATTTCTGGCATCATGTCATCATTTGGGAATCTTGACTTGTTCGATCCTGCCACCGAAGACTGATCCTAGTAAATGGAAAGAATGCATTATTTTTACTAGGCAAATGACATTGGGACAGATGAAAAGCAATAAGTAATTCTCCTGACAGCTTGTGAACCCACAGCTTTTTCAGTTATTAGGAGACTTACTTTGCCTGAGGCACCAGATACTGAAACATTTCTAGAGTTAATGGATTTAGTTAAGGAATATTACGATCCAAAGCCTCCTGTAATTCAGAAGTGCTATCAGTTTTACTTGGCATTTTGAGATCCAGTGGAATCCATATCGGGACTTTTGACTAGTTTAAGACGACTGGCAAAGACATGTGTCTTTGATTTAACCCTTAATGAGCTGCTGAGATATCTTTTGGTATATGAGATTAATGGTATAACCACGCAAAACACTTACTAGCTGAAGTCAAACCGGACTTCTAACAGGCACAACAACTGGCTTTATCATTGGAAAATGCGGCAAGTGGAGCATGCAAGTTGCAGGGTATTCCGCTGGAAGTGTATAACCTCGCCAGTCCAACTGAACTTGGGAAACACCACTTGAGTGAAGGCAATTGCACAGACTCACTCAAAACATACCCTGAAAGGAGTGACTCCAGGTCAGCCCACAGCAAAACCCCCAAATAAAGCCAAACTGTTCAAATCTTCCTCAGGATCCGGGCCGGAAAGCCATTGCAGTTGCTGTCAGTGTGCAGACTCAAGACAGCAAAAGAGCACCACTAGACTTAAACTGAGTAAGAGAACTCATGGGCTGGAGAATGCACACCCTGAAGAGTCCACCTATATCTAGTTTGTAACAGGTAAATTGCTTAGCAACATCCAAGTCAGAACCAATCAAAATAAACGTTTGATTAAATGTTCGCGCGGTTCTAATGGGGGTCGACACCAACACAGCTGTTTCAGTGATCGCATAACCAGTCTTTAACAAAATTTCACTCCAGATCCAACCCTTAACTTTGTGTATGACCTCATCTAGACTGAGAACCTACACCAGGGAACATTTACAGATTAAGAGAACAAAAAGATATTGGTTAGGCTACTTTTGGAATACTGCATTCAATTCTGGTCTCCCTGCTATAGGAAACATATTGTGGAACTTGAAAGGGTTCAGAAAAGATTTACGAGAATGTTGCCAGAGTTGGAGTGTTCAACCTATGGGAAAGGCTGAATAGGCTGGGGCTATTTTCCCCAGAGCATTGGAGGCTGAAGGGTGACCATATCGAAGTTTATAAAATCATGAAGGGCATGGATAGGGTGAATAGCAAAGGTCTTTTCCCCAGGGTAAGTGAGTCCAAAAATAAAGGGCATAAGTTTAACATGAGAGGGTAAAGACTTAAAAGGGACCTCAGGGGCAACTTTTTCACGCAAAGCATGGTACACTTATGGAACAAGCTGCCGCAAGAAGTGGTGGAAGCTGGTACAATTACAATATTTAAAAGGCATCTGGATGACTATATGAATAGGAAGGGTTTAAAAGGATATGAGCCAAATGCTGACAAAAAGGACTAGATTAATTTGGGATATCTGGTCATCATGGACGAGTTGAACTGAAGGGTCTGTTTCCATGCTATATACTTCTATGACTCTATGACTGTAAAGTTTTGGTTCCGGTCTCTCATGAGAAGTAGCTGGTTCAGTTACCACTGATTTTTGATGGTATGAAGTTAACATTTTTCAGTTGGAAAATGGCTGCTTGAATGATGTCCTAATTAAATACCCAGAAGTTTTTAAAGAATGTCTAAGGACTGTCAAAAGAGCCAAGGCCACCTTGCATGTTGACCAGGAAATAATTCCACGATTCTGCAAGGCCCACCCAGTGCCATGTGCCTTATAGGCAAAAGTAGAAATCGGAAGGCTGAAAACTGAAGGAATCATCAAACCAGTCCAGCTTGCAGAATGGGCAGCACCAGTCGTACAGTTTGTGAAGCCTGACAGGTTGGTTCGCCTTTGTGGGGATTTTAAACGAATGGTAAATCACTTTTCACAGCTGGGTAAATGTCCAATCCCTCACATTGGAGATTTATACACAAAGTTGGCTGGAGTCTGTCCTTCATCTTGCTGCATATGAGCTATGCACACTTCAAATTGTGGTTTAGATGACGATGCCCAGAAATATGCAACAATTGATACTCATAAGGGCTTGCGCCAATATACGAGATGGCCATTTAGGGTATCATCAGCCTGTGCAATTTTTCAGCAGACAGTGGAAAACATTTTACAAGGTCTACCCCAGGTCGCCATTTGTCTAGATGATGTGCTAATAAAAGGGAAGACCAATAAGGAGCACTTAGAGAAGTTGGACGTAGTCCTTAGATGTTTCTCCCAGGTGGACGTCCACATTAGAATCAAAAATGTATATTCCAAGCACCCCAGGTGATCTACTTGGGCTACAAAATCGACAAGACTGAGTTACACTCAGAGCAGTTGGGATGTAGTGATTATAATGAGATCTGTCAGGATGGCCTCATAGAATATAAATTCCCTGATTGGGGCAGTTCACCTGGTCCAATCAGGGAGCCCTGGCTGACAGATAAGAACAGGAGTATTAGATATCCTTTTCAATCTGAGAGCTGGCTCTAAGGGAGCTGGATCAGTGTCAAGGACTCTGTACATGTAAATAAAGAGTGACTTCGTGTTGGGATAATGGCTTCTGTGGAGTTATTTCAGATGCAATATTTACACCCAACGTTTATTTGAACTATTTATGTAGGAACTGCATTCTAGGTTGCTTGGTTTGACAAACATAAAGTTGATGGATTCAAGGGTTTCATTGAGCACAATTCCAAAGAGGGGTTCACCCAAGATACACAGAGAAATAGTGATGGATAATATAACTCAATCTTTTAATATTAATTCTGGGATGTGGTTGTCACTGGCTAGGGCAGTATATATAGCCCAACCTTAATTGCCCTTGCACTGAGTGGCTTGCTAGGCAATTTCAGAGGGCAATTAAGAGTAAACTACATAGTTATGGGTCAGGATTCCGATATAGGTCACACGGGGCGGCACTGTGGTTGGCACTGCTGCCTCGCAGCACTAGGGACCTGGGTTTGATTTCAGCTCAGGTGACTGTGTGGAGTTTGCATATTCTCCCTGTGTCTGCGTGGATTTCCTCCAGATGCTCCAGTTTCCTCCCACACTCTAAAGATGTGCAGGCTAGGTGGTTTGGCCATGCTAAATTATCCATCGTGTCCAGGGTTACAGGAATAGGTTTAGGGGGAGTTAGATGAAGGTGGGATGCTGTTCAGAGGGGTGGTGTGGACTCGATGGGCTGAATGACTTCCTTCCACACTGTAAGGATTCTATGAAGTAAGGACAGTAGATTTCATTCCCTTAAGGACATTAATGAATCAGATGAGTTTTTATAACAATTGGCAGTGGCTCGTGGTCGCCATGAGGCTAACTTTTAATTTCAGATATTTATATTGGATTCAAATTTCACCATCTGCCATGGTGGGATTTAAGCCATGTACCCACAACATTAAGCTAGGGTTCTGTGTTGATAGTCCAATGACATTACCACTGTGCTACCATCTCCAGTGATCTTTAAAAACTGTAACAACTGTACTTATTTAATACCATTTTATTTACAATTGACGATATTCAAAATTTCATGCATCTGGTTCACTATGCTTGCAGGAAACAATCTGTACCATAATTCTGTAAGTTAGGGTAAAAAGAAATTAAAGCTGATAAGCCAAAAAATTGATTTTTAAGAACTTGTGCTATTTGAAAGTGTCTGAAATTATTCTGGAATTCCAGAGGTGTTCTGCAGAATTCCTAGATTTCTAGGAGATGTTTCTGCAGATTCACAGTGAAGATAAACAGTAGGTGATACTTCCACACACAGTGTCCACAGAACAACACAAAGATGAAGCAGATGTTGCAGAAAGGGCAAGCACACAATGCTATACCTGGAGTCAAATACCTCCATGTTCTTTGACAGTCACAAGAGGGTATTTGGGAGTCCAGTCATTGCATCTTGCATTTCAGTGTACATGCTCATCCACATTTTCCTGAATGCCACCCATCAAAGTCTTCATCTGAGACCCCTGGTAGAACTTCCTTTATCTTATCATCCTGGGAGTTGGTAAACAAGTCAGCATTTACCAATCATCTATCTGCAACCCACTTGTGTCCCATGACATGTCATCTTTAGATTCTAATTCTTTACCATTTTCTTATCTTTGTGCTTGCAATTATCTGAACTGTGGCTGTCAGTGCCAGTTCAATTGATGGGGTCTTTTCATCAGTGTTTAACCATTGTTCTTTCTGTTCCTCCCGGGGTTCCTGTGGTGGGCAAGATGATTGTGCCTGGATTGTGAAAGCAGAACGTCAGAAGGAAAGAATAGGGCTAAAATACAAGAGCAGCAACGTACTGCTGAGGCCGTATAAGGCTTTGGTCAGACAGCATTTGGAATATTGTAAGTAGTTTTGGACACCGTATCTAAGAAAGAATGAGCTGGCAGTGGAAGGGATCTGGAGAGGTTTACAAGGGATAAAGGATTTGTCATATGAGGAACAGTTGAGGAGTCTGAGTCCGTACTCAATGAAGTTTAGAAGGATGAGGGGGCATCTCATTGAAACTTGCAGAATACTGAGAGGCCTGCATAGTTTGGATATGGAGAACATATTTCTGCCAGTAGGAGAGACTAGGACCCAAGGGCACAGCCTCTGAAGGTACGACCCTTAAGCACTGAGATGAGGAGGAAATTTTCAGCCAGAGGGTGATGACTCTATATAAAACTTTGCTGCAGAAGACTGTGGAGGCCAAGTCGTTGAATGTATTTATGTCAGAAATAGATAAGTTTGTGTTCAGTAAAAGGATCAAAAGGTACGGGAGAAGGCAGGACAATGGGGTAGAGAAATACATCAGCCATGATCAAATGGCGAAGCAGACATGATGAGCAGAATGGCCTAATTCTGTTCCTATATCTTATGGTCTCATCAGAGTTTGGAAAAGGAGTGGGCAAGAAGCAGGAGGTCCATTGTCAAACTATTTGCAGATTGTTCATTGAGTCAGATAACAGAATGAGTTTAATATTGGGTTGATAAGGGGAATAAGGAAGGGTAAAACCAATATCTTCAATGGCCTCAATAACTCTGAGTGACATGGGTTTGTCTTTGCTGACAGCCTCCTCCTCTATGGTGTTCAGGAAATATAGGCACCCATGACCCCCACCTGTTCTATTCTGCTCCTTTCTAATTCAAGCCATTTTGTTCCACACAAAAGAGAAAGAATATCAGAGATTATGCAATGCTATGTTTCAGTGATGTACCATCATAGCTGATGGCTGAGTGATGATGGTGTTATCCATTCAGCAGCATGAGTCACAATTGACTTAATTCAAGTTTTTGTGTTATTGGTACCAGCTCCCTGGGGCCACTAGCTATGTATAAACCTCCATGGCTTTCTCTTCCTAATCCCTTCTGAGTGTGATCCTTAAGGGTCACACAAAGAACCATAACATCTCTCTTCCAATTTATCTTTGCCGATAAGGTCTCCAGAGACAAAACTGTGATTCTAAAGAACTCTCTCCACCCTGCAGTTCCACATCCTCGTTTATAATCCCAGCAATAGCATTCAATGGCAGCTTTCGGTAAGGTCATACAACTTCCCTGTAAAAGAGACAGCTTGTCTGTAAGAACAGAAGGCTTGTTGCACCACAAGAAATCATCACATGCTGCTTGGGATTCCCAACTGAGAGCAGAAGAAACCAGCAGCAGGGGAGTTACTTAGCTCGATTCTGCTGTCAAGTAATAAAGGTGGCAAAATCAAAATTGTGTATTGCTTATGATCATCTCAGTGGACATGGGTAAGTTGTGAACTGTGACTCCTGGAGCCAAGGTCAGCACAGATCAATTTTCAATCCATACTCTATAGCTAAAAACATGCCCAACTTTTCCCTTTCAGATGTTGAGAAACCTACTTTGTCTTTCCAGCATTTTAAACCTTGTTTCATGATTTCAATTATTTCTAGCTTTTTTTTATTTCCATTTCAATATGCTGAAACTTTTTTTTATGTATGCAAAAACATTAAGTAGAGTTTGCTTCCAAATGAATCTGTTGACATGCCGAGCAAAAGCAGCTGCAGTTTTGTCTTCTGGTTCTTTCTATTATTGCAGTCAACACTTTTTTTTGTTTTAAACAGATCTTTGAGGAATACATGAGAAAAAAACTCATAATTTTGGTCTTCTAGAATCGTCATGACAACCAGTCTGAAAGCAGTATTCCGTGCTGATAAGAGCTCTATGCAAATTATACAACTATGGCAAAAAAGAGATAAGTAAATAAATGAGTGTAACTCAGCATGTAAAAGGCAGTGTTCCATTTGATTTTTAGCAGTTAGGCAAGTTTGGTTTTCAATATTATTTTTGCAGGTTCTTCTGATATGCCATTAGCGTTACTTTGAAGACCAGAAGACTCCCAGTGCTTGCTTGCATTATTCACAATTGTCCTCATGCTTCTGCAGTATTGGTAAAGTCAGATTGAAACATTAAGGCAGACTGGGAGGAAAGCCAATGCCCTGCAAAATCAGCAGCCCAGAATGCCTCCAGGCCAGGAGGTAGATATGCTCTGGAGGTTGAAGAAATAGCAAGGAAATTCCATTTTGCAGAAAGAAAGAACATCAGTGCTGCAAATTCTTCCTTGCTCTGGCTGAGATTCTCGTCGATTGATCCATTGGTTGTGTTTGTACAAAACATGCACACAGAATGCTCCTCCATTTGGATCTTAAATGCATAATACCAGTCCGAGCTGTAATAAATGTTGGTACTCCCTGACTCCCACTGATAGGCTCCAGGATGATTGTGGTGACCACTACGACAATGGGAGCAAGGCAATAAGTCTTTCCCCACTTTTCTGGAAACTGCCATTTGTTAATGCTTAAATCGCACTTTGATTCAAGATACATTAAAAATTGTGTGTTCTGACAAACACATAGATCAAGTGGTGCTGTTATATCAAAAATGCCAGTTAACCCAGCAGTTATTAATTCAGATTTTCAGGGGTCTGATTGCACCTGGTTCTGTTGCAATCAATTCAGACTGACAATATTGAGATTTTATATTGTAATTGTCATGCTTTTTACATTTATTTAAAAACTACCAATGCTCACAGTAGAATTGTGGTCTCATGGCTTTAAATCTTTAGGCAAACAATCTGACATAATCAGTTTGCCATACTAATAATGCTGAGCTCAAGTAAGAACTTCATTTTGTTCTGACATGGTCCTTCACTTTCAGTGTTAAGCACCTTATGAGGGTTTGAGAAGCACTTGTTAGTCACAAACACTGCATGTGCAGTTTTAATGCCGACCTGAATGTTGGTACAGAGCCTGCACATGTGTTTCACAAGGAGTACTGCATTTTTTATCCCGGAAACAGATTAGAAACTGCTTGTGGAAAGTTCTTTGGAGATAGAGTTATGCAGAAGGGAACAGGCGCTTAATTCCAATTCATCCATGCTGTCCAAGTCTCCCAAAATAAACTAATCCCATTTGCTTGTGTTTGACCCATATCCCTCTAAACCTTTCCTATTCATATACTTGTCCAAATGTCTTTTAAATGTTGTAGCTGTACCTGCATGTGCCACTTCCTCTGGCAGTTCATTCCACATACAAATCACCCTCTGCATGAAAAAGTTGCTGTTCAGGTCCCTTTTAAATCTTTCTCCTCTCACCTTAAAAATATGCTCCCTAGTTTCAAACTCCTCCACCCTAGGGAGAAAACCTTTGCTATTCACCTTATCTATGCCCCTCATGATTTTATAAACCTGTATAATCATAGAATCTTTACAGTGTGGAAGCAGGTCATTCGGCCCATTGAATCTACACTAACCCTCCAAAGAGCATCCCACCCCCCTACCCTGTCCTTGTAACCCAGCATTTCCCATGGCTAACCCACCCAGCCTGCACACTATGAGCAATTTAGCACAGCCAATCCACCTAACCTCCACATCTTTGGACTGTGGGAGGAAACCCACGCAGACATGGGGAGAACGTGCAAACTCCACACCGAGGGTAAAATTGAACCCGGGTCCCTGGCAATGTAAGGTCACCCCTCAACCTCCTAGGCTCCAGTGAAAAAGGACCCAGCCTATCGCAGCCTATCCTTATAACTTAAACCCTTCAGTCCCAACAACATCCTTGTAAATCTTTTCTGCCTCTCCAATTTTATAATATCTTTCCTATTGCCAGGTGACCAGTACTGTACACAATACTCCAAAAGAGGCCTTAACAACATCCTGTACAACCTCAACATAACGTCCTTACTCCTATGCTCAATGGTCTGAGCAATGAAGGCAAGTGTGTCAACCACCTTCTTAACCATGCTGTCTACCTGTGACGCAACTTTCAAAGAACTATGTGGTTGAACCCTGGGGCTCTCTGTTCAACAACACTACCAAGGGCCCTACCATTAACTGTATAAGTCCTTCCCTTGTTTATTTTACCAAAAGTGGGTGAAAAGACTAAGGAGAAGCATTCCATTACAGTTACATTAGCCATGTCTTGATTCCCAGGACGAGATCCAAAGTCTGATAGTCAGTTCCTCCACCATCTCAACAGACATGTCTTCCTGTGGACTATATGCAATAAGTCTGTCCAGATCCTCATAGAATTTGTTCTTGATATTCTGTTTGGATCGCATGGACTGATGATTGTCATCTCCTTGCCATTCATAATACATAGGCATACAATCTTGGGGTAATTGGAGTGGCATGGCAGCACAGTGGTTAGCACTGCTGCCTCACAGCACCATGGACCCAGTTTCAATTCCAGCCTTTGGTGACTGTGTGGAGTTTGCTTATTCTCCCTGTGTCTGCATGGGTTTCCTTCGGGTGCTTGGGTTTCCTCCCACAGTCCAAATATGTGCTGGTTAGATGGATTGGTGGATTCTATGATTCTAATTGTTTCTGCCCATAGCAAGAGTATTCATACTTTTTACAATATCTGATTTAACAAAGCCAAAATCTGCCTTTTTCTCTCACTCCCTGGCTTGCCTAGTCAGAAGAATGTGTAGGCTGCTGATAGTTCTGTTAGCTGAGCTATCTTTGCTAGGCAGGTTTTGCTTAAAGCAATAATGCCAATGTCATAATAGCTCCCTTAAAGCCAGTGTCATTCTATGCTGGGTTCAGAAATTATTGCCTTTATCAAGTAGAGTTTATACTTTCCAAGAAGCTAAGTGGAGTTCCAGTTTCTCCTTGTTTTCATCTCACTTGCAATATACAGTACTGTGAGAGCGGATACTAAAGGAACACATTTTGGGATGTGACAAGTTGGGACTTTAAAGGATTTGGTAAGGTGTGCACACAAGAACTACTTGTGTGAGTTGACGACAGTGGATCTGGTTTGTACTTGGCCAGCCCCACTGCCTTGGGCTTGCACATCTGTTCAAAATGACAGGAGATGTGGTCGACTGCCATGGGCAAGAACATGTTTCTTTCTCATGTTGATAAGCTTTGCAGCTATCCTTACAAGTAGGCTTCAATGTTTTCAATACCGGTAAGGTGCCACCATTTCCTCTGCTACATCTGTCAAGGCAGATGTTTTTGTGTAGTTGGAGATAGCTATTCTCCCTCACATATTGAGATCAGCCCGCACGCTACCCTCACCTGTTTTGGCCTGAGAACTAACATAGTTACTGGGATGTAGCCACTACCAGGTATCAGCAGCTAAGTAGAGGCAGGGGTGAGAAAACTGGGTGAATGGCAAGAACCAGGTCCAGTTATCTATCCAGCTGTGAAGTAGAAACAGCTGAATTCTGAAGAAGAAACAATCTCTAACACACGCCCAATGGCAGAAAACAGAGTCAGAAGGGATGAGGTCACCTACTGATGAATGAAGGCCCATACTTACTTGTGTCAGTCTCCAATGCCTAACTTTTAGCACACAGCCCTATTGCTCCTCTTCATGATCTTCCTCTGAGAATTTTGATCTATTTCAAAGAAACTTTGGAGCTGGTTGTAGTGATTGTGGGGTTGGAAATCTTACAGCTAGAATGGTACTGGGACATGAAAACACTCATCTATTGCTGAGAGTGTTAAGAGCTACAGATAAGTTGTTTTTTTTCATTGAGACAGGACAATTATTGCTAACTGCTGGGCATTGGACATTTCTCCGCAACATCCAGGCTCATGGGGCATATTAAAAGCAATTTTTGTAATATTTCAAAAATTGCATAGATGTTTAGTTGCTATTTATAAAACCTGTTTATTATGACAACAAAGTAACAATAATTGTTATTCCGGAGTGATTTCCTGGATCTGAAAAATATCCAATCTCTATTGCATTATTGGCAGTAATGATATGTTTTTTGCTTCTGTAGATGTTGCAAGAACTTTGTGTTTTAAAAAAGAATTAAAGTGTGATAAATGTTACTTTCCTGCATTATTTTCATATTTGGTTTCTATGTGTTCCATTTGAGATCACTGGGGAAAAAAGTTAAGCTTGATCATTTTTGTTAAGGGGAGACCTGATAGAACATAGAACAGTACAGCACAGTACAGGCCCTTCAGCCCACAATGTTGTGCCGAACTTTTACCCTAAACCTAAGGTCTATCTAACCTCCACCACTACCTTATACTATCACCCATATGCCTATCTAATAGCCGCTTAAATGCCCCTAATGAGGCTGACTTCACTACCCTCTCTAGCAATGCATTCCACGCCCCTACCACTCTCTGAGTAAAGAAACTACCTCTGACGTCTCCCCTATATCTACCTCCACTCACTTTAAAACTATGCCCCCTTGTAATAGCCACCTCCACCCTAGGAAAAAGTCTCTGGCTGTCCACTCTATCTATACCTCTGATCATTTTGTACACCTCTATCAAGTCACGTCTCATCCTTTGTCATTCTAAAGAGAAAAGCCCTAGCTCTCTCAACCTTTCCTCGTAAGACCTTCCCTCCATTCCAGGCAACATCCTCGTAAATCTCCTTAGCACCTTTTCCAATGCTTCCACATCTTTCCTGTAATGAGGCGACCAGAACTGGACACAATATTCCAGATGTGCCGAACCAGGCTTTTGTATAGCTGGAGCATAACTTCACAACTCTTGAACTCAATCCCACTATTAATGAAAGCTAACACATCATACACCTTCTTAACAACACTATCCACCTGGGTGGCAGCTTTCAGGGAACTTTGGACATGAACCCCAAGATCCCACTGCTCCTCCACACTGCCAAGAATCTTTCCGTTAACCCTGTATTCTGCTTTCAAGTTTGTCCTTCCAAAATGAATCACCTCACACTTTTCAGGGTTAAACTCCATCTGCCACTTCTCAGCCCAGCTCTGCATCCTATCAATGTCCCTTTGTAACCTAGAACAGCCCTCCGCACAATCCACAACTCGACCCACCTTTGTATTGTCCACGAACTTACTAATCCACCCAAGTATATAAAAGTATAGGATAGGGTAGATAGTCTTTTTTTCCAATGGTGGAAATGTCAATATGAGGGGGCATAGGTTTAAGGTGAAAGGGGGAAAGTTTAAAGGAGATGTGCAAGACAAGTTTTTTTGCACAGAGGGTGGTAGGTGCCTGAAAGACGCTGCCAGGGCAGGCGGCAGAAACAGATATGATAGCAACATTTAAGAGGCGTTTAGACAGATATGTTGACAGGCTGGGAATAGAGGGATACAGATCATGTGCAGGCAGATGAGATCAGTTTAGAATGGCATTATGGTTGACACAGAATTGGTGGGCCGAAGGACCTATACTGTTCTATAGTCTATGCTTTATATTTACACATTCAAGAAAAACCAAGGGTATTAGATTTCATCCATGTCCATTTATTTTCCCAGTCTGCCATCCAACTTCCTTATTGTACAATAATTATGTACCTGCACTTGTTGCTACAGTAACTGACATTCTTGTGACAAAGTCCACTGGCACAATGCTTCTACAGAACTTTCACTGTTGTGCTGACAGTTTGGACATTGTTTAAATGTTTCTCCTTGCTAGGTAGTCACATTTGGTTTTTAGCAAAGAAGAAATGTAAGCATCTTCACGCTACTTGTCACCAGTTGGAGGAGTTGTATTAAACATTCACTAATCGGGCACATATATTTTTAACAAAGACAGAAATTGCTAGAAAAGCTTAGCAGCTCTAGCAGCATCTGTGAAGAGAAATCGGAGTTAATGTTTTGGGTCCAGTGACCCTTCTTCAGAGCATGAAACATTAACTCCGATTTCTCTCCACAGATGCTGCCAGAACTAGTGAGATTTTCCAGCAATTTCTGTTTTTGTTCCTGATTTAAAGCATCCACAGTTCTTTTGGTTTTTATATAATTTTAGCATATTTTATGTGTTTTCTTCCCTCACATAGGAATGAAATATCAGTTGTTAAATTGTGCCAAAACTAATTTTCAAGTCAGAATGAATTGACTTCTCCCCTGGAGAAAAAAAGCACAGTAAAAGAATACCTTTACTGGAAGTATAGCTACTGAGGACAATTGACAAGACATGTGTCATAAAGTAGTATAGTCCCAGAGGACTGGTTTCTCACTAGAGAGAGACAACTGGTGATCGTTTAACCTGAGGGACACCACACTTCAGCTAAGGGGTAAGGTTGAGAAGGATAATCCTTCATGTTAACTCAGCTGGTGCAGGAATTGAACCCACGTGTTGGTGTCACTCTGCATTACAAAACAGCCAACTGAGCTAACTAAGCCCTGCGTCATAGCAATCACATGAAACTGGAATCAAGTTTTCAAGGCTCCAAGTAAGATGTCCTTTCTCACAGATGACCTCTGTGCATAATAATGTTCAACAAAGCCTGCTGCTGTTCACTCGCAAGAGATCTCACATTAATTCACTGGTGATCAAAGCCACAGAAGCAGTTATAAGCAGTAAGGGTCTGAAGTGCAAAAATTTCCAATAAATTTGTTCATCGATCTTGTTCTCATTGTTCATAACCAAATAAAAATCTCCCAATACTGTAACAACTGCCCTCCATTCCTGAACTCAAGTGAATTAAATTCAGTCCCTGAACCATCTATTAAATTCTTTCCATTTAAAACTGTAACATCATTCTGAATCAAAACTGCAACACACCTTCATCTTTGACATTCTCTAACAGAGATTAATTTGTAAAAATTAAAACATGTAAGATTTTACCTAGTATATTGAGATAGTTAGAAAATTAGTTAGCAGCTAAGAAACAAAGACTAGGAATAAATTGGTCTTTTTCTGAATGGCAGGCTTTGACTAGTTAGGTACCATAAGGGTTGGTACTAGGACCCTAACGATCCACAATATATTTTAATGATTTAAATGAGGGAACTAAATATAATACTTCAAAATTGTTGATGACACAAAGCTGGGTGGAAAAGTGAGCTGTAAGGAAGATATAGAGAACTTGAAGTGCAATTTAGACAGGCTGAGTGCATGAGCAAATGCATGGCAGATATAGTATGATATGGATATATTTGAGGTTATCTACTTCATAGCAAAAATAGGAAGGCAGATTGTTATTTGAATGGCTGTTAAGTGAGAGAGGGGAATGTTCAACGATAACTGGGTGTCCTTGTGCACCAGTTGCTGAAAGTAAGTGTGCAGGTCCAGCTGGCGGTAAAGAAGACAAACTATATGTTGGCCTTCATAGTGAGAGGATCCGAGGACAGGAACAAGGATGTCTTGCTGCAGTTATACCTGGAACATTGTGTACCGTTTTGGTCTCCTTATCTGAGGAAGAATGATCTTCCTATAGCGGGACTGAAGCCAAGGTTGACCAAATTGATTCCTGAGATGGCAGGACTGACATGTGAGGAGAGATTGAGTTGGTTATGATTGTATTCACTGCTGTTTAGAAGAATGGGGGAGGTGGGGCGGGAGTGGGAATCTCATAGAAATGTATAAAATTCTAACGGGACTCGGCAGCTTAGATGTTCCATGGTGGGTGAGTCTAGAATCAGTGGGTAATAGTTTATGAATAAAGGGTAAACCTCTTTGGACACAGCTGAGGAGAAATTTCTTCAGCCAAAGAGTGGTGAACCTGTAGAAATCATTATCACAGAAAGTGGTTGAGGCCAAAATATTTTGTGTTTTCAAGAAGGAGGTAGATATAGTTCTAGTTGCTAAAGGGATCAAAGGACATGGGGGGAGAGTGGGATTAGGGTATTGAGTTCAACGATCATCCATGATCCTATTAAATGGAGGAGCAAGCTCATGAGGTCAAATATTCTGATCTTCTATGCTTGTAAGTGATTATTTAACTTAATAAGCAGGATTATTAAAAGCTAATTCATGGCCTTTTTGAACTATGTGTGTTAATGCAGGCAACAATATGTGCCTGCAACTCAAGTTATAAGTTACACAAACAACAATTGCATGCAATTTAACAACTCCTTCTTCATTTTTGCTTTTTTTCCTCAATTTAGTCCCTGCAATTTTTGGGGGATATTTCAAGTTTTACTGCTGCTTGTACCTCAGTTCTATGATCTAATTTCTGCTCTTGTCTGGTATTTTCTGATTCCAATATCATTCTAAACCCATGCTACCCATCTTCTACAACTGCACCTTACACCAGAACCTGCCCCAATGCCACTATGAGCTGAAAGCCCACCCCGCTGTACCACCTCTCCAGCTATACATTCACCTGCACTATTTGTTTCTCGCTGTCAGACCTTATGAGTTTCTCCAGCATTTTCTGTTTCAAATTTACAGCATTCGCAGTACTTTTGCCTTTTCATCTGCACTATTTTCCTGATTCTATACTCATTAGTGCTGATCCTGAGAGTAAATCTGAGAGTAAAACCTTTAAACTCCTTTTCAATACTTTACTTAGCTCAGCAAACTGTCTGAAGGACCTCAACATGTTTCCAACCTGTCATTGGTTTTAATATGAACCATAACTTCTGGTTGTTTCACCTCTCCCAGGATATCCTGCATCCCCTCAGGTGCCATCTAATGCAGTACACCTATAACACTGGGATTTACTGTCAAAGTAAAAATATTATCCAATTACATTCTGACCACTGAGAGCAGAACAAATCCAACCCAATCAATTACTGCCTTATCAACCTACTCCAAACCTTCAAAAAGGTAATGAAAGTTGTCATTGACAGGGTACTAATGAGCACTTACTCATCAAGCTGCTAATAGATGGTCTTTTGGCAGCAGAAATGCAATACATAACCAAGAATTGCATTTGCTTTTGCAGAAGTTCCTGCCTATTCTCTTAGCAAATCCACCATGACTTCTGCAATTCTCATCTTACTTTCTCCATTGTGTGCAGTCAAATCTTCTGCCATGTCTTATTGCATGCTTCCAAAGGTTACCCTCCATGATATCCAAAACTGAAAAACAAGTGATGCTGATCAAGGGAGGCATTTCAACTCTGCCAATGTCTTCCACCAATCCTTCCTGGTGGTCATCCATTCACTTACCTCCTACACCCTCTTAGCTGTAGGGTGCTCACTTCTGGAACATGTTAAGAGGAGGTTCTCAGATTCCTAACTTCACTGCAGTGACTGCAACTATTTCCCATGCTCCTAAACTCCAATAAAGCAGTAGTACTTCCTTCATACATGGTTCCCTTGGATGTATGAAGTTTCTTAGAGTTCTCACATCGAACACAATAGCTGACTGCTAAGGTTTAACACTGAACTGTAATAATCTAAGATGCAGATGTCTAAGACACTTAATATACTCCAAAGAAAATAACATGTCTAAATCTGAAATTCCAACATCATCACATGTTAACTAATGGCATTGGAAATTATGTCTATCAATGTAAAGAAAATATAAACTATCACCAAGTGAGTGCTAACATTGAAAAATAAGTAATTAACTGAAACAAACTAACAACAAACAATTTGTCCATTAGCAAACAAGAAGGTTTGAGGCACAGTAGTAGTATATTTATTCCTGTGCCAGAACACTAGGTTCAAGTCCCTCCTCAGGATTTTATTGCCACAGAAAGTGCCATATGTCATCCTTGTGTCATTTCTTTTTGAAATTACTTTCCAAATTCAATGCACTACCCAACGGTGACTGTCTCTGCTGTCTCTGGTATCTTTCACTTTGACTCTTTTCATTCTCAATATCTTTCCCCACTCTCCTTAACTTCTTCTGCTGTCACTAATCCTCTTTCCGCTCTCATTGTTTCACTTCCCACCTTCATTGATTCCCTTCATGCCCTCTACCTCCTTATGTTCTCTTTGAGTCTCTCCATACTCTCTGACTTCTTCCACTTTCTGTGACGCTCCTTGTCTCTGTGCCTATCCCTGTTTTTGCTGACTCTCACTTCTGTCTTTGAATCTCTCTGCTGCTTCTGAGTCTCCCAACACTACCTTTCTGACTTCCTTTACTCTTTGGACACTCTCTGCTCTCTATTATTCTCTGACTCTTTCCTCTCTTACTGCCACATACCTCCCTCTCTGCGCTGAGTTTTCCCGAACTGTCTGATTCATTCTACTCTTTTGACTATCTGCAGTCTCTTTGACTACTCTCTTTCTCAAAATCTCTCCATCTTACTTTTCTTACTCTCTTTGCTCTCTGCATTCTTTGTGAATCTGTCCCCTCTGTTTGAATTTTCCATTCTCTCTGAATCTCTCCACACTCTGACTCACTCCATACTCTCTGACTCTCTCCCCTCTGTCTTACAATCTGCATGTTCATTTACACTCTTTAACCTATCTGGCTGTCTCCTCACCATCTAATTCTCTCCAACTAACGTTGGTCACTGTCTCTGCCGGTATCCACTCTCTGACATTTTCCACTCTGACACTTCCTACTTTCTATGCTGCTCTGCACTTTCACCTACTGTCTACCCCATTTCGGTCTTTTTTCACGCTCACTGACTCTTATCACTCTCTCTCCTCTACCTGACTCTGCTTGAACCTCTATGATCTCTCCGCACTCCCTGACTCTCTTTGTACTTTTTGACTATCTCTGCCCATTATAGGTATCAGTAAACCTTCTCTGAACTGCTTCCAATGCATTTATATCTTACCTTAAATAAGGTCTTGAGTACTCAGCACAGTACTTCAGAAAAGGTATCACCAATGCCTTGTATAAGTGAAGCATAACCTCCCTATTTTTTATATTCAATTTCACATGTACAAAAGAAAATTCGATTAGATTTTCCAATTATTTCCTGTGACTGCATACTAATTTTTTGCTATTCGTGCACTAGGACACCCAGGTTTGTCTGCATCTCAGAGCTCTGCAACCTCTCGTTATTTGGCAAATGTGCTTTTTTTTAATTTTCCTTGCCAAAATGAACATTTTCACATTTTCCCACATTATTCTCCATTTATTAGATCTTTGCGTGCTCACCTAACCAATCT
Organism: Rhincodon typus; assembly: GCF_021869965.1. Lineage (NCBI taxonomy): Eukaryota > Metazoa > Chordata > Chondrichthyes > Orectolobiformes > Rhincodontidae > Rhincodon > Rhincodon typus. The sequence goes on from NC_063334.1 coordinate 55,705,662, forward strand.
ATATCCCACTATATCCCCCTGTGTCCCATTCACAATTTACATTCCTCCATCTGTGTTGTCAATAAATTAGCAGCCATATCTCTGGTCCCTTCATCTGAGTGATATACATTTGTTGAACAATGTTTAGGCCCCAGCACTAATCCTTGTGGCACACCTCCCAGAAAATGGCACAATTATGCCTACTCTGTTTCCTGTTAGCTAGCAAACTTCTATCCATTCCAAAGTGTTGCCCTTACACCATGAGATTTTATTATCCACAATAATCTTTGATAACGTAACTTATCAAATGCCAGCTGGAAAACTAAATATGGTACGTTTACCAGTTCGCCTTTATTCACAGCACACATTACTTGTTCAAAGAACTCTAATAAATTCTTTACTGATTCTGGCTGATTACCATGTATTCTTGCAGAGTGCAGAGCTATAATATCTTTAACAATAGCTTCCAACACCAACCATATGACATTTGGTAGGCTAACTCTACTGTGGTTTGCCACTCTGTGTTTCTATTCTTTTGTGAATAATGGGTTTACATTCACTATTTTGCAATCTTAGGAGTGCTCTGGTCATTTGTTCATAACCACTCTTCAGGTGATTGCAATTTTCATGAGTTCCTCCCTTCCTTCCAACTCCTGACTTTATGGTTATTTCTGGATGTTATTTGTAACCTCTAAAGTGAAGACTAATGTAAAATAACTGTTCAATTCATCAGCCATCTCTTCATTTTTTTCTTATTAATTCCCCAGACTTAACTGCCATAAGACCAATGCTCACATTGTAAAGTATAAAAATCTAAAGTCTCAAAAAAGTTTAAGTATCTATTGAAACTCTTACTACTTGTTTTTGTATGATAATTGTCTCAGCAGTTACATAGTCACATTAGGCTAGCTTTTTATTCCATTTTTATATTTGAAGCCAACTTTCTCTTTTACTTTAACATTTTCTTCCCTTGTAATCTTTTAGTCTTTTTTTTATTTCATCCAGTCTTCTGACCTGCCACTCAACTTTGTACAATGACACATTTTTTAAAGTTTGGTACTATTTTTAACTTTTTTAGTGAAGCATAGACTCATAGAGGTCTACAGCATGGAAGTAGGCCCTTTGGCCCAACTTGCCCATACCACCTAATTTTCACAATTAAACTAGTCCCATTTTCCTGCGTTTGGTCCATATCCCCTCATTCCTAAGCCATCCATGTACCTGTCTAACTGTTTCTTTAATGATAAAATTGTACTCGCTTCTATTACTAACTCTAGCAGCCTGTTCTCGACACTCACTGCCCTCTGAGTGAAGAAATTGCCCCTCTGGACCCTTTTGTATCTCTCCCCTTAAACCCTCTAGTTTTAGACTTCCCTACCATGGGGAAAATCTGTTGGCTATCTACCTTATCTATGCCTCTCATCATTTCATATACCTTTATCAAGTCACCCCAAAGTCTCCTCTGCTCCAGGAGAAAATGTCCCAGGCTATCCAGCCTCTCCTCGTAACACAAACCTTCCAGTCCACGTAAGATCCTAGTAAATCTTTTCTGCACTTAGGAATGGAGAGCGTAAGCAATCTTTAGCTGTTACTTTTTAATATTTGAATTGAATTAGCTTTATTGTCACATATAGATATTCTACAGAAGGTGGACGTCATGGGCAAAACTTAAATTTATTGTCCATCCTAATTCCTTTGAGCAGGCAATGAGCCCTTTCTTATGTCAATGAATTGGCTTTCTTGCAACATGTACTCAAATGAGTACAGTGAGAAGTTTCTAAGTTGCCACTTACAACACTACTGTATATTTTTACATGGCATTTCTAAATAGTAGGAAGATCCAGCATTTTAATCATTGGTAATATATGACGAGTCAGGATGGTGTATGACATGGGGTAAGGTAGTCCCAATGCTTTTGTAGCCATAGCACCCAGTCCAGTAGAGTTTTCTGGTTTGGGAAGTCCTTTTGAAGGCATCTATGCAAGCTGCTGTAGTGCAACAGTGTAAGAGAGTAGAGAGTCAATGAGCATGGAGCGATTAAGTCAGAAAGACTGGGCAAAGACAGAGACAATAAGAAAGAGTGGAGCTAGTCAGAAAGACTGGAGGAAGTCAGAGAGAATAGAGATTCAAAGAGATTGGAGAGAGTCAGTGAGAACAGGAAACAGGAAGATTGAAGAGATTCAGAGAGAGCAGAAAGAGTCAGTGAGAGTCAGAGAGGTAGTTGTTAGTCAGCAGGAGTGGAGAGAGTCAAATAGCATCAGAGAGGTCACAAAGACCAGAAAGAATCAAAGCAATCAAAAACACCGGGTCAGTGAGCAAGTCTGCAACCTCATCCACGACCCAAACTACAAATCTTCTCAAAAACTTCAGATTACTCTATTTACCCTATTTTGATTATAGTTTCTGAATACATTTCTTAAATTGATTACACCCGTGTTTTATTGTGATCCAACTTTCACTGTCCCCCACACCGCAGGACAAGATGTTATCGCACATTGCTTACAGTTACTTCAATCTAGCTTCCAGCTTGATTCTACACACAAGTTCTTTGTTTTTTTAATTCACTCACAGGATGTCAGCATCATAGCTGGGCCAGCATTCATTGCCTATCTCTAGTTACCCTTGGGTGGTAAACTGCCTTCTTGAAGCCCTGCAGTCCGTGTGATATAGGTGGATACATAATAGAATTAAGGAGGGAGTTCGATGGCCTTCCAACTCCTTGTTTGGCATCAACACCTAATGCTTCATCAATCATGGACCATGTTGCATGAAATCGAGTGTTACATAGCATCGGTTCATATCCTGCAGATAGATGGAAATAAATTAGGTATGCACATTGCATTGAATCAGTTTTGTCTATTGCACAAACCTTATTTCAGGCTCCCAGTCATCAGTGATGCCTTTTCCCATTAGTTTGTTTTTGTGAAATCAGAGAGCAGCAGGTAGCAATCACTCTCTGAATGCCCATCATTCACATTCTTTAGCACTTAGTTATCTTACAAAGAAACACATTACAGCCATGGCAGATTTTATCATTTTATTACATGCATTCATACACTTCCAGCAGGGGTCACTGTGATCAATAGGCCACATTAGTTCTCTTCTGCCTGCTCCAGTGCTCCTTTGATCATTTATAATGCTCTTACAGAGTTTATTTTTCATAAACTAATGGCCCCAACATATCAATGTCACTGCTGAAAAAATCTTCAATTAAGTAGATGTTTCTTAAAATATGTCATTATTGATAAGTTTATTTACTAACCTGTGTGTGCCTTCTGAAAATCCAAATGCACCACAGCTGCTGGTTCTCCTTTGTCTATGCTACAAGTAAGACCTTCGATAAGCTCCAAAAACCTGGTCAAATGTAATTTCCCTTTCACAAATCAATGTTGACTCTGCCTACTTTTTCTGAGTGCTCGGTTATCAAATCCTTGGGTTTTGTGGGCTGTAGGTTTCTAGCTCATTTGTAAATGGCAAGGTTCCATAGATAGCAAGAACATGAAGAACCAGTAAAAGCCATTTTGCAGTAATGGTTGACAGATTAGTGCTGCCCAGGACATCAGAAACTCCCTCCTTTTCTTAAAAAAACAGCCACTTTTGTTTCCTCTTTATTCACAACAGCTTAAAGATGATCTTTAAACTAATGCACTCATGCATATAACTATCTTCACTTTCTTATGCCGGGTATTATTACCTCGCACTTATACATTATAATGAATTATAATTTATTTCTACTTCACATTCATCATGAAAGCAAATTTTCTCCAACATTTCACATAGCCTAAAGTACTAATTAATAGTAACAAAAAGTAATAGAGCTATAAAAAGAATTGAGAAACATATGTATATCCAAATTAGGAACAGTAGTAGGCCATTCAGCCCTTCAAGTCTGTTTCCACACAATAATATCCTGGTCAGTCTGATTTTGGCCTCAACTCCGCTTCCTTCCCACTCTAATAGCCTTTGACAGCCCTGTTAGTATTTTTGTCTTTTATGTATTCAGTGAACCTGCCTCTGCTGCTCTCTGGGGAAGAGAATTCCATAGATTCATGAACCTCTGAGGAAAACAAATTCTTCTCATCTTTGTATCAAAAGGTGGATACCAGTCTTCCATGAAATCTCCATTGAAATAGGATTGAAGTTCATGTTTGATCTTGAGTCAGTCCTGAAATTAGGCCAAATACTGTCATCTAAATGCACAACCTATACTATATTTGGGAGTTTTAAATGTCCCCTGTGAGTGGAGTGGCTTTGGTTGCTGGTACAATATCAGCAAAGAAGTTGGAAGACAGGGAAGGAGATTTATGAGGAAATTTAGAATCAAATCATTTTCAATGAATTTGTCTGTTAAGATAATATTTTGACCACCTGGCAGATAAAGACTTCTCCGAAAGAAAATGTGCAAGATAAAGATTGTGGTCTGTATTAACTCCTGGGGGAAATTTTAGTCAATTTTAAAAGTTAGTGAACAGCCATCCAGGCATGCATATCTATCTAAAAGTGGCCTGGAAAGATTGATCAGCACCATCACTGCCAGCAATTCATGTTTTCTGATATTTGTACTGCAACTCAGGCTCATTAAGCTCACTGCTGTTGAGATTATCAAAGGCAGAAATAACCAGTTATGCTCATAGGCCTATATAATTAAGATCAAATTACAGCTTGTTTTTTTTTCTCTAATGGGTAAATAAGATAACTTACTCTAAACTAACTTCTCATATTTTAAGCTATCAAGCTTGTGCTCTGAAGCAGGTCATATTAGCCAATTAAAACAAATGTTATTGTGTTAACAACAGAAAACAAAACATGATCATTTTCTCCTTCATTAGCACCTCACCAATGATGTTTCAGGAATGCAGAGCTTTTAAATGTGCAGTTTCTAAGAACATGATTTTTCTAGCATGCCACTAAGTACAAAGTAAGACAGTTGTGCTTCCAGTTTTAATTTAAAGAGGAATTTCCAGCCGACATCAATCATTTGATTCTCCTTGTGCTTAGCTGACTTTTATTTTGGTTCCAAAAAATGAACTTTACCTGTGTGTAAGCATATTTCAGAGATTTCAGTTTGAACTTTACTGAATTCCAGATTCACTTTCACATTAAGCTTTCCTTAACTCTATGTAAGACTCATCTATATCATCTAAGATTGTCTTTGTATCTTCTGCTTTGAAAGAAGTCTCACTTTCTTTTCTTAAATCTCAAGATTCTCAGCGAAAATGGAAGGCACTGACTGCAACAATTCATCAAGGTTCTTGTTCAGCACAAGCTTCTCAAGGGCAATGATAGGTCAAGGAGACAATATTTTAAGAAGAATGAATCTGAGGCAGCTCTGAGTCACTCAAATGACAGCACAAAGACACTGCCTTAAGAAACAAAGATGGTGCCATCAGACTTTACCATCCATTGCTCAAAGTTATCATCATTAAAACAACATAGCAAAGAAACTGAGGGTCATTTTTGGACATAAGGAAAAAGGACATAAATAAGCAATTCCAGTTGGAATAACACATTAACCTAGGTTCTCCAGGGAATTAGTACATAGGCAAGGCCATTCACTCTATTTATTGGGAAGTGAATAAAGCTGCTTTTGTTATTATCCATTAATGTCTTGACATTTATGCAAGATATTTGAAACTTTAATCTATGCAAGATTAACAGAAGTACAACGTTTCTCAAAAGAGGATTGTTGAAATCTTCAAGAAATGGAATGTGGTGCAAAAATAAATTACTAAAAGGTTTTGTGCCGTGTCCTTAGCTGCAAAGTAATAGAACGTGGCAATATTGCACTGAAACTGTTAAATGTATGCAAGGAGAATTGCATCTGACTATTGTACTACAAAACAGAAAACTCAGTCACTAGGAGCATTCTTCCATGTGCATGAAGTGAATTGTGCGTCAAGGAAAGATGGAATCAGGTTCAAATATAAAACCTGCACCCAAGAAAACAACAGAACTTATTGTTTAACTTTACAGAAGAAAGACATCAACCTGAGTGACATAGCAGAAAGCTGCTTATACCCTTGGAATCACTTGTCAGATTTTTGGCAAAGGAGAAAAGTAAGAACAAAAATAAGAGATTTTCCAACTATTTAACTTCCACAAGTGCCTCTTCGCATTGCCATCTGCAGAACAGCCAAACCTGCAATTCCCAGCTGCGTTTAACACACTGGTGACTTTATGGGCAAGATTCTTTAAGTCCCATTAGTATTGAATGCTGATGTGGGCAGGCAAGAAAATACACATCACCTGCTGGCATGCCAGTATGCTGGATCCATTTTCCTCCAACTCGAGCCATTTTCAGGAGTCCAAATAAGAATCCAGATAGGTGGGCAAGACTGCCCAACCACATGTGGCAGATAGCCAATTAACAACAATTAATATCTAGATAATAATGATACCTACATCAGGCTTCTACTTACTGACTGCACCTCCGCCTTCGACAAGATAATCCCAACCAACTGATCTCCAAACTCCAAGACCTAGATCTCTGCTCCACCCTCTGCAACTGGATCCTCAACTTCCTGACCCACAAACTGCAATCAGTGAAGATAAGCAACAGCGCCTCCTCCACAACAATCTTCAACACTGGCACCCAGCAAAGATATTTACTCAGTCCCCTACTGTACTCCCTGAACACTCATGACTGTGTGGCCAAATTTTGTCCAAGCTCCATCTACAAGTTCTCTGATGGCACCACCATTGTAGGCCGAATATCAAACAACAACGACACAGAATACAGGAAAGAGATGGAATGCTTGGTAATAATCTCCCCCTCTATGTCAGCAAAACTAAAAAACGGATCATCGGCTTCAGGAAGCAAGGAGTAGGGTACACCCCTATCTACATCAATGGAGCTGAGGTGGACATAGTCGAGTGTGTGAAGGTCCTAGAAGTGACAGTAACCAACAATCTGACCTGGACCACCCACATTTATGTGACAGTCAAGAAGGCACAATAAAGCCTCTTCTTCCTCAGGAGGTGAAGGAAATTTGACGTGTCTATAAGGACTCTCACCAGCATTTGCACAAGCACCATAAAGAGCATTCTATCTGGATGTACCATGGCTTGGTACAACAACTGCTCTGCCCAGGACTGTAAGAAACTACAGAAAGTTGTGCACACAGCCCAGACCATCTCACAAGCCAACCTTCCATATGTTGACTCCATCTACACTTCTTGATGCCTCAGAAAGGCAGCCAACATCAAAGTCCCCTGCCATCCCAGTTATAATCTCTTCCAACTTCTTCCATCAGGCAGTACACAACAGAAGTTTAAACATATGTTCCAAAAGGTTCAAAACAAGCTTCTTCCCTGCTGTTATTAGACTTCTGAATGGACCTCTAAAATATCAAATCTAATGTTGATCTTGCTTTTTGTGCATCTTCTTTGCAGTGGTAAGTTTATATTCCTTGCTCCGTTCAATCACCCTATGATCTTTGTATGTTATGATCTGCTTGTACTGCACACAAAACAAAACTTTTCACTGTGCTTAGGTACATATGACAATTAAAAAATTCAAATCAAATTAAAAACTCAATAAGGCCTAGCATCTGAGGCCAACTGGAATTTGTCAGTTTGCTTGCTGGCCCTGCCAAAGCATCAGATGCTAGGTCATTTTGATGTGAATGTTACAATAAATATATCAGTGTATCTTCTGTGCCAGTAAAATGATTGTTCCATTTTTTTTATATCACCCACTTTGGAAGCTGGATCTTCTGTAATGACAGTGAAAGCATAACACTGAACATTGACCATGGCAAGAGAGCACGAAACAAAGAATAAGTATAAATGTGTTTTTTTCTGGTTGGCGAGATGTAATAAGTGGTTTGCCACAGGTTATGATGCTGGGACTTCAAACTTTTACAATTTATGTAAATAATTTGGATGAAGGGTCCAAAGGGATAATAGTTAAATTTGCTGACAACTACAAAGATAGGAAAGTAAGTTGTGAAAAGAACACAAGGAGGCTTCAAAGGGATAATGCATAGGTTAAGTGAGTAGGAAAAGATCTGGCAAATGAATATTGAGAAAAACTATAAAATCATTCATTTTAGCAGGAAAAATAAAAGATACCATATTGTCTAAATAGTGAGATTGCAGATTTGTCAATTATGTCCCCAGTACTGACCCTTGTGACACTCCACTAGTTACACGTTGCCATTCTGTAAATGCTTCCTTTATCCCAACAGCCTGAGTTCTATTAGTTACCCATTCCCCTCTCCATTCTAATACACTATCCCTAACACCATTAACTTTTACCTTATTAAATAGCCTAGTGTGTGGTATTTCATTGAATGACTTTTGGAAATTCAAACATTTTACGTCCATTCATTCTCTTTTATCTGCTCTGTTTGTTTTCCCCTGAAAGAACTAGTAAATTTGTCAGGCATGATTTTCCTGTCACAAAGCCATGCCAACTCTGTTTCATTTTATTATGTGTTTCTATATGCTCTGTTAGTACATCTTTTACAGTAGACTGACATTTTCCCAATGCGAGATCGTAAGCTGGCGGGCCTATATTACTTGATTTTTTGTCTCTCTTTCTTTCCTTCCCTTTTTGAATAAGGATGTTAATTGACAGTTTTTCAATCCTTTGGGCCTTTACCAAAATCTAAGGATTCCTTTCAGAGTGCCATGCCACTGTATCAGAGAGATGACATGATGATCCTGAGAGTTTGGCAAATGCCAGAGGCCAGTGTCTCTTCACAATAGGTGCATATGGCTAATCCTTTCCATCATGCCTTTTGATGGAATTTGGTTGCATGCAGCTTGGAGGTCTTTTGGAGCAAGCTGAGCTCACCACGTATCCACTCTAATTTCCTTGTCTTATTTTCTTGACATCTCCAAATCTGTCACAAATTTCAGTTCTGAAGAAGGGTCCCGACCCGAAACGTTAACTTTCCTGCACCTCTGATGCTGCCTGGCCTGCTGAGTTCCTCCAGCTCCACACTGTGTTATCTCTGAACAAGTAAATACATTTTTCTATATAATTGGAAAGTTTAATTAACAATGTTATACCTTACCAAGATATATAAGGAATGGACACACTTTAGGTGAAGTTTTGAAAGTCTTTGATAATTACTTTAAATTCAGAAAAAATAAATCTTTGAATGAGCAAGATTTAATAAATTTTTTCAGAATCTGGATAATCCCCTCACCCTCATTTCATGATTGCCCCCTTATCCTAAGATTGTGTCTCCATGCAATAGATTCCCCAACCATGGCAAACATGCCTCAGTTTCTGCCGAGATGACATCATGTGTGGCAATGTCCCCAGGATTTTGGAATTCAAGCAGTGACTGTAGTCATAACGGTGCATCCATGAACTGAAAACTACATGGATAGTATGATTAACAAAGTATGTCACATTGCAGTTTCATACCAGAAATGGAGAGGGAATGGTCAACCACAGGACAGACTAGAAAGAAATGCAAACGTTTTCTGAGACCATCTCATTTACCAACCATTCTTTCATTTTGGATACTGGTGAAGGCTATGTTTCGTCAGAGGAATATAGCAAGAGCCAAAGTTTTGGCACCCCAAGTGACTCAGACGCACAGGTTAGGTGATGAAGAGAGGAAGGATAATATTGGCGGGTGATTCAATATTTAGGGGCATGGATAGGCATTTCTGTGGCTATGGATGTGACTGCAGAATAGTATGTTGCAGTGCTGAGTCAAGAATGACACAGAATGATTACAGGATATTCTTTTGGGTGAAAGTGAAAAGCCAGAGAACGTAGTCTGCAGTGGAAGGAGGGATGAAGTCCTCAAAGTAAAACTTAGCGAATAAGCAAGAGACTGAAAAATTGAACCCTGAAGTGATGTTGGTGTGCACCAGAGAGCTGCTAGTTTCTTATTTCTGTTTTGATAATGGAACAGACTGTTAAATATACGTTAATATCTGGCTGGTGGCCAGTTACTTGTTTCCAAAGTTCATAATGTGTCAGATCCATGTGCATTCTAAAAGAGTAAAGCCACTGGATTTCAAGATGTTGAACAAATAACAATAAACTTTACTGTACAAAGTTAGAACGGCAACACATATTGCAAATAACACATTCTAACATCCAACAATTTTCTCTTTCTCTCTTTTCCCTCTCTTTTCTGTCAGAGCGTATATTTCAAGTATATCCCCAAAGCCTCCCTGATAAAACATAATATGCCCAGCAATGCATGGACATCTCTTGCACAAGACCACTCAAATTGGAGAAGAAGCATCTGTGATGGTGTGCACCATTTTGAGCACCTCCGACAAGTCTGGGTGGAAGCCAAGCGAAAACAGCACAAAGGGCAAGCAAAAACATGAGCATTTCATCACCCACAATATCAAACACTGTTTGTTCCACAATGTGCAGGTCCAGTATTGGAATGTTACATCACCTCTGGACCCACAACTCCAGAATGGTGAATAGTCATCCTCAATCTTGAGGGACTGCCTAAGGAGGAGTTAAGAACATTCAGAATTACCTGAGATGAACATGCATAACAAAAAAGCATGTAGTTGGACTCCTCACACAGTTCGTCTAGTAGCAAATGCAATCAAGACAGATCTTAGAGATTTCTCAGTACCAGCCATCCAATCCAAGCTCCCCCACAAATATACACACACACACACAGACACAAACACACACGCACACACACACAAACACACACACAAACACACACACACACACACACACACACTCGCGCACACACACACTCGCACACAAGCACACGCACACACACACACATGCACACACATACAACATCAAACCTTTTCAAAACTTCATGACAGATTCTCTTTTGATGGCCTAGATTCAGAATGCCCTCAAAAGCCACTGCATCATCGACTGTCTCAGCAACTGTTCATCCTCCTCTTCTGGGACTATGATCCCCTGGATTCTTGGTAACTGCACTGCAGCACCTACACATAGCACCTACACAGCTCCAGCATTTTCACAGACAGCTAGCTGCATCAAGCCAGTACTGTCACTGGGTTTTTTCCTGAACTCTAACCTGACTCAGCTGCATCAAGGAAAGAAAGCTTGTAAATTTTTCAATCCTTACTCTTAGTTGCTAGATAGTAATGGTTCCTTCTAGGCCCTCATGGTTTCCAGGACTTTTCTGAGCCTTAACTCCAACACTTTGCTGCACCTACTAACTCCTAGGACTAACTAAATACAGCGATTCCTGAGACTTCTCCCTGCACTCCAACTGCACAGACCAGTTGCCTTCTCAATAGCACAACTTAACAGTAGCACTTTTCTGCATGAAGCTTGCTCTCTTTCTCTCTCAGTATCTTCAAATGACTGTAACACTTGAACCATTTTGAGTAACATATTGAAAAACTTGCAGCTATCTCTGTCTCTATTGCTATGAAGAACCAGATGTAGCAACAAGTCATGAAACTTGAAAGCAGCTAATATTGGAACACTAAATCCCCTGAACATTACAATATTTACAACTTGCTGGCTTGCACAGTGCAAAATGGATACAACAGAGAAATGGATTTCACCACATTAGCCATAGTTCTCATTGGACAGGACTCTGCCATTGGGATACTTTATCAGGGAAAGTCTAGCACTGGCCATTTCAGTGCCTGACAGTCCTCATCTATAGGAACAACACAGGTTTTCCATCAATTTGCCAAATGACGGGCATGATTCACATTGGGAACACTAAATCCAATCCTATGACTCTCTTTGCTTTTGGACAGTGTTGGCTGGAACAGTGTGTATCTGAGACCCCGCACACTCCTCGACCAGTGTACGCAATATTTTTTTACCCAGGCACCTCAGCATGTATCAGGAAAGGAAAACCGACAGAACTGCGGATGCTGTAAATTAGGATGCTGTAAATCAGCATCTGTGAAGGAAAAAACAGAGTTGACCTTTCGGGTTCGGTGACCCTTCCTCAGAACACGCATTCCTCAGTTCTGAGGAAAGGTCACCGGACCCGAAACATTAACTCTGTTTTTTCCTTCACAGGTGCTGCCAGACCTGCTGAGCTTTTCCAACAACTTTGTTTTTGTATCAGGAAAGGACTACACAGCACGATTCTGCAGTCAGTGAACCAGGTCACAACTTTATTTGAAGACAATAAAGGTTAAGAGTTAAATTTTATACTTTTAACAACTCTATTGTTTACTATCCAATTCTTCAGAAAACTTAAAATACTTTCCAGATACTCATAACTTTCCTGGTCTGATGAATTATTCAGTCTGCTTCTCTCTTCACAAGATGACACTCTCTTTGGTCTGAGGGTGAGCTGCTCTGGTCACTGCTGTATCCTGATCTGCCTCCAGGTAGGCTGGAGAGTGGGCTACCCTGGATCCTACCAGGAATAAAACTGGAAGTTGTTGGAAAAGCTCAACAGGTCTGGTAGCATCTGTGAAGGAAAAATCAGAGTTAACGTTTCAGGTCCGGTGACCCTTCCTCAGAACCCTGCCAGGCTGGGTTCTTATACCCTCCTGGTTACCTTCCAGAACTTTCCAAGGACTGGACCAATCAGAGGTATCAAATTAATTGGTTTTATCACCTTGAAATGCTACTAATGGTGTTTGATGTGTCTGCTCTTGGGACCTGGAACAAGAGACAACACAATGTGGAGCTGGAGGGACGCAGCAGGTCAGGGAGATCAGAGGAGCAGGAAAGTCGATGTTTCAGGTCAGGACCCTTCCTCAGAAATGGGGAGGGAGATGGGAGCTCTGAAATAAATAGAGAGAGGAGGAGTAGGGCTGGAGGGAAAGTAGGTGGGATGGTGATATGTGGATGCAGGTAGTGGGGATTGGTCAGTGGGAAGGGTGGGGCGGATAGGTGGGAGAGAAGATGGACAGGTTGTGTCAGGTCAAGGAGGTGAGAGGGAGGATGGGTGGGGCTGGGGAAAGTTGGTCACTCCAATTGACCAAAATAAAAATCCTCACTATTGTCTTAAAATGATCAATAATCTCATAAAGCACTATGCAGTTTATAACATTTTCCACAGTACCACAGCCTTTTTAGAATATAGCTCAGAGTAACTCCCAGCTTCCAACAGGTTTAAGTCTCCCCATTTTGTTCAGTCCGGATGCTCAGCAGAAGGTCCTCTGCCTCAGTCTTCTGAGAATTTCCGAACTGAATTTCAACAGTAAAGCCCACTCAAGTAATTTATTTTCCCAGCATCACCAGAACAAATCCTCTAGAGTTTTTATATTGCCATAGGACGTGAAACTTAGATGAGAAACTATTCTTTCTCCCACATTCTACCTGGTGGCTCACAAAGACACACAGCATTCTCTCCTTTTTCTATTCAGACAAGGAATGTGGCCATCACTTGCGGGGCCAGTATTTATTGCCCATCCAAATTGCCCTTGAGATGGCCTGGTGAGCTTCTTTCTTGAATTCTTGTATTCTGTGAGAGGTAAGTGCACCTGCAGCACTGTTAGGGAAGGAGTCCCAAGATTTTTACAAATCAACAGTGAAGCAATGGGATTAAAGTTCCAGTTTAGGATGGTGTGTGGTTTGGAGGGGATCTTGCAGGTGATGGTGTTCCTGCTAATCTACTGCCCTTGATTTTCTAGATGATAGAGAGTGTGGGTTTAGAAGGCGCTGTCTAAGGAGTGTTGGGGAATTGCTGGACTGCATCTTGTGGATGGTAGACACTGTGCCACTGAATGACGGAGAGAATAAATGTTGATGGTCATAAATGCAGTGCCAATCAAGCTGGGCAGTTTGTCTTAGATGGTGTCAATCTACACAAGCTTTGTTGGAACTGCAGTCATCCAGGTAAGTGGACATTATTTTATCACACTTCTGACTTGTGTCTTGTAAATGGTGGCCAGTCTTTGGGGAGTCAGGAGGTGAATTACTCAAGAAACCCCTCTCTCTCTCTCTTGCCCCTCCATCCAGGATTTTTTTAAACATCCTTTCAGGAGTCTGCACAAAGTAAGACACTGCCTTGCTCTTTGTGTTCAGGTGTGAAACATGCAAATAGATTCGGTAAGTGTTAACCTTGGCCTTCTGTCCCTATGGTAACCATCACCTGGCTTAATGCTGGGTATAGAGTCCAAATTTCACATATTCCTTCTTCTCCAGAGTGCTCTGTATTCCTTTAAATTAAAAGAGGCAATTTAAATATAGCAATCTTCTTAAACCTCACATTTGTAATAGATAGTCGGTCAGAATAGTAGAACAAGGAAACATAGATACATACTGACAAAATGGAAGTTTAGAAAAGATATTAGGAATAGTTTTCCACACAAAAGTGGTCAACACATCTTCTGACTGTAGTAATAAAACAAATTGAATAAATGTTATAAACAGGAGCAGGAGTAGTCCATGTAACCCCCATGAGCCTATTCACTATTTAATTCCATTGTTGATCTATTGCCACAATTTCAGGTTCACACCTTTACCCCACATTCATTGATTCTGTGGACAAGCAAAACTCTCTAATAGATGAAGATTGTAAGACAAAGTATAAATCTTTGTGTTGATCTAGATAAATGAGCTAAGGTGCTTCGATTAGCCCTCCCATCATTATCTATCATGTGATCTTACTACAGCTGGGAGAGTGGGTAAGCACATTGCAATTTCCAAACACCACGTTGCATTTTAAATTAGTGGAAATAAAATAGGGAACTGCTCTGTTCTAGGATGGGATCTGACCTGGAGAATCTAATAACTAGGGTAATTGACTAGGCTTGAAACTAAGATAGGAAGAGATGGCTGAGCTCAGTAAATAAATTTGAGTAAATCCAAACATAGGAAAGAATCTCAAAGATCCAGAAAAGAGCAGTGATTTATGTATAAGTAAGCAGACTAGATTAGGAAAGGTCAATGAGAATAACAAAGATACTAGGGCTTTAGTAATTTGAGATGTCAAGGAAAAATAGAAAAAAAAGCTAAAAGCTCTGTATCTAAATGCACAAAGCATATGCCACAAATTAGAGGAAATAATTATACAGATATGAATGAATAGGTTTGTTCAGATAGCCACTATGGAGACATAGTTCCAAAATAACCAAGGTCTCAACTAAATTTTCCAGTATGCTTCAGCTTTAGAATAGATGGAAAAAGAGGAGGAATATAGTCGTAATGATAAAGGATACGAAAACCAGAGAAGACGAAGCGCATTAGTTCAGAAAATCAAGAAACAGAATCAGTTTAAGTAGAGCTAATAAATAGCAAGTCACAGAGCCCTGAAAGATGTCTAATACATGAAGGAAATGCAACTACATTTCCAAATTGTAGGTGCCATTATGAAGTTAGTGTTAAAGAATGTTTTTGCTACTGTTTTGTCATACATTTGGTCCACATGGATCCAGTTGGAAAAAATGGAAAATACTTCAGATTCCTTGGTGTGAACTTTCGTCATCTTAATCACGAAGATCTCCCAAAAATATACTAACTGCAATTTGAATTATCATTGTACATATTTGTTTTTGCTCTATTTTTGTGATGTTCATGATTCTAGTGGAGTAAAGCAAGCTTGTGTGTTCATTCATTAGAATTCACAAGTTACAATTCATAATTAGTTACACAGTTATACTAAGAAAGGTAGCACATTGGTGATTTGTGTAACTATGAGCCTGTGAATGAGGGGGGGAGTGAATGCTTGTGTGCACTAATGTGTGTGGTTACTAACTGCAGCCAAATTAAAACATAGAAAATTAAAAGAATTTAATGGACTAAGTTAATTAGCATATACTAGACAGAGCAGAGATTAATTGGAATAAGCCTTGGTGCAGTGATTGGATTCACAGGAAAAAAGCAAGTTGGGGGACGAAAATCTCTGAAAAATTCCTGCAGAGCTGTGAGGAGCAGGAATGCTCTCCTAGTTCCACAAAAATCTAATTGCAACCCTGCACCCATTTTACAATGTTAATGAGACAAACACTTCTAACTCAATTTTTTATTCAGGGTGATCTATCTGTGAAAGCTTGACAAATACCAGTGTTTCGCCCATATAGCATTTTTGTACCAAAAGGGCCTATTTTGGGCTGCCTTTGTGTCTCTCAGTTGTGTTGTGCCTAAAGCAATTACTACTCCAAGGACCGATTGGACAGACCATACAGTCATAGAGTCATAAAGACATACAGCACAGAAACAGACCCTTTGGCCCAACTCGTCCATGCCAACCAGATGTCCCAAACAGAACTAGTCCCATTTACCTGTATTCGGCCTCTAAACCTTTCCTTTTCATGTACCTGTCCAAATTTCATTTAAATGTTATAACTGCACCTGTCTCTATCACCTCCTCTGGCCATTCATACTGCCTGCGCTTGGCCCATATCCCTCCAAATATTTCGGTACTTATCTAAATGTCTTTTAAACATTGTAACTGTACCCGCATCCACCACTTCCTCTGTAAGTTCATTCCACACATGAACCACTCTCTATTTAAAAAAATTGTCACTCATGTCCTTTCTAAATCTTTCTCCTTTCACCTTAAAAATATGCCCCTAGTCTTGAAATCCCCCACAGTAGGGAAAAGACACCTAGAAAGTTTTTTTTTGTTTTCTTTCTCTGTTTCAGAAGGTTCACTGGACTCAAAATCTTAACTATGATTTCTCTCCACAGATTCTGCTGGACCTGTTGACTTTCTCCAGATATCTGTTTTTCTTTCAGTTTTCTGGCATTGCGGTTCTTTGTTTCATTTCAGCTTTAGACCTACTCCATTCTCCCTCAAACATCTCAGTGCAATCATAATATGATGGCTGTGACCTAGTGATGACTTCACTATGAGGTCATTAATTTACCTTATCTCATTGTACAATACTCAATATAGTACTGCTCTCAGGTCAGCTCCAGAGCACACTGATCTAAGTAATGATTCTAAAAGCATTCTATGAACTTGTCATCTAAGCTACCTTCAGCCATCTGTTTTTTCCAGTCTATTCGTGGATTAAAACCCCCAGTATCATTACCATATCTTTCAGACAAGCTTCCCATTATTTCTTCCTTCATGCTCCACCCTACTTTATGATTAGTGTTGGTAGGCTTGTACACCAATCACACAAATGGACTTCTTGCATTTATCATTTCACACCTTCCCAAACCACTTCCTGAATTTGGCCATTCATCTCTATTGTGTGAACATGACCATTGATTAACAGAGTCCCCTTTCTATATTTTCCTAACTTTTTGTCCTTCCTTAATTGTCTATATCCTTCAGTATTCAGGTTTCAATCATCGTCAGCCTGCAGCCATGTTTCTGAAATGGCTATAAGATCATAATTATTTATTTGTATTTGTGCCTTAAGTTAATCTCTTTTGTTCCAAGTATCTGATACAAAGGCTTTAGCTCTGTCATAGAGAGTCGTAGACTTGTGCAGCACAAAAATTGACTCTTTGGTCCAACCGATCCACGCGACCAGAAGTCCTAAATTAATCTAGCTATTTGCTAGCATTTGGTCCATATCCCTCTAAACCATTCCTATTCATGTACCCATCCAGATGCCTTTTAAATGTTGTAATTGTACCAGCCTCCACCACCTCCTCTAGCAGCTTATTCCATACACGCAACTTGTCCGTTATTATTTTTGTAACCCATATTGTTATCTATTAATTTATCTTAGATTTGTACTCTCTAACCCTTCCTGTCATGATCTGTTTATCATTTATCATATTATTATCTTTCTCGCTTGCCTTGTCTCTACTGTGGTTCACCTAATCTGCCCAATTATGTTTCCTTGTCCCACTGTTTAATTTAAGCCCCCTCTACTTGCTTTGTTATATGTTCAGTTGAACACCAGCCTCAGAATGGTTCAGGCGTAGAGTGCCTAATGGTACAGATCCCACTGAACGTGAGGTTGTGTGCTAGAAATGATCCAACCATTGGGTTCCTGATCCTGAATCAAAGATCCACTCCAGAAATCTGTTTTAAAATATATGTCATTTTTTTCTACCTCTGTTTGGATCTTCTTGTGTTGAGGATATCATTCACAAATTGTTTTTACTGGCACTAAAGCAAACATCAGAACTCTGGGTATAATTCCTGATGCCCAATCCCTAAATTATTGTGCCTCCAACTTGGGTTTTGACAAAGATATGGTTTTCCATCACTGTGAAGTAGCAACGAGGCAATAGTTTCCATCTCCCTTTTTCAAGCATTTTGATTGCATCTGACAATCTAACTTTCTCTGAGGCTTATTTAATAAGTGACTGTCTTGATGATAGCACACAAAAGCCTCATGTTCAACCTAAGCATTAGCTAATCTCAACTGGGGGGATGGCAAGAACGCTATAAATCAATTTAGCAATTTTGTTTTATTGTTCCACCTGTGTTGAAAATACTGCTGATTTGCTAAACCTAAAATATTGAAAAACAATCTTGAAGTGGTTCTGTTACTTAGAACATAAGGCATAGAAACAGACCATTCAGCTCATCCAGTCTAGGCTAGTTTAATCCTTCCCTCAAACCTCCTCTCTTCTGTTTCTATCTAAATCCACCATTTCCACCATTGTAACCATCAAGTTCCTTCTCTGCCAGTTGGTGTATCTTCCCTTTAAGTGCATTTATGCTGTTCACTTCAACCATTCCCTGTGGTAGCAAATTCCACATTGGACATTTTCCATATAGAATTCAGTAAACTAAAAAAGTAACTCCTAGGTAGATTCTTACTTCTCAATATTTTTTGAGAAAATTAAAGGAAAGGAAGAAACCAAAGCAAACTCAATCTGAGTTGGTTGCAATTTTGTCAATTTTTTGTGAGTCATAACCCTGGTTAGACATACATTGCACATACATTTTGCTCTCTTGCAATGTTACTATAGCAACATTTCCATTTGTGAACACAAAAACAATTGAACTTCTTCAATCAAAGGAGCATGTCATTATTTTCTTTAATTTGAAATGCAAGCACATGCATTCAAATTGTGTTAACCATTAGGTTTTATTTTATTCATGGAGAGATTTCTGAAAAATAATCAGCTAAAACTTATTCAGCTGTAGGTCGAAATAAATAAGCCACACAAATTGGTGTTGAGCCTTACAGTAATTTGAGTGGGATGATTTAATGTTTCTAAAATTTTCATCTATCAATTATTCGCTTGTAGATAATAAGACAGAGAAAGGAAATATACTGTGGTTGCTCTAAAATATTTTGATTTGTTTTGATTGGCATTGAATATTTATGCTGCATCTGTGTTAAATAAAGTAATGTTACGACCATGATCAAACATTCTCAGCATAAATTACACGCCTCTTAGGTGATTAAATGTTCAGTGAGACCACCCTTTGTTTCTGTAAAGATCTTCAGCTGCTGTTTACACTGATTGACTTATTTGATGATGTTATTGGAATATTCAGTTCCACACAAAGTGAATCTTGTGTGTTTTGCTGAATATCAAAACTACAGCATTTTGAAATTAAAATCCAAATTGTTTTGTCTTATGTAGGGAAGAAGACTATTTAATAGAAAACTTTATCTGAACTCTTTCTTAAAAATCAGTTGCTTTACAACTGGCTACTGCTTTGCTACTCCACATCTTCTGTGGTACTAACTAGTTTGATTCAATAAGTCACACTGCAAAACAATCTAATTTTGTGAGTTAGTTAGCAATATTGATTGTCCATCCCAACAGCTTTCTAAATAAACAGTACACTTTGATCAGATTTCTATTTCAGAGAGATGCAATGACATGCAAATACTGTTGGATCTGTTCACAGCAGCAAAATCTCAGAAAATTATAATTATCGGAGATCTGACCATCTCCATTCAAGACAATAACAATTCCAGATTTTCTGTTTTTTCACCTTAGCCACTAGATTGAAAAAGAACAGAACAGATGGGCTTCCATCACCTGACAACAATCAGATTTGTGGTGATGACGCAATCTGAAATTGCAGGGACCAGTAAAATCCATGAATATTTGCTGGCTGATTTTAATATCAGATGTTCCTCTCCATTACTGAGATCTTCCGTTCTACCAATTTTTCCATTCAGAATTTTCCACTCCCACTGTTCAAAAGATCGAAGGATGAAAATGACTTTCGAATTGAATTGAACTAGCTAATTGTCACATGTAGTCAAATGAGCATAGTGAAAAGTTTACAGTCACCATATTACAACACCTTCTTAGGTATAAAGGTACCTAGGTAGAGATACTTAGGATCAAATTCTTAGGAAACAAAACAAAAAACAAGAAATAAATAGTCCAGCATTATAGGTCATTGGGATAAATTGGAAAAATAAAGAAGTATAAAGTTCAGAATATCTGTATTTCTGACCAAATCCATCCCGGCACCTAGCCTCAAAGGAGACCTCCACCACCTCACCACATCCTGCACCGGACCCACCAACGTAGGAATCGCCCCACTATAGGCACCATCTCTTCACTGCTGGGCCCATTTCATTGACGCTGCTGAACACACACTCACCCTACAACCAAGAGTCCTCCGCTGCCAGACGATTATGGCTGCAGGGCCATGAGCCCTGCTTTGGCTGCAGATGTCACCTTGCCAGCACTGCCATCTTGAAGAGTCCACTGCCGCGGGCACTGTCATCTCCAATCACTGGAGCAAATTTGATGACACTGTCGCTGGTCCTGAATCCTGGAAGAACGACTCCACTGTTTTCCATCAGACAAATACTTTTTCTGTATCATCATGTGAAGACAAGGTAGAGGAGCAAAGACAGCAAACAAGTTGTTTGAGAAGCCATTCCGGGAGTTTGCACCCAAGTTATGACAACAATCAAAAACTGTGTCAGGTGTGTTACAATAATAGCACATATTGACTATTAATATTCAACTTCATCATCAGATTATTTTTATACCTGAGAACTTTAAGAACTAAAATTATTTTTGAAAAGGGCAAATACTGATTTAGAATGGCTCTAGAGATCACCTGACGACAGATTGAACTTGGTCTAGGGAACTCAAACAGAATACATAAACCAGCTGTGATGAAATTAATATTTAGTTCAAAGACAATGAAACCTGACAACTAAGTTAACATCAAGAAATTCACATTCTGTTTATTTCCCAAATTACTTCACAACTTCATAATATTGGGAGATGAAAGGTTGACTGATGAGTATTTAGCTTGACAAAACAATGATGGACCTGATTTCAGCCACTGCTTTTGAGCACCAAGGCATAGAGTAGCAAAAATAAATTCATGAAAAAGAACTGGAATTCTCTGACTGCCTCCCTATGCTGTATAATCTCTTGAAAGAAGCACCTAGTGAAAAAGCAATCTGGGTAAACCACCATTCACCAACAACTGAGGATCATACAGATCCTATCATTGATGAAGCAACACGACAACTTCTGTTTTTGTTCCTGATTCACAGCATCCACAGTTCTTTTGATTTTTACTAAGAACTTTAAATTGTTTTAGCTTTTATCTTCCTGTTTTTACTAGATACACTCCCCCTTTGTATTAAACTTATTACCTATGCTTATTTAATGGAGCAATATTTCATATTTTTTGGGGTAGTAGGTGATAAAATTCCTCCTTTTTTCACTGAAGAAAACTTTAGAATTGTCTCCTTCATTATGATCTATGTTAACTAAGTTTTAATTGCATGCATGCTGAAAGGAAAATTTTAAATATATTAGTTGCAAACATGAGAAGTGTCTAAAAGGGGGAAACTAATTCTCCCTCCTTACCTGGTTGTAATAATTTCAATTTTCATATTAGGAGCTGTTCATAGAATCCCAACAGTGCAGACAAAAGCTATTGAGCCCCATCAAGCCTGCACCAATCCTCCATCCTATCCATGTAACCCCACATTTACCATAGCTAACCCCTTAGCCTATGGGGCAATTTAGCATAGTCAGTCCAACCAACCTGCACAGCTGTGGGAGGAAACCCACACTGACACAGGGCAAATATGCAAGCTCCAAAAAGATAGTTGCCCAAGGCTGGAATTGAACCCAGGTCCCTAGCACTATGAGGTAATAGTGCTAACCACTGAGCCAGCAGATGGGCAATGTATAGTCAGAATCTTGATGATCACTGAAATGCAACAGAAGCCAATGGTCCACAATAAACCAGCCCTCAAATTTACTGCATCCTTTGCAACATTGTTTGGAGTACTGTGAGGGCTTGCATTCAACAGGTGGCAAATGCCTTCATTCACAAGCCATCCAGTCTCATCAGATATGTTCTTCTGATAAAAGATCATTGATCTGTCATGCTGGGCTGAATCTTTTTCTTTTGGCTAATCCAAGTTGCATCAAGTTTTTTGGGAGGGTTTATCCTACAATACTAAGCAAGTTTTCTCACCATACCTTACCAAATTAACTGCATTAGTTACCTATCCCGCACCTATGGCATATCTCACATCCTATTTCCACCTCCTCTTGCTATGTGCCATTCCTACAACTACCACTCAGTGGGTATCCAACAAAGATGATCCACATCATCTTTAAAGTGTCAGTCTGCACCTAGGTGAGCACTGGCTTTCTGAAGCTGTCTGTCTCATTGACAGACAGAGTCCAACCATGACAAAGAAGGGGAAGATGGCAACATGTTTCTCCAACAGGAACTTGGAGGATCTGGTGGTCAGAGTGCTGCAAGCAGAGGACCACCAGAGGAGACCAGACTCTGCCAGTCAGGGTTGAGGTCACCACCTGGGTTAGTGCCATCTCTGTGGTACAGAGAAATGGCCACAAGAAGGTCAATTACCTTTTCCACTCCACCAGTAAGTGTCACACTTTCTCTCAGCCACCTACACTCTGCTACTATCTGTGCTACTGCACCCATCTCCCACTAAGATTCTGCCTCTCTCACTAATAAAGCACCAACTCACCCATCACTCTCATCACAACTATCACTCACTCTCAACAACCACCCACACCATAACCCTGCATGCCCTCTACGTTGCCTCTCGGTATACCTCAGCTCCTTCTCTCCACATGCAACAGCGCTAACAGCTATCCCACTCACTGTCATCTCACTCATTCTCCCCTTTTTGCTTATTGCTGGAGAAAACATCCCTTAACAGGCCAGAGAGACATTTTGCCAATAGGAGGGATGCACAGTGTTTCTTCAACATCTATGAGGAGAGAATCCTGGTCCTTACAGGAGAAGCCTGGGACTTCTCTTACAAGGATCATAAACATCTATGTCCTGTCAGTGAGAAACTTTCACTCTTCATTCCACTGCTACACTCACATTAACCCCACTTCTGCTCTCAATTATTGTACACCATTGGCCACGTTATCTTCTTGTTTTTGTGTCTTGCAGGTTTTGCTAGCTTTCCCTTGCCTTCCCCGCTGCCCTCTGTGGAGAATAACCAGCTCCACTAGAAGCCTCACCTTGAATGTCTGAGGTTGTGGATATGGAGGCCCAGGTTGCTGGCATTAGGAAGACTGCCAGAGACCAGGCCCCTGCTCAGGCCCAGGTACAGGGTGACCTTGTGGTTTCAGCAATCAGAGATTTCATCCACATGCACAGGGGGAACAGGAGCAGAAGACAGTAGTGTGGATGCTCAGAAGACATCAATGCAGCCAAATACTATGATCATCTGGCTGCCTTCATTGACACTTGGTGTCTACCATAGTAAGCCAGGCCCACCACCCTCAGTAGCTGCTGGAGGAGCACCCACACCTACACTCTATTGGCTCAGTTATTGGACCTCAACATCAAAGGAAGGGCAATAGGCAAGCAGGGTGTATTGACCCTATCCTTATTCCAGGTACCCTGTCCTCACAAGGACGCAGAACAGTGCCAGGAAGCAACCAGCTGTAGGAGAAGACATATTCAAACTGCTCTGCTTTATCAATTCAGGACTCTGCAGAGGTGGCCAATCCCTTCACTTCCACCATGCCTGCCCCCCTCTGACCTTTAGAGATTCACACCAAAGCAGGCCAATTTGCCCTGGTGAGAAGAACCTTGGCATCTCTGCCTGTCCAGACACAAGTGTTGAATCAGAAGCTGAGAAAACAAAAACAAGATATGAGAAAATCAATAAACAATAAAAATAGTGCAAAATATTCAACGTCGCTCACTGGACCATCTGGCAAGAAGACCCTTAGCATCTCTGGCCTGTGCAAACAAAAGTGTCATTAGGGAAGCATGACAAATCCTCCAGGACCAACAAGCTCCACATCTGAGCTACAAAGCCTCCACCTCAGCTGCACAACAATGGACTACACTAAGACACAGTGGGAGCAAGAGAAAGAGGAAAGCCTACTGAGGACACTTGAGACACCAAGAAGTGTATGTGACTGTTCCTTTCAGCATAAATGTTCTTAGTGTTAACTCTCATGTGCTTGTGAATTTCTCTGGATAGATACTGAATGCAATTTCACACAATTAGACAGCACTTCAAAACCACAGATGAATCTCCATTGATGGAGGTCTGCACTGAGAGTCTACTGCCCCATTTGGAAATGGGGGACCAATGTGTACACAAGGTTTTTGGTCATTTTGACATCTTTGGCTCTCTTCGTTCGACATGCCTAACATTTAGCACCTTCTGTGCACAAAGGTAGAGATGCCAAAGAGTTGTCCAGCAGCAGTTGTGCCAGGTAGGTGCAATATACAGTCAGAGACCGTGCTGTATAATCTGTAGAGAGTAGACAGCCAGTAGACAGTGTGTATTGTCCATTGTGCTGCTTTTTGACCCATGTTATTTTCCTTCAAAAGCCCTGTGATCATTGTTTTCCCCTCCCTCACAGATCAAATCACTTGCCCCGCCTACTCCAAACAGAGCCATTTTCATCTCTATTGTGCACTTTTGATTTCCAGTGTGTTCCATTGCCAGTGGCTTCCAGCCTCAGCCTGAAAGTACCAGTGAGCCCCAAACAATTACATCACCTTCTTAATATTTAACCCCACTGACTTCACACATCCACAGCCCCTCACCCAACCTGAATTTATGCGCCTACACTTGGTGACCTTTCCCTTACAGCTCCTGGCATGGTGATCATGCCAAGTGTGGTCATTCTCTGCACCCCCTTTTGAAACTAGGGGCTCCTGACAATTGACAAGCACCTCCGCCACCACCCCACATACCCCTCATCCCACCTCCTGCATTACACCCTTCCCAGCCACACTTTATCATATTCTGCTCATGCAAATCTTATTATCTGCCTTTGCAATTATATTACACCCTACAAAGCCTACAGCCCCCAATCCCAAAAACTAAACTGCCATGCACTGAAAACTTGTTTCAACTCCCATGATAGGGTGAAGGGGTAATGTAGGAAATTCCCATTAAAGTAGTAAAGATTGTGCACAATGCACTGCACAAATTCACTCTGCAGGAAGTGTTCAGCTGGTATGTGGTAAGTGTGATGTCCATACAACAGGAAAACAACTGGTAAATGCCCAGGAGTAATAACACATTAGCAGAGATATAGATGGAACCCTTGCCTTGAGAGTAAGAAGGAGCTGAAGAAGGGAGATTCTGCCAACAGGCAGGGTTCTCACTTGAGACAGTCCCTGGGTTGCAATAATATTCAGAAGAGAATAGGATCCAGGAATTCCTTGATGTTGTGCTGTGCCTCATATTGTGGAGCTGCTGCTGACATCGTTAGTGAAATTTGAGCAGCCTGTCCCCTACTCGCTTGTACAACTTAGTACAGAACTCAGAAGAAGTACATGGCTCTGGGAGAAAATGCTGCCCTGAACATCAGCACCATGACCCTCATGGAGCATATCTACCTCTGCAGGAGACCCTCTAGGACACTGGGATAAAAACTAAGCAAGGTGGTCAATGCTTATTCAGCCTTCTGCCAAAGTGGGTCCAGCTTCTACCTTAATGTGTCAGGGCTACTACAGAGTGCTTTCACAACATTCTGCTTTGCAAGCAAGTCACCCCAAATCCTCAGTCACCATTAGCCCTGCCTTTGTGGAAACTGAAGTGCATGCTCCCACCCCTTTTTCCAATTCTACCTGGATCCCCCAAACTGCTAGACATGGTTAGCAGCCCACCAAGCCTCATTGTCCTGGCTTCCTATCGGTACCCGGACTTGCATGCTAATTGGCCAAGTGTCTTGTAAACTCTGAACTTGCATTGGACAGTACTAGGATAGTGAGGATTTGTCACTGGAACTGTAGACAGAGGTTCACTGCAGTGTATGGCTAAGAGTATAGAATAAGCTTGCAATAAGTGGAATCACACTGTAAAGACACCAGAAACATGTCTGAAAATGGGTTTGGGTATCACCAAGTAACCATAAAAATCTTCCCAGAAGAAATTCATTGCCAGTTTTTGTAGAGTGAACCTGATACAAACATAAAGACTGTTGTCAGAAGTCAAATTCTGTTGGCAGGCCTGCTCCAACATGGCGTAAAATATCATTCCAGCATCTGAAAAGTGAGGCTCAGGGTATTCTCTAAATTTGGTCTCAGTTCTGAGTGAAATGAAATTACAGAGATCTACGGACAGGCCCTTCACCAGCAAGTAGCTTTGGATATCCAATGGATGCATTACCATCAGCAGCCTTCAGATAGTAAGTGTTTAAAGGAGCAACAATTGGTGGTGGTGGCCATTTATGGTGATTAGGGTATGCATAACTGGGACATCAGAAGCAAGATTAAGTCAGCAGTTGGTGCAGGGGACCACAAGAGAAGACCACAACAACCTGTGATTTTGATGTGAGGTCAGTAAGAGCCATGTTGCTCCTCCCAGCTCCACATTCAAGTAAGTGTTTTAATAAATTTCCCATTTTTGACACAGCTTCCAGCAGTTCCTTTAAGGATCATTGAGTAGGTCAGTTGTAGACCTGCTTTTCTTGAATATATACAATTTGGAATTTTAAAACAAAGGTGGGAAATTTAAAGTTGACAAGTTGCTAGTGTATTTTCAATTGCTCTGTATTTAATCCGGAGAGTCTGGTAACTGATCTATGCTCACTGTATTTGACTGATTAAGCCTGGATGTGGCCTTAAGAGAAATATTTAAAAATGATTTAACAAACATATTTAATATTTAATAAACAGTTCCTTTAAATAAAGTTTATTTCTGTGTTTCCTGTGCATGGAATTTATGTTTCATTAGGTTTGCTAACCTTAGGTAGGATCCATCTCCAACACGTGAATATTTGCAAAAAGATGTAAATCAAAAGTAGGAGGCAAGGGTTTCTCCATACCTAATTAGTTTTCAGTGCATTTTGATAAAGCGTTAACTTTAACAGACTGTCTTTGTTTATCTCACATTTGTTTCATGACTTAGCCAACCTCCAGAGATGTGATTGTTGTAACCATTTTAAGTGAAATTTTTAACCCTTTAACAAATAATCATTTCAATCCACAAATTCCCATGTATTAAAATCCATATAATGGAATCTGGAAATCAGTGTTCTACGTTTTATCACCATCATGAAAACTCATAGAAACTAAAGTCACCTCTGCACTGCTCTGAAATATGTAACATATACAAAAGCTGGACAAGAAGCCAATGTATGTCAGCATTAACAGCACTTGCTGAGGTGGAATACCTGTAAGAGTTAGAAATACCTACTTGGCACCTACTCCCTTCCCTGGTAGTTGTCCTGAGATCACTATCTTTGAGGTTCAATTTTTCAACTGACTTTCTAACTCCTTATATTCAGCTTTTATGACCTCAGCCCTTTCTTTAACCTACATCATTGACACCAATGTATACCACAACAACTGGCTATTCACCCTTCCCCTCCAGAATGTTCTGTAGCCACTCTGAGATGTCCTTGACCCTGACACATCCCGGAGTCTTGTTTGTGATGACATCTCTACTCTCCTTACAATTGGATATCCTGTAACTATTGTATTCCCACACTTTATCCTCCTCTTTGGTGCAGCAGAGCCATGGTGCTACAAATTTGGTTGTTACTGCATTCCACTATGTTAATGTCAAACAGCCTTAGTGGGAGAGCAGCTTAGGATCTCGAAGGGGTAAGAACTACCAACTGTGTCATCCTCATAGTTTCTGTGACAACGCCTATTATATTAACATGACTTGTACACAGTTGCTATCATATAGTAAACTAAATCTTGTTTAAGTAAAAAACATCTTCTCATTTGACTACCAGGTGGACAGTAGCCCAACCAAGGCCACAAAGATTCCTACCGGGAAAGATGTTGGCTGTAAATCAACCAAAATTGCTCCTATGCTATGATAAGCGGCAGTGAGGATTCATCTGAACACAGCCATTACTGTAGCAATCATTTGAAAGAAGAAATGCAAGAACCAGTGAGTCAGCAGGAGAGACAAAGCTGACGACAGGGCTGCTCCTCAATTCTTCAATGTTGACCTGGAGGTCATTCTAAAAGCTTTGAAGAAGTTGAGGACAGTATGCTTTCTGGAAGATGGAAGAAGGCAGAATGGTGTTAAACAAAACTAACATGGATTGAAGTTACTGAGATCAGCAACAGCAGGTATGGTTCAGAGGAACTGGGTCCTATGCCCATAAAAGTTTTGATGGCCTTCTTCAGTCTGGAAAGTTGAGTGCAATCTCAAACCTTGATGACAAGTCTTTATGTAGGGCTTCCAGACACAGCAGACGGACCAGCTGAGGAACCGGAGGGTACATGTCAACCCTAAACACGGGAGAAAAGTGTGGCCTGGTTACTTAGTGACCCCTCAGCAAGGCTAACAGCTGTAGTGTATTGAAGATCTATCAGCACTGACACATGCAGCTTCTTAAGCCCATGAATCACTGCATTGGCCAAAAGGGCCAGTAATGCTTTATTACTCTCTTCCACCTTTGGAGGAAAACAAAGTTACATGATGCTGAGAAAAATGCCCTGATTGAAGGAAGAGTGCTCCATCTTCGCACCATCACTGCCATAGAGAAGGAAGTCATGTCAATTGCCAGAGTTGCCTCTCAAAAACAAGTTGGGGAAGGATGGATGGACAGTCATAGTGGAGAAGATTAAAAGATAACCTCATCTATAGATGAAGGCAATGGAGTGCATGCCAAAAACGCGGCTGCATTAGGAAGCCTCAGCACTGCAGAGTCATAGAGTTCTACAGCACAGAAAAAGGCCCTATGACCAATTAATTCTGCACTGATCAAAAACACCTAACTATTCTAATCCCATTTACCGTCACTTGGCCCATCATGTATGCTTTGGCATTGCAAGTTCACATATAAATACTTCTTAACTGTTGTGAGGGTTTCCGCCTTTGCTAACCTTACAGGCAGTGAGTTCCTGGCTCCAACCACGCCCCCACCCCCGCCAAATGTCACTGATCAACCCATCTGACCACCCTCCTCAAGTCTAACAATATCCAACTCACTATTCACCAATCCATTAATTTTCATTTAATCTGCAAAATTACTGATCAACCCTTCAACATTCAAGTCTAAACCATTCTTGAGAGTCACAGCCTCCTGCACTGACTGAGCACGTACAGACCATATTCCTCAAACTTGACATCTGTGTGTTCATGACTGAGTGCCTCTCTCAGCCATGCTCCCTTTTATGGGCCCACAAAATATCATAGTGAAACTATGACTGACTCTCCACTGTGTTAATGTCTGCATGAACATGATCTGTCCCTGATCCAGCATGCAACTTGTGCAGCTCCACCAAAATTCCAAACTGGTTCTCAACTAGCTAATAATGAGTTTATTAACAGGATTAATTGCCAAATTCCTGAATTGGGCAGGTTTCTGGTGTCAACCTTGCCCCTCTTCTGAGGAAAATCACTGGCAACAGGAATTGTTGTACAAAACCATCACAGTTACCACCATCCTGCCACCAATAGGACATAAAATTCTGCCCTTTGTGAGAGTGAGAAAGTTTGGGCTTGAATCCTGCCCCAGAAATTAAAAACATAATTCAGACCAATACTCTGATCCAGCATTGGGCTTTATTTGCATTTATGGAGGTGTTATTCTTTAAATAGGATGTTAAACTAATGCATTTCATGCTGTATTCAATGCGCATTCAAGCTATAATGAGAAAATACAAGGTTTGTTTTCTAATGGAGGAGATAAATTGAGCTGAAGTACCTTCTTCCTCACAGCCCATCATCTGATCTCCAACTTAATATAGTCTTTCGGTCACCATGGTTACAAAGCATTTTAGATGTTTCAACAGACATAATATCCAACTTGTGAAACATAGCATTTGTGTCACTTTGCTTTCCTGTGATGATGACTTCAAGCCAGTGTGACATTTTTTTCCTGTTGTAACCATCAAAGCTGTCCTTCTACGTTATTGATGTTTCAGATGTGCCATTCAGTCCACTATCAACTGTTGCCTGTATCCACATATATTATATTTTTAGTATTAACATATTTGTACAAGGATTTGCAATGAGGAGCTGTCCTGTTGGGAGCACAAATGTTTCTACATTCAATATGTTCTCCAGATTTGAATGACTGCATGAATTGTGTCAAAAAATCCAGCTCAGTATAGCCAAACATGACTGGGTTTCAATCTAGCTTCTGAATCCATTTGCATTTCCGTGTAACAGTCAATATTTTGTTATTTTCATCTTCCTCTCCTTCAAATATTCTTTGATATCTAGAAATAAACAACATTTGTTCAAAAAGCAGTTCTGGTTTCAATTAAAATGACCATTGGTTACAAAAAAACACATTTTGTCAGACCTTTAGATTCCAACGTTTATAAATCTATGTGCAATATCAATTCTTTTTAAGCCTCCCATTTCGGTAAGGACTTTTGAATCCAATGACATAAGTTATGAGGTCAGACTCTTGTTGCTTTGAAAAGACCATTTTTAAATAGGAAATCCTCAAGAACCCTGGATTACTCGATGACAATAAAGCAGTTATTTGTTTATCTGTAAAATCAGGTTATTTTTCAGTAAATGAGCTTTGTGGGAAGCCTTGAACTTTGCTTCTGATCCAAATGCTGCCAAGTATGATAATTAACTAAAAGAACTGTTCAGGAGAAAACAAACAAAGCAAAATGTAATAAATGCTATGCAAATGAATGAATGACAGCCATGAAAACAAATAGAAAATGATCTCACTTTTTTTTCTAGTTGTGGGTGCGGGACAAATGCCATATTTATAAAACATCAAAAAAAAATCTTCATGCCCATTAAAGTGGGGAATGACAGTTTTACCAAATTGATACCTTTGCATTTCGGCAGCAGCTGTAAACAGTCAGCAGTAACTAACTGGCTTAACTATTAGGTTACTGAGATGTCAACAAACAATCTACAGCTATTGCAAGCTATTCTGTGGATCCATTTCATGCTCACAAATCTTTCTAATATAGTATATAAATTGTTAAAATTCTTCAAGGTTACATTTCATACCGTCAGATCAAAAAAAGTTAATGAAATATCATCAAAAGAACAAAGGCCAAAATAACCAAGTAAAATTCCTGCTATTTCAGTTGTTTCAGCGGTGGGAGTCCGGGAGAATGCGTGAGGGCAACCTGGGAAGGTAAGCTTCCACCCAATAAATTTGGGAGTTAACTAAAACCCGAGACACTACACACGTAGTGTCTCCCACCCTTCCACCTCCTCTAACCTAATAATAACGACTAAGTGTGCTGCGCAGGTAAGCTATTTGCATTTTTTTTCCTCATCTCTTTGTTATCTTTCGGGGTGGTCACGTAGATGCCAAATCCTCTGGGAGCGGGTCAGAAGGCAAAGCTGGAGGCTGTTTGAGTATATAACGGAGTAAACTTACTGGTGCAGAGACCACTGCGAAAATAAAAAAAAACTAATTAATTTTAAATAATTAACTAAGTAGAGATGGCAGGCCAGGTGATGTGTTGTAGCTGTATGATGTGGGAGCTAGCTGATCCCATTGAGAACGGCAGTGACCACATCTGCAGCAAGTTTTGGCTGCTTGAAGAGCTCCGGCTCAAAATTGATGAGCTGGAATCCGAACTCCAAACACTGCGGCACATCCGGGAGGGGGTGAAATACCTGGATGCTGTGTTCCAGGAGGCAGTCACACCCGGTAGATTAACTAATGTTAATTCGATCGGCGGGCAGGGACAGCAGTGTGTGACTGCGAGTGAGGCAGGTAGAGGGACCCTGCAGACAGGAACACAGGAGCCGCAGCCCTTGACATTGTCCCACAGGTATGAGGCACTTGCTCCCTGCGTGGATGAGGAACAGGGCTGCAGGAAGGATGAGTCAACTGACCATGGCACCATGGTCCAGGAGGCCTTTCAAGAGGGAGGAGCAAAAAGACAGATTGTATTTGTAGGGGATTCCATCATCAGGGGGATAGACAGTATCCTTTGCCAGCAGGATAGAGAATCCTGCATGGTGTGTTGCCTGCCCGGTGCCAGGGTGCGAGACATCTCTGACCGGCTTGAAAGGATACTAGCGAGGAAGGGGGAGGATCCAGTTGTTGTGGTCCACGTAGGTACCAACAACATAGGCAGGACTAAGAAAAAAGACCTGTTTCAGGATTATGAAAAGCTAGGAACAAAATTAAAAAAACAGGTCTTCAAGGGTCATAATCTCTGGATTGCTGCCGGAGCCATGTGCAAATTGGTATAGGGAGGCGAGGATCAGGCAAGTAAACACATGGCTAAAAGAGTGGTGTGGGAAAGAGGGTTTCCTTTTCATGGGGAACTGGCATCTGTTCTGGGACAGGAGGGATCTATACCGCTGGAATGGACTCCACCTGAACAGGGCTGGGTCCAGTGTTCTGGCAAAAAGGGTATATATTGTGGTTAATAGGACTTTAAACAAGTAGGGGGGAAGGGAGAAGTGAGCGTAGAGGGAGAATAACAATTAATGTAAGGCAAAGCAGCAGGTTAGCAGATGACGAGGAATCTTCAACTCCATTGAAAATTAGGAAAAAAGTTAAAGGGAAGGAGAACTCAAGAGCTGTTAGTAATGGAGGTGATAGGACCCAAAAAGAAGGTGCAAAAACTGGCATAAGGGCACTTTATCTGAATGCTCGGAGCATTCGAAACAAAATGGATGAGTTGATGGTGCAAATCATGGCAAATGGGTATGATCTAGCGGCCATTACAGAGACATTGTTACAGGATGGTCATGACTGGGAGTTAAATATCCAGAGGCATCAAACTGTTCAGAAGGACAGACAGGAAGGTAAGGGAGGTGGTGTTGCTCTGATTTTTAGGGATGATATCAGGGCAGTAGTGAGAGATGATATAGGTTCTACTGAACAAAAGGTTGAATCCATTTGGGTGGAAATTAGGAATAGCAGGGAGAAGAAGCCACTGATAGGTGTGGTCTATAGGCCACCAAATAATGACATTGTGGTGGGGCGGGCAATAAACATAGAAATAGCTAATGCATGTAAAAATGGTACAGCAATTATAATGGGGGATTTTAATCTACCTGTCGATTGGTCAAACCAGGTCGGTCATGGCAGCCTTGAGGAGGGGTTCATAGAATGCATCTGCAATAATTTCCTTGAACAATATGTAATGGAACTATGAGGGACCAAGCTATCCTAGATCTAGTCCTGTGTAATGAGACAGGAATAATTAATGATCTCACAGTTAGGGATCCTCTCGGAAGGAGCGATCACAGTATGGTCGAAGTTAAAATACAGATGGAGCGTGAGAAGGTTAAATCCAGTACTTACGTCCTGTGCTTAAACAAAGGAGACTATGAAGGAATGAGGGAGGAGTTAGCTAAGGTAGAATGGGAGCCAAAACTTTATGGTGGGTCAATTGAGGAACAGTGGAGGACTTTCAAAACGATTTTTCACAGTGTTCAGCAGAAGTATATCCCAGTGATAAGGAAGAACTGTAGGAAAAGAGATAGTCAGCCATGGTTGCCTAAGGAAATAAAGGAAAGTATCAGATTGAAAAAAAAAACAAAAAAGCAAAGAGTAGTGGGAAACTAGTAGACTGGGACATCTTTAAAGGCCAACAGAAAGCCACAAAAAATAGTTATAAAGAAAAGAAAGATAGATTATGACAGTAAACTAGCTCAGAATATAAAAACAGGCAGCAAAAGTTTCTGTAAATATGTAAGTCGTAAAAGGTAAAAGGCGAAGGTAAACATTGGTCCTTTAGAGGATGAGAAGGCCAATTTAATAACTGAGAATGAGGAAATAGCCGAGACATTAAACAGTTATTTTGTGTCGGTCTTCACAGTGGAAGACACAAATAACATGCTGAAAACTAATGGCAAGAAGGTTACAGCAGGTAAGGAAACTATCATTATCACTAAGGAGGCAGTGCTGGGCAAACTAATGGGGCTAAAGGTAGACAAGTGTCCTGGCCCTGATGAAATGTATCCCAGGGTACTAAAAGAGGTGATGGGGGAAATAGCAAATGCACTAGTAATTATTTACCAAAATTCACTGGACTCTGGGTTGGTTCCTGCAGATTGGAAAACAACATATGTGACGCCACTGTTCAAAAAAGGAAGTAGACAAAAGCAGGTAACTATAGGCCAGTTAGCTTAACTTCGGTAGTAGGGAAAATGCTTGAATCTATCATTAAGGAAGAAATAGCAAGACATCTGGATATAAATTGTCCCATTGGGAATACCCAGCATGGGTTCATGAAGGGTAGGTCATGTTTAACTAATTTGGTGGAATTCTTTGAGGACATTACTTGCACGGTGGACAATGGGGAACCTGTGGATGTGGTGTATCTGGATTTCCAGAAGGCATTTGACAAGATGCCACACCAAAGGCTGCTACATAAGATAAAGTTGCACGGTATTACAGGTAATATATTGGCATGGATAGAGGATTGGTTGACCAGTAGAAAGCAAAGAGTAGGGGTAAATGGGTGTTTTTCTGGTTGGCGGTCAGTGGTTAGTGGTGTGCCTCAGGGATCAGTGTTGGGACCGCAATTGTTTACAATTTACATAGATGATTTGGAATTGGGGACTAAGTGTGGTGTGTCAAAATTTGCAGATGACACTAAGGTGAGTGGTAGAGCAAAGTGTGCAGAAGACACTGAAAATCTGCAGAGGGATATAGATAGCCTAAGTGAGTGGGCAAAGGTCTGGCAGATGGAGTACAATGTTGATAAGTGTGAGGTCATCCATTTTGGTAGGAATAACGGCAAAATGGACTATGTTTTAAATGGTAAAAAATTGCAGCACGTTACTGTGCAGAGGGACTTGGGCGTCCTTGTGCATGAATCGCTAAAAGTAGTATTGCAGGTGCAGCAGGTAATTAAAAAGGCAAATGGAATTTTGTCTGCCATTGCTCGAGGGATGGAGTTTAAAAACAGGGAGGCTATGCTGCAGCTGTATAGGGTTCTGGTGAGGCCACACCTGGAGTACTGTGTACAGTTTTGGTCTCCTTACTTGAGAAGAGATATACTAGCACTGGAGGGGGTGCAAAAGAGATTCACTCGGTTGATTCCAGAGTTGAGAGGGTTGGATTATAAGGAGAGACTGCGTGGACTCAGATTATACTCATTGGAATTCAGAAGAATGAGGGGAGATGAAACATATAAGATTATGAAGGGAATAGGTGAGGTGGAGGCAGGGAGGTTGTTTCCGCTAGCAGGTGAAACTAGGACTAGAGGGCATCCCCTCAAGATAAAGGGAAGCAGATGTAGGACTGAGGTCAGGAGGAACTTCTTCACCCAAAGGGTTGTGAATCTGTGGAATTCCCTGCCTGCCTACCTCGCTGAATGTTTTTAAGGCAAAGCTAGATAAATTTTTGAACAGTAAAGGAATTAAGGGTTATGATGAGTGGGCGGGTAAGTGGAGCTGAGTCTCAAAGATCAGCCATGATCTTATTAAATGGCGGAGCAGGCTCGAGGGGCCAGATGGTCCACTCCTGCTCCTAGTTCTCATGTTCTTATGTTCTTATGGGTCATTCGGAATTACGAGGAGAACTAAAATCTCGAAAATTTGTGAAATGAGTGATGTATATGTTAAACCTTTGGACACCATAACTGGGATAGAAATGCAACCTTTAATAACAGGTTAGAGATAGTAGGAACTGCAGATGC
>NC_063334.1:55761393-55812847 GCF_021869965.1 Rhincodon typus
ACCTGAAATGTCAGCCTTCCTGTTCCTCTGATGCTGCTTGGCCTGCTGTGTTCATCCAGCTCTACACCTTGTTATCTCAGATTCTCCAGCATCGGCAGTTCGTACTATCTCCTGAATGCTGTAGATCTGTTTGTCCCAGATCAGAATAGCCTGCAGGAGTTCCTCCATGTTGCAATTATGATGCAGCACCTGTCCTACAATCCTTAATGTGTTTCAGTTAACTACTTAATTATTTCATTCATTTTTCAACTTTCTTTGTTTATATTTTTTTCTAGGCTTAGCAGCAGATAATGTGCTAGGAATAGAATATACCTTAACTATCTATTAAATCTTCACAAAACTAGCGTTTTCTCCTGTAGAGGAGAAGGAACCAATTCCTAAACGGTGAAAAAGTTAGAAAAAACAAAGGGGCACCTCCTTTCCCTCTTCCTTACTGAACCAACTTCTAGTTCGAAGTTAGACAGTGCTAAATCATGTAGAGATGCTGGTATTTATATGCTCTGAAGTTCCTCAATCTCAAGTACAATTAAACTCAGCTTAAGCTAACTTCCTTAACTAAATAAATTTAACTGCTCTCCATTGAAAAGCTTGTATATCCCTGTCTACACCTGGAAGAAATTAAGAATTTAAACAGTGCATTTCATTTAAATATTAAATGCAAAGGATAAATAAAATTATACTTTTAAAAAGAGATTAAGGTTCTCCTCACACTTCTCCCGGCAGTCTGTTCAAAGTCACATAAAACTTACTCAGTGTCACCAACTTAATGCAAAACAAATGCATCATTCATAAAGGATAACATCTTAAAATTCAAAAAATACTTTTCTATTCATTTTTGTCTTGAAAAAGTTATTAAAGCACTTTTATTTATTGATTGGAGCATCTAAAATGTGACCATCAGAGCTCCAGGAAAAGGAGTAGTATTATGGAGGTACTTTGATTCTACATCATTCTGTAGTTCATCAACTTGATACACAGGAGCCTGGGGCATCGACGCACAGCATTTCTTGAATGGAAGCTGGAATTAAATGGAAACTTTCTGATCCTACTGAAAATACAAACAGTTCCGTTCTATATAATAATTATATAGGCATATAATAAGTGTGTGGCAATGCAAGCATATTTTTATCACAACAGAATGAAAATGTCCTTTCTCGGGAGTCTTTTCTCCCTAGCTCCTTTATTTTTCAAACAATTATGCAAAACATTAGGCATCTTATGCTTATTTATTTGCATATTTACAGTCCCCTCGTAATGTTAAGCCCTAAACTGTAGCTTACTTAGCTAATGCTTAAAACCAGCACTGGCAGACAGGTGATAATGAAACCCTGCAAATGTCACCAGATTAATTCTTGGAAGCAGCCAGAAGTGAAGAAACTTTGCAGTGACTCTTACCCAGGATGCAGGACATGGGTGTGGATCAGGGACCAAATACCAGGGTCCAGAGCTATAGAGGGCCCACTGTGCTCAGATCAGAATGGGGCTGCTCTGCTTGGTGCCTCTGTGTTCGGGTCAGAAATAAATGGGGACACAAGCCAGGAATAGTGTTAAGGCCCATGATTTCCCTGGACTTGGCTTCAACATTGCTGGCAATGTGTGCCCACCCAGTCCTACTGAAAGGACACCTTGTTCCAAGAAGCTTCAAATATCAGCATTTACCTAGCATAAGTTATCTTCTGAGCCATCAGTGCTCAGTCATGTTTAAAAAGCTCATCCTCTACATAAACTGGGAATAGTAACTCCTGCAATCTGGAGCTGTCTTAATCCTTTCAGTTCCATAGGGCAGCAGAGGAAAAACAGCCACTGCTCCAACTGCTGTCGCTTCTGCTGCTATTAGTGCTTCTCCTTGGCATCTCACCAGATGTAAGGTAGAGCTGCATAAGTGACTTGGATATTGCTGAGAAGACTGTCACCCAGGAAATGCACATCGATGTCAAAATACTGAAGGTAGTCGACATGACATTCAAGCTACTGAAAATCATGAGAGTAGTGAATGTACATTCAGAACAAGACTTGTCAGCAGTAACCTAAGTACCTTTGTACCTAAGGTGGTGCTGTAAGTAGAGACTTACAAACTTTCACTGTGATCATTTGAGTACCTGTGACAATAAAACTAATTAATTCATTCATTCAAATCTTTCACCTAAGCAAATAAATAAATGTTATATCTCAGTATTTGAAGGCTTTCTGGATTGGCAATTGCTCACCCTGTTGACACCTGCTGTGCTGTCAACTTGTTTAATTTAACAAGTTTCAGACATTTCAATGCACTTGCAATGAAAGCAAGAATTGAGGGTTAAAAATGCAGTTAATGAGCTTTTATGAGGTGTTTGTTGTAGATCTATCTGTACCGTGGCTGTCCACTGACTTATATGAGGACGTTTGTGGGTTCCAGTTGGCTTCCCAACATACCAGCTTGTTTTGCTTCCTTAACTTTCCATTCACAGATATCTGCCCAATCTCAATGTTAAAATTCAACCCTTAATATCCCCTGTCTTCCACCTATCGAAAGGAAAGACTAAAAGGGAACGTCTATGTATTTACATAAAGTTTAGTACATGTATAACTATTCCAACTCTGTTGAAAGTTCATCTGAATTGTGACCATTATTTCGCTCTTCAAAGGTGCAGCTGGATTTGCTGAGTATTTCTATCATTTCTGTTTTTATTTCTGATTCCCTGCATCATAGCATTTTTCTTTTGTGGAAGAGAATACGGCTTTGAGGAAAATTTCCATTCCTTGACAAGTGCTTACTTTGTAGTTCAAGAAACATAAATGCCAGATGCTTGTATTTATAGACATTAAGTGCAAGATGTTCATTAAAAAAAGCTTATTTTTATCTATATTATATAAACAAATATTTAAAATCATAAATAGTTCCAAATTTAAAGCTAATATTATGTTACCTTCTGTAAGGCATTTGTGTATTAAATGCTTTTATCAAATATGGTGAGTGATACTTTCCCTTTGACCAATTATTACATTAATCTATCAGTAAATATGCCAAGTGTTAAAGAGCCATCATCATCTTGGTTCGGTGTTAAAGATGTTACCATTTTGTCATCATAATGAAATTGTAAATAAATGATCAAATGTTCTTAGCAGGATATTCATGACCCAATTGAGAATAAAAAGGATTCACATTTTTAATGTTGGCAATACCACAGAAACGAGACACTCAAAAATAAATTACTGCAGACGCTGAAAATCTGTATTATAAACATAAAATTCAGGAGAAACACACCAGGTCTGGCAGCATCTGTGGAGAGAACCAGAGTTAGCATTTTGAGTCTGATATGACTCTGTTTCCTTTCACCAGTAAGGAAACGGAAACAGTGAAGTCAAAGAATGGAGAACAATGGTCAGAGACAATCAGGTGAAAGTGAGAGAAAAATGGAAATTGGAAGCAAAATTGATTAACTTTTCCAATTTCAGATGAGTGTGGGAAGGAGTATTGATGCCAGCACTGAAGTATCAGTGAAAGAATTATGGGTGGGGACCCAAGTAGGACTGGAACAAGGAAGGTCCCACATAACCTCCAAAGATACAGGCATAGCTGCTGGGAATCATAGCCATACCTCTGATTTGGAGAAAGTGAGATGAGTTTTGGGAGAAGTTGTTCAAAGTTAGAATGAACACAGCCAGGAGAACAAGAGTGGTGATGAACGAGGATTGTTCAGGTCTCTTTTCAAGGAAGAACTGAACAGCCTTCAGATCATCCTGATGGAGGAAGGATTTGCACATCAATCATGAAGTGAAGGTGGCTAGGGTCAGGAAACTGGAACCAAAGCAAAGTATCAAAAGAATCTCAAATGTAAGTGGGAAGAGACTGAACAAGTTGGGAGAATAAAGTATTGGCAAAGATCTGTAGCTCAGGTTGTGGATGAGATTGTTGAATTGTTCACCAAGCTGGCTTGTTCTCGTTCAGACGTTTCGTCACCATGCTAGGTAACATCATCAGTGGAGCCTCCGATGAAGCAATGCTATTCTACTCCACTGGCAATTTATACCGTCCAGTCCGTTATGGTGAGTACTGCCATTTCTGGTTTTGATCTGTATGGGTTTATATATGGGGTACAACTGTATATGTTTGTTGATTGAAGTATGGATGGAGAGCCATGCGTCTAGGAATTCCCATGCATGTCTATGTTTAGCTTGGGCTACTATGCTTACTTCATCCCAGTTAAATTGATGGCCTTCGTTGTTTGAATGTATAGATATTAAGGTGAGTTCATCGTGCCATTTTGCTGGAAGCTGATGTTCATGTATTCTGATGGCTAGTTTCCTTCCTGTCTGTCCGATGTAGTGTTTGTGGCAGTCGTTGCATGGCATTTTGTAAACCATTTGGGTTCTGCATGTTGTGGGAATGGGATCTTTAATCCTTGTGAGTGTTTGTCATAGAGTGGCTGTGAGGTTGTGGGCCACTATGATTCCTAGTGGTCTTAGGAGTCTTGTTGTCAGTTCCTATATGTCCCTGACGTAGGGAAGTGTGGTAAGTGTGTTAGGTCATACTGTGTCCTTCTGTTGTTGTCTGTTATGTAGGCATCTGTGGATGAAGTTGCGGGGATATCCGTTTAAGGCGAGGATCTTGTATAAGTGTTCTTCTTCTTTCCGGCATAATTCTGGAGTGTTGCAGTGTTTCCTGGCCTGTTTAAATAGTGTCCTAATGCAGCTCTGTTTGTGGACGCTGTAGGAGTTGAGAATTTGATCCGTATAGGTTGCTTTTCTGTATACTGTAGTTTGGAACTCCCTGTTTGTCAGGCATTCTACCTTTACATCCAGAAAGGGAAGTTGATTGTTGGTTTCTTCTTCCCTTGTGAATTTAATCCCTGTGAATACATTGTTGATGAGGTGATGGATCTCTTCTAATTTGTTGCGTTTAATAATGACAAATGTGTCATCTACATACCGGATTCACAGTTTAGGTTGGATGTGGGGAGGGTGGTGTGTTCTAGTCTTTGCATGACTGCTTCTGCGATGAGTCTTGAGATGGGTGACCCCATTGGTGTACCATTGATCTGTTTGTATACTTGACCATTAAAGATTAAGTGTGTGGTGAGGCAGAGGTCTAGTAATTTAAGTATGTTGTCCTTGCTGATGGAGTTGCTGGTCTGCATTGCTGTTTCCTCCAGTATTGTGGGTACTGTTTCTTTGGCTAGTGGGATGTCAATTGATGTGAATAAAGCTGTTACGTCAAAGGATAGCATAGTCTCGTCATTGCTGATTTTTATGTTCTTGAGGGTATCAAGGAAATCTTGGGTTGAGTGGATAGAACTACTTGGTGTTTCAATCTCTGTTGCAGGTCCTTGGCCAGTTTGTGTGACGGTGTGCCTGGTAGGGAGACAATGGGTCTGAGAGGGATGTCTGGTTTGTTTACTTTGGGGAGTACACAGAAGCCGGGGGTGTTTGTGCCTTCTGGTTGCATTCTCATGAAGTCTGTCATGGTTATCTGCCCTGCATTCATTAGTCACTTCAGTGTCCAGGTGATCCTATTACCTAGCTGTGGTGTTGGGTCTATTGCCACCTGTTGGTAAGTGGTGATGGTAAGTGTCACCCAGACACTGAAGCGACTAATGAATGCAGGACAGATAACCAAGACAGACAGTTGCAAGTTAGCCACATTGCTGTGGGTCTGGAGTCACACATAGGCCAGACCAGGTAAGAATGGCAGTTTCCTTTCCTAAATGACATTTGTGAACCATTGAGTTTGAGCTGAACTTTTCCCATTTTCAGTTAAAGTGTTTTGTCGAGTGAGATTCATGGTCTCAGTCTGCCATGGCTGTTCAGATCGACTTTTCTCAAAAAGTCTCCTGCCTCTTCACCTAATTATGAAAGCAGGCTCTTGAATGCCTTTCTTTGAGAACCCTGTGGCCAAAAAGGCGAAGTGCTCATTATGGCTGGGTCCTTCCAGCATTCATGATCGCAACTACTTACAGTTCAAGGTGAGAGGAAATCATCTCCTTGCCTACGTGCAGCCTGAGATCCTGCATTATCTTTGTGAATAGTGGCCCACAGGTGACACCTTTAAAGGTTGCCTGTAATTATTTCTGCTTCACAGAGATGACTACTTTCAATATGCAATGACCAATGAAATGGTCAAAATTGCTTGTGACCTGGAGCTATATCCTTCACAGTTGCACACTGCATGCATTTCACACTGCAGGATTATCAACCTGGACAGTGAAAGTGCCACATTAATGTGAGTGCCACCATGCCCCCTGCCCTTGAAGGGCCTCACATCACGCACAATTACAGCCCACATGCTCTGACAGAAAGCTAAACACATTCCATCCATTCCCAATGTGGCCACTGACATTTTCTACTTCCATTGGTATTTACAATTCACGTGAACATGAAAGGCAACCCACCCAAACAAATCTCCACTCTTTTTCCCTGGCACTCCCCTTTGGCCCCATAAGTATTGAGCTTCCAAACATTCCCACACACCTCTTTGAATTACAACTTAATCGCTCAACATAACCTCCTGAACCTTTGCCCTACAACTTAGTCATGACAACTATTGGGCTGCTCTGTCCTGTCATTGAGGCGAGGGTAGTTGTGACCATTGATGACCCCTTCGTCCTACAGTAATCCATGTCCTCCAACGTACTATTATGACTTCCCCTTATATGTTGACTTTTCCCTTAACAATTACTGTCATCTCTGCATTCCAGCATGCTACCTTCAATGCTCGCAACTGAGTTCCCCAAATTCGATACCTCTTAATTTCCCCCTCGACTTTCATTCAGCCGACTCCCAGGACTGGACATGGCCCACCCCCCGACCAACTTTGACAGGTTGCCTCAACTACTGAGAGAGCAGGTTGCACTGAACTGCAGGACTGACTATGTCCTATTCTTGAGACTGTAGTGATATGAGTCCTCTGACCCTGATCGCATTAAGCAGCCAATTAACAGTGTTCAATCCCCTGGATTGATCACAGATGATACCCTTAACTTATTGAACTAGGATCCCTGACTGAAAACTATCTCCCTTGGCCTGACTGAGGAGTACATCCCTTAGACTTTGCGACATGGCTATTTATGTGAAGCACAAGCAGTGTGTTTTCCATGTACACTGCTGGCACATGGGGTAGGTGTAACATAGACATAGCAATGACAAGTTGCATGGCTTTATGTCTGCGATAAACAGCAAGGCAAGACAGAAGTACTGTGAGCCTTTAAGCTCTGGCTGAGGCAGCAAAGCACAAAGGCTAAGGCTAAGAAATCAAGGCAATGCAGAAGTGCTGTGAACATCTAAGTAGTTGTAAATTGAGTGAGAACATGTTAGCTTACACTGGGCATCAGGGAAAGAATAGTATTCCTTTAGACAGCATTCTGATATGGGATGATGCTAAGAACAGGTAACCAGTGTAGGTTGGTTCTTAAATAGCAATAGATTTACAAATGTGCAGTTGCATTTGCAATGAAGTGTAATAAGTGGCACCTGTGTGCCCTGAGAAGCATTTTTTGTTTACCTTCCCACGAAATACATGATGAAGGTCAACTCCTGACTCGCAAAGCTGGCTTTAAAAATGATACCAGCACTAGGAATCCTAAGACATTCCAACAGTGGTGAGCCCTTCCACGTCTGGCAAGAGGGAAGATACAACAAGCAGGGCATCATAGAGGTGTGCACATAGGTATTGAGCCGTGTTTTGGAAAATAGCATGAGAATTCTCATTGGAGCTCAAAGAGAGAAACCCTCAATGAAACTGACCAAAATTGACACAATTAATTTCTGGTAAAATCCAGTCGGTGATTTGTTTCATCCTCAACATATTTTCCTCCTTTGGCTATCATTTGATTGATTGATGTTAGGAAGGAGGATGTGCTAGAAATTTTGAAAAACATGAGGATAGATAAGTCCCCTAGTCCAGACGAGATATACCCAAGGTTGCTACAGGAAGTGAGGGAAGAGATTGCTGCACCTTTGGTGATGATCTTTGCGTCCTCACTCTCCACTGGAGTAGTACCAGATGACCGAATGTTATTCCCTTGCTCAAGAAAGGGAATAGGGATAATCCTGGGAATTACAGACCACTCTGTCTTACTTCTGTGGTGGGCAAATTATTGGAGAGGATTCTGAGAGATAGTATTTATGATTATTTGGAAAAGCATAGTTTGATTAGAAATAGTCACCATGACTTTCTGAGGGGCAGGTCATGCCTCACAAGCCTTATCAAATTCTTTGAGGATGTGACAAAACACATTGATTAAGTAGAGCAGTCAATGTGGTGTATATGGATTTTAGGAAAACATTTGATAAGGTTCCATTTGGTTGGCTCATTTAGAAAGTAGGGA
Source organism: Rhincodon typus (assembly GCF_021869965.1). NCBI lineage: Eukaryota > Metazoa > Chordata > Chondrichthyes > Orectolobiformes > Rhincodontidae > Rhincodon > Rhincodon typus. The sequence continues at coordinate 55,769,697 of NC_063334.1, forward strand.
GGCATGGGATTCAGGGACATTAGGCTGTCTGGATACAGAATTGGCTGTCCAACAGAAGACAGAGGGTGGTAGTAGATGGAAAGAATTCAGCCTAGACGTCGGTGACCGGTGGTATTCCACAGGGATCTGTCCTGGGACCTCTGCTTTTGTGTGGCATGTGGGAGGCTTTTAAAGACCACTTGATCAACGTGCAGGACATGCATGTCCTTGCAAAACTGAAGGATAGGAATGGCAGGATCCAGAAACCGTGGATGACAAGGGAAATTGTAAATTTAGTCAATAGGAAAAAGAAAGCATACGATAGGTCTAGGCAGCTACAAACTGATGAAGCCCTTGAGGAGTATAGAGAATGTCGGAAGGAACTTAAACACAGAATTAGGAAGGCTAAAAGGGGCCATGAAACGTCTGCAGCAAACGAGGTCAAGGAGAATCCCAAGGCTTTTTGTGTATAAATTAGAAGAAAGAGGGTAGCAAGGGAAAGAGTAGGCCCACTCAAGGCCAAAGGAGGGAAGTTATACGTGGAGCCACAGGAAGTGGGAGAGATCGTTAATAAGTGTATCGGTATTCACCGAGGAGAAGGACATGACTGATGTTGAGGTCAGGGATGAGTGTGTGAATACTCTATAGAATGTCAATATATTGAAGGAGGAAGTTTTGGGTATCCTAAATTGCATTAAGGTAGACATATCCCCAGGTCTAGATAGGATCTATCCCAGGTTGAGGCGGGAGGCAAGGGAAGAAATAGCTGGAGCATTAGCAGATATCTTCACATCCTCTTTGACCCAGGTGAGATTCCAGAGGACTGGAGATTAGCCAGTGTTGTTCCCTTGTTTAAGAAAGGAAGCAGGGATAATCCATGAAATTATAGGCCTGTGAGTCTGACATCTGTGGTGGGGAAGGTCTTGGAGAAGATACTGAGGGACAGGATATATGCACATTTGGAAGAAAATGGACTAGTTAGCGACAGGCTGCATGGTTTCGTATGGGGAAGGTCATGTCCCACCAACCTGATTGAATTTTTTGAAGAGGTGACAAAGATAATTGATGAGGGAAGAGCTGTGGATATGGTTTATATGGACTTTAGTAATGCATTTGATAAAGTTCCACCAGGCAGATTGGTACAAAAACTAAAATCACATAGGATTCAGGATGGGCTGGCTAGATGGATACAAAACTGGCTTAGTCACAGAAGACAGAGGGTCGCGGTGGAAGAGTGTTTTTCAGAATAGAGACCAGTAAACAGCAGTGTTCCACAGGGATCAGTCTGAGGTCTGAGGTGTTTGTAGTATATATAAATGATCTAGAGGAAAATGTGGGTGGTCTGATTGGTAAGTTTGCAGATGACACAAAGATTGGTAGATTTGTGATAGTGTCGACAATTGTGAAAGGATACAAAAGGATATAGGTAGATTGGCGACTTGGGCACAGAAATGGCAGATGGAGTTTAATCCAGACAAATGCGAAGCGTTGCATTTTGGAGGATCAAATTTAGCTGGAATTATACTGTAAATGGCAGAACCCTCAGGAACATTAACATACACTCGGATCTGGGTGTACCGGTCTGCAGTTCCCTAAGAGTGGCAACACAGGTGGCCAAAATGATTAAAAAGGCATATGGTATGCTTGCCTTCATTGGCCAGAGCATGGAGTACAAGAGTCGGCAAACCATGTTGCAGCTATTTAAAACCCTTGTTAGGCTGCATTTGGAGTATTGTGTTGCAGTTTTGATCGCCACATTACCAGAAGGATGTGGAAGCTTTGGAGAGAGTGCAGAGGAGGTTCACCAGTATGTTAGCCGGTCCCGAGGGCATTGGCTATGAGGAAAGGTTAAAAAGACTAGGATTGTTTTCACTGGAAAGATGGCAGCTGAGGGGAGACCTGATAGTGGTTTACAAAATTATGAGAGGCATAGATAAGGTGGATAGTCAGAGGTTTTTTCCCAGGATTGAAGTTTCAATTACAAGCAGGCACAGGTTCAAGGTGAGGGGGCAAAAGATTAAGGGAGATGTGCAAGGAAAGTTTTTCACATGGAGAGTAGTAGGAGCCTGGAACACACTGCCAGAGGAGGTGGTGGAAGCAGGCATGTTGGTGACATTCAAGGGCTATCTGGATGGTTACATGAATAAGGAGGGAATAGAGGGATATGGACCAAATAAGAGCAGAAGGTTTGTTTTTTAGTTTAGTCAGGGCATGATGATTGGCACAGGCTTGTAGGGCCGAAGGGCCTGTTCCTGTGTCGTACTTCTCTTTTGTTCTCTCTCCCCTCCCCCCACACACACTCTGTCTCTCTCCCCCACCTCTCTCTCTCTCATACACACACACACACACACACACACACACACACACAAACACACTCTCCCTCACACATGCACACACACATGTAAATCATACATTCTATTTTGTTCAAAAAGCACACAATTTATAGACAGTCAGTCAATGTGGTGTTTTATAAATTCCTACTTTAGAAATAAAACCAGTCTGACTCCAAACCAAAACACAAACAGATTCTAAACACTGCTTCACATCTAACATGCACTCTTTCCAGTTTAATAACATCCTTTCTATAACAAGGTGACCAAAACTGAACACAATAATCCAAATGTGGCCTCACCAACGTCCTTTAGAACTGCAACATAACTTCCCAGCTTCTGCACTCAATGCCTTGACTGATGAAAGCCAGTGTGCCAAACGCCTTCTTCACTGCCCTGTCTACCTGTGACTCCACTTTCAGAGAACCGTGCACCTGAACTCTAAGGTCCCATCTGTTCCAGTACACTCCTTAAGACCCCTACCATTCACCACGAAACTCATACCTTGATTTGACTTTCCAAAATTCAACACCTCACACTTATCTATTTTAAACTCCATTCGCCATTTCTTGGCCTGCTTCCCCAACTGATCAAGATCCTGCTGCAATTTCTGATAACCTTCCTCACTGACCACAATCCCACCTATTTTAGTGTCATCTGCAAACTTACTAATAATGCCTTGTACATTCTCAAACCAAATCATTGATATAGATAACAAACAGCAATGGGCCCAGCACCGACCCCTGAGGCGCACCACTAGTCACAGGCCTCTAGTCCAACAAGCACTCTTCCACTGCTACTCTCTGCTTCCTACCATCAAGCCAATTGTGTATCCAATTTTCCAACTCTCCCTGGATTCCATACGATCTAACCTTCCTCAGCAGCCTACCATATGGAACTTTATCAAAGGCCTTACTGAAATACATATAGACTACGTCTAACGCCCTGCTCTCATCAATTTTCCTGGTCACTTTATCAAGAACTCACGAAGCTGTGCTAACTACTCCTAATCAAACACTGTCTTTCTAAATGCATGTATATCTTATCCCTCAGAATCTTCTCAAGTAACTTACCTGCCACAGATGTTAAGCTTACAGGTCTATAATTCCCAGTTTTTACTTTGCAGCCCTTCTTGGATAAGGGCATAACATTCGCTACCCTCTAGTCTTCCAGGATCTCACCCGTGGCTAATGATAATGCAAATATATCAGCTAGGGTACCCGTAATTTCTTCTCTAGCCTCTTGCAGCGTTCTTGGATATATCTGATCAGGAGATTTATCCACCTTCATACATTCTAATACTACCAACACCACCTCTACTGTGATATGGACTGTCCCCAAGATATCGCCACTAACTTTTCCAAGTTCCCAAGTAAATACAGAGGAGAAATATTCATTGAGGACATTGCCCATCTCCTGCAGTTCCACACATACATGTCCACCTTGGTTCCTGAGAGGTCCTATTCTCTCTCTAGTTATTCATTTTTCTTTAATATACTTAAAGAATCTGTTTGGATTCACCCTAATCTTCTCAGCCAAAGCTACCTCATGCCCCCTTTTCACCCTCCTGATTTCCTTCTTCAGTAAACTCCTGTATCCCTTGTATACCTCCAGGGATTCCTTTGATCCCAGCTGCGTGTTCCTGAGCCATGCCTCTTTTTTTCTGGTCAAAACTTCAATATTTCTTGTCATGCAGGATTCCCTACTCCTGCCAATCTTGCCCTTCACCATCACAGGAACATATTGACATTGAACTTTAGCTTTCACACTTTTAAAGGCCTCCCACTTCCCAGAGGTTCCTTTGCCTGCAAGGAGACTACTCCAATCAACCCACCTTCTTTCTCAACCGAGAGGTCCCAGCCCCATTGTTGACAGGGCCCAAAGGCTGGTCCGATCCATCTCCTGCACTTCGTCCCTCACCCCTTCTCTTCCTTCCCGCAACAATGATAGGGTCCTCCTTGTCCATACCTACCATCCCACAGGCACCCACATCCAGAGGATCATTAACCACCATTTCCATCACCTCCAGTGAGATGCTACCACCGGACGCATATTCCTTTCTCCTCCCTAGTCAGCCCTCCGCATGTACCATTCCCACCAGGACACCCTGATCCACTCTTCCTTCATTCCCAACACCCCACCACAGCGCCACAGCAGCTTCCCCTGAAACCACAGAAGGTGCAACACCTGTCCATTTATTTCCTGTCCCTCCTCAGTATCCAAGGCCCAAATGTACCTTCCAGATAAGCAGTGCTTTTCCTGCACTTTACACAATATAGTCTACTGCATTCACTGCTCACAATGTGGTCTCTTCCACATTGGGGAAATGAAGTGTAGACTGGGTTACCGCTTTGCAAATCACCTATGTTCTGTCCACAAAAAAAAAAAGAGTCTGACCTTTCAGTTGCCTGCTACTTCAACACACCACCCTGTTCCTTGGCCAACAACTCTGTCTCAGGTTTTCTGTAGTGCTGCAATGAAGCCCAGTGCAAGCTGGAAGAACAGCATCTTGTTTTCCGCTTGGGGACCCTGCAGCCTTCTGGACTCAATATTGAGTTCAACAACTTTAGGGCTTGAGCTCTCCCATGTCATTATCCTCACCCCCACACATGAGGCCTTGTTATCACATAGTCTGCTATTACACCCAACCCATTGTTAGCCATTAATAGTCCCCATTAATAGCCATACACCCTCTCAACTGGATAGTTATCCACTCCTTTGACTGTCCAACTGTTCTTCTCTCTCTTTGGGCTCTATCCCCATGTATCATTTACTCCTTACCCCCTGCCCCACCCTATCTTCTGACTATAAACTGATATTTTCCTAGCTACCACCAGTTCTGAGGAAGGGTCACTCAACTCAAAACGTTAACACTGATTTCTCTCCATAGATGCTGCCAGATCTGCTGAGGTTTTCCAGCAATTTCTGTTTTTGTTTCTGATTTACAGCGTCCGCAGTTCCTCCAGTTTACATCTTACCTCAGTTTTGAACAGGCAGACATGGCGAAAAGTTTGGGACAATTTAATTTTACGCACGTTGTGTTATTTTATGTATGGAACACCAGCAAACATTCCTTCTTTAAGAAAATATTCATCTAAAAGCTTTTAACTTAAAATCATTGAAATAAACACTATAGCAATACTGTATAAGTATTACATGTCCATATACTGATTCCTTCAGAACATTAATTAGATATTTCAAACAGCTTTTTATTCACCCATTTGCATCACTGCAACACAGTTCTATTGTGTGCACTGTTTCACCACAGATGCTGTGCACTACCAGTTTGAGAATAGTGGACATTTTATGGTTCCTGCTAATGTAGAGATAACTGGCTATTCATAATGATAATAACATTTATTCCTACTGTGTGATGATCACCAAATGTACAACAAAAACAATACAACATTCAACTATTATTGGCAATTAACTTTGACAGCACAATATGAAAATGAACAGAGATGAAATCAGAAATGATTCAAGTTTGAGCCCAACACTGATCAACATTGTTAAAAGAAAGTAAAAACTTATGGCTTATGACTTTAACAAATTTTATGAAGACACAAAAGCATTTGCCATTTAAATTGCAAGGCTGTTGGTTTCCAAGAAAGTCTGGTAATTACCTTTGAATACATGGTGACATCAAAGAGCCATGTCAAATAAGAATGTCTCTTTCTCTGGCATACACATAATGAGAATAGCAGCCTACCCCATTCACGTCAGTGACCTCTCTAGCTTGCTGAGAACTTAAAAATATAAATATCATCCTCAGGTTTTCATTTTTTTTTTCCCTCTTCAGACCTCCTTAGTGATAGCAATTGATAATCAACTATTATGAATATGAAGATTGAACAATTTCTGCTGTCCTACCTTTCAATATCAGATCATCGAGCAAACTCTTTGCTAATACCAATTTTTTTGTGAAATTATTTAACTCAGCTCAGCCTGCCACCTTTAAACACTAATTAAACTTTACAGTATTTTTGTAGGGCAGAATTTTTAATAGAAGCATTATTGCCACTACATAGGAACATAAGAAATAGGAATAGGAATAGATCATTCATCCCATTGAGCCTGCTCCACCGTTCAAACAGAATATGGCTGAGCATCAACCTCTACACCATTTTTCCCCACCATCTTCATATCGCACAATGATATTAATTTCTGTCCTGAACATGCTTGAACATCCAGGATAGAGAATTCCAAAGATTCATCACTCTAAGTGAATAGATTCCTCTTCATCTTAGTCTTAACCAGCATACATCGTATTCTGAGATTGTGGTCCCTGGTTTTAGACTGATCAGACAGGAAAAATCTATCTATGGGGTATTTTCACACCCTGTACGAATTTTGTAGTTTCAATGTGATAACCTTTCATTCTTCAAAACTCTAGAGAATGCATGCTCAGTATTCTCAATCTCTGTCTATAGACAATCCCACCAACTCAGGGATTACACTGGTCATACAGTGAGTGCAACAGAGGTTTACAAGTAGATCCTTTCTTCGATAAGGAGACCAAATCTGTACTCAATCTTGGTTGCAGTCTTAATGAGGTTCAATACATTTGCAGCAAGACTACTTTATTCCTCTACTCAATTCCCGATGAATGAAGGAATTTATTGTCATGCATGTTTTACAGTGAAAAACATTTCCATTGTTGCCATGATTCGGCACCATTTTAAAGAGTTGATGAATAAGAAAAAAAGAAAGATATAGTTTAAGGAGAATCCATCAGTTCTGAGCCAGCTCATCACCAATGAGGCCCACACCGCTATCTCTCCTCCATTGCCGTCCACACCAGATCCAACCAATGTTAAAGTCTCCACTCTTCAGGCACCATCTTTCATCGCTGGGCCAATTCTCCACCACTGCTTTGCCGCTGCCTGGGCCAGACCCACCAACATCAGAGTCGCATCGCTCGCTGCTAGGCCCACATCGATGTTATAGTGATGCCTTTCCACCATCACCTCACCACCACCAGTGCTGGACTCAACAATCCTCAGGTGCCATCTTTCACCACTGGGCCTACCTTGTCGACATCATCTCCACCGATGTAGCAGTTGCCGATTCCAATGCCAGGTTCCATGCTCACCCCTGAAAAGTAAGGGCTCACTCAAGTCTGATCTGGACTCACTCACCACCACCATAACTCCATGCTGGGATCCCTCGCCGCTGCCGATGCTGTCCGAGCTCAGGACAAGAGGTAAATAAAGGAAACAAGAAAAAAGAAACGAAAAATTGTCGGAGCAGACAAGCCCTGGCTCAGGAGCCCTACATTTTTCCGTGCTGTATGACTCTATCCTATTTTAATTTCTGACTTGGATCAGTTTATTGTGAATAACTGTTCTATTTCAATGCAAAATTTCCTATTTATTTAGCAGTGTCACTGCAATTAAGAAGTATGGATGTAATTAGCAAGCATTGCAACCTTCTGATTTCCATCAGCTTGTGAGATGAACTGTGCTGTCTCAAAGTAAATTGTTCTATTCAACAGCACCATTGCCACTGACAAGAATTGATGAGATTAGCAGGCATTGCTCCAATTTTCCCTGCTCTAATCTCATCCATTCTTTCATTCATTCGTGAGATGTGGGTATCACTGGCTGGCCAGCATTTATTGCCCATCCTTAATTGCCCTTGAAAAGGCTACTTCTTGAACTGCTGCGGTCCATGTACTGTCCATGTACAATGCCCTTAGAGAGGGCATTTCTTGACATCTGTTTCACACTGGGCAGTGCATTTACGAAGTGAACAAAAAGGCTCATCACATTTCCCAATACCTTTCTCAAACGTAACAAAAAAATTTCAATGGAAGTCGATACAGAAGATAAGCAAAAGTGTAAAACAAAATATATCATCTCACAAACATGATCATAACAATTATTTTTTTGTTGCTTCATTTTGCCGCAGAAGTATTGTAATCATTAAATTAATGAAGATTTGTAAGTTCTTGTTTCTTAAGAAGGGCATATATTTTTCTAAAACAATAACAGATAAGGCTAGAGAAACTACAGGTCTGGTATCATCTGTGGAAAGAGAAAAACAGAGTTAATGTTTCAAGTCTGAGATAAAACAAAGTACCGAAGGCACTGCAGATGTGAAATTGCTGGCAAAACTCAGGTCTGGCAGCATCTGTGGGGCACCAATTCTGATGAAGAGTGACAGACTCAAAACATTAACACCACATTCTCCCCACAGATGCTGTCAGACATGCTAAGTTTTGCCAGCAATTTCTTCAAGTCTGATATAGCTTTTCTTCCAAACTGGGTTTTTTTAATATTTATCCATGAAATGTGAGCATCACTGGCTGGGCCGGCATTTATGGCATATGCTTAATTATTTTGGAGACGGTGAGCTGTCTTCTCGAGTGGCTATAGTCACGGATGGTGTATACACACTCACAGTACTGTTAAGGGGGAAGTACCAGCATTTTAACCTAGAAATAACGATGGGACAACTACCTCCGTACTTTGGTGGCGAATGGAGCGAGTAATAAAAGGTGTTAGATGGGGAGCTAACCAAATGGGCTAACTTATCTTGATGGTTTCGAGATTTTTGAGTTCTGTTGAAGTTAACCCTAATGGTATCCCCCGACACCCCCACCATTGTAAGAGCCATTTGGGTATGATAATTTACTGTCAGTACGCCAAACAGGGTGAGAGTGGGAGAAAGTCTTGACCTCAAGAGCTGCCAGCTATTCTGATCAAGAATTGAAAGTGGGTACTGGACTGAGACTGCAAGCAGGTCCTCAAAGAAAATTCAATAGGTCTGCACCCAGAAAAATTCAGGGCTTTAAGGCAAGAAGGGGTTAGGCAACTTAGGAAAAGAGATGGGAATAGGTTTTGGAAGTCAGGCCAGGAGGAATAGGTGGGGGTAATAAAGTGGGGGTAATAACATGGGGGTAATAACTTGGGGTTGGGGGGTGGGGGGGTGGGGGGGGGGGGGGGGGGGGGGGAGCTCCCCCAATCACAAAGGCACACCCACCCAAAAATGTCTTCCCAAAAATGTTTTTCAAAAGCAGATTCCGTACTGTTTCTTTCTATCTAGCCATTTTATGGCATGGGCAGCATGAAATACGGGTCAATTGGCTCACTGGTAATAGGCTCCACTTTTTAAATGGAAGGCAGGAAAATGTTCTTGTATTGCAGAAATAATGTCCCTACCTCTAAACCAGGAGACCTGGGTTCAAGTCTTCTCTTGTGTTTTATATGCTGTACACACCACTGAAAACACATCCAGCTGTGGTGGGTGGGAGTTTCTTAAGATCCAAACTATCAGGTCCTCTGTTTTAAGAATTTTAACTTCAACCATTCTTACTCAAGGAAGGTTTAATCTAGTTCTTGGATGAACAACAGGTGACTGAGTTCATTTTGCATTGTTACTAAGGACAGAAAGGGAAGTGGTGTTATCGTGGCAATGTTAGTAATGCAAAACCCCAGGCTGAGGCAATAGGTTCAAATCCTGCCATGGCAGATTGGTAAAATTTGATATTTCGAAAAAAAACACACATGCAAAATATAATATGTAACATTAGATTCTCCCTGACATGGTTGTCTTCACAATGAGCGCAACAGTGGATTCTGACGATTTAATCTTTCACAGAACAAACATTAGAAGCACGATAACATGAAAACAGAGTTAACATTTCGGGTGCAGTGTCCATTCCTCAGAACTAATGGTAGCTAGGAAAATGTCGGTTTATATGCAGAAAATAGGGAGGGGGTGGGGTAGGGAGTAAAGGATAGGATAAAGGAGAGAGCCCAAAAGATAGAGAAGAGCAGTTGGATAGACAAAGGAGTTGATAATGATCTGGCTAGGAGGGTGAATAGCTGTTAATGGTTAGTGACTAACAATAGATAGTGTGTAATGGTAGTCTACGTGATAACAAGGTCTGGTGTGTCGGGTAGGGCGTTAGGAATTTAGGCTCTAAAATTATCGAACTCTATATTGAATCCGGAGTGCTGCAGGGTCCACAAGCGGAAAACGAGGTGTGGTTCTAGCTTGCGCTGAGCTTCGCTGGAACACTGCAGCAAGGCAGAGACAGAGATGCCAGCCTGGGAACAGGGTGGTGTGTCAAAGTGGCAGGCAACGGGAAGCTCAGGGATAACAAGGTGTAGAGCTGGATGAACACAGCAGGCCAAGCAGCATCAGAGGAGCAGGAAGGCTGACGTTTCGGGCCTAGACCCTTCTTCAGAAGCTCGGGATCTTTTTTGCAAGCACAACATAGATGTTCTGCAAAGCGGTCACACAGTCTATGCTTCATTTGCCCAATGTAGAGGAGACCACATTGTGCGCAGCGAATGCAGTAGACTAGATTCTGGGAGGTGCAGGTGAAGTGTTGTTTCACTTGGAAGGTATGTTTGGGCCTTTGGATACAGGGGAGGGAGGAGGTAAATGGGCAGGTATTACACCTTCACCGGTTGCAGGGGAAGGTCCCATGGGGCTGTGGGGAGGGTGTTGGGGGTGAAGGAAGAGTGGACCAGGGTGTCCCAGAGGGAACGGTCTCTGCGGAAGGCAGACAAGGGAGGGGAGGGAATTTGTGTCGGGTGGTGACATCTCGCTGGACGTGGTGGAAATGGCGTCTGATGATCTTCTGGATGTGGATGCTGGCGGGACAAGGGGAACCCTATTGCTGTTGCAGGAAGGAAGAGAGGGGGTGAGGGCAGAAGTGCAGGAGATGGGTTGGACCCAGTTGAGGGCCCTTTCGACGATGGTGCTGGAGAAAGCTCGGTTGAGGAAGAAGGTGGACATTTTGGAGGCTCCCTTTGTCAAAGTTGGCCTCATCTTTACATATGCGATGAAGACTGAGGAATTGAGATAAAGGGATGGAGTCTTTACAGGAAGCAGAGTGCAAGGATCTATAGTCCAGATAGCTGTGGGAGTCAGTGGGTTTATAGTGGATATTAGTGGCCAGTCTACCCCAGAAATGGAAATGGAAATATCATGTAAGGGAAGGGAAGATTCAGAGATGGACCAGGTGAAAGCGATGGCAGGGTGGAAATTGTAAGTCATTTTTGACAGGATAAGTCAAATTGTTACCTCATTCTGTGCTATACTATGCAATGATTCAGAGCAGTATACAGATTGAATTTTTGGACCATTATTTTGGTCTAGATTGTTTTGGTAACAACCACGTCTCTTACAAAAGCTTCATCATGAGTACATGATGACTATTAAAGTAAGAGATAATATTCTTGAGTAGATTTGTAGCTCGGGTTGTGGATGCTGTGGTTGGTTCGCTTGCCGAGCTGGTTCATTAGTTTGCAGACGTTTCATTACCCTGCTGGGTAACATTATCAGTGCAGCCTCCGATGATGTGTTGTTGTATTTTCCCGTCTGGTATTTAAAATCTGGGGTCTATTGGAGTTGATTACCTCATTTGTTTTTTCTTTGCAGCGGTGTGTATATAGGGTCTAGTTCTATGTGTTTATTGATGGCCTCTTGGTGGAAAACCAGGCCTCTAGGAATTCCCGTGCTTGTCTCTATTTGGCTTGTCCTAGGATCCTGACGTTGTCCCAAACGGACTGGTGGTCCTCCTTGTCTGTATGTATGGAGACGAGTGAGTATTGGTCATGTCTTTTTGTTGCTAGTTAGTGTTCATGTATTTTCGTAGCCAGTTTTCTGACATACTGGTCATGTTGTCATACATCAAAAACATATCTGAACTGACCACAAGACTCCTACGGCCACTGGGCATCAGAGTGGTACACAAACCTACACCAACCCTACACCAACTGCTAACAAGAACCAAAGACCCCTTACCCACTATGGACAGAACTAATGCAATATACAAGATTCCATGCAAGGACTGCGACAAACATTACATTGGACAGACAGGAAGAAAACTGGCTATGAAAATACATGAACCATCAGCTAGCAACAAAAAGACACGAATAATACTCTCTCGTCTCCATACACACAGACACGGAGGACCACCAGTTCAATTGGGACGACGTCAGGATTTTGGGCCAAGCCAAACAGAAACAGGCACAGGAATTCCTGGAGGCCTGGTTCTTCACCAAGAAGCCCATCAATAAACACATAGAATTAGATCCTATAAACACACTACTGAAAAGAAAAACCGGAAATGAGGTAACCAATTCCAACAGACCCCAGAGTTTAAATACCAGGCAGGAAAATACAACAACGCATCATCAGAGGCTGCACTGATAATGTTACCCAGCAGGGTAATGAAACGTCTGCAAACTAATGAATCAGCTCAGTGAGCGAATCAAACAAGGTAAGAGATAACACAGTGTGGAGCTGGAGGAACACAGCAGGCTAGGCAGCGTCCAAGGAGAAGGAAAGTTGATGAAGGGTCTCAACCCGAAACATCAACTTTCCCGTTCCTCTGATGCTGCCTGGCCTGCTGTGTATCTCCAGCTCCACACTGTATTATCTCTGACTCCAGCATCTGCAGTTCTTACTGTTTCTGACTATTAAAGTAAGTAGACTATAAGAGTGATTAGCCTAAAACTGGCAAAGATTAGACAAAGTGGTATCAATCACATCAGATGAGAAGAATTAACATTGAATTAACATTCATCAACAAAACCAAATGAACACAAAATAAATCAAATCTGAATAAAAGACAGTGCAAGTTATGATGAAGATTAAAAGCGCTTGAGCAGGCTTGACCAACCTTTCATCATGGGGGGAGTGGCAAATTTCAATTTTTCTTTCACTCAAGGCAAATCATCAGCAAATATGGGAGAGAAACTGACTCACGAAGCATTTCCTCAAAATCATCCAATTCTACTTGCCATAATTGGAAGCCCAGTGGCAGATAAACGAGTCTTTGGTTACTGCGGCCTGCAGGGTACCTGATGAACAAACTTGTTCTTAGTCCACGTAAATGAGCTAATAATAGTTAGAACAATAGTTGGACACAATAGTCTTAGAACCTCTAGCATAACAAAGGAGAACAAAGATCCTGCTCATGACAATTTACGTAGCAAATGCTACAAATAAATACCATTGTGTGAATGCCAAATCAGAATTAAATTTGAACTCAGCCCTCATCAATCTTCTTTGTTACTTCTTCAACAAACTCAATTAAGTTAGTGAGACATGATTTCCCATGCACAAGGCCTTTCCAAATACATGTTAATCCTATCCCTCAGGATTCCCTCCAACAACTTGCCCACCGCTGATATCAGGCCATGTCGCAGGTCGATAGGATAGTAAAGAAGGCATTTGGTACGCTTGCCTTTATTGGTCAGTGCATTCAGCATAAGAGTCAGGAGGTCACGTTGCAGCTGTACAGGACATTGGTTCGGCCACTTTTGGAGTATTGTGCGCAATTCTGGCCTCTCTCCTATAGGAAGGATGTTGTGAAACTAGAAAGTGCTCAGAAAAGATTTATGAGGATGTTGCCAGGGTTGGAGCGTTTGAGCTATAGGGAGAGGCAGATTAGGCTGGGGCCAATTTCCCTGGAGCCTCAGAGGCTGAGAGGTGACCTTATAGAGATTTATAAAATCACGAGGAGCATGGATAGGGTAAATAGGCAAGGTCTTTTCCCTGGTGTGGGGGTGTCCAAAGCTAGAGGGCGTAGGTTTAAGGTAAGAGGGGAAAGATATAAAAAGGGACCTAAGGGGCAACTTTTTCATGCAGAGGTGGTGCACATATGGAATGAGCTGCCCGAGGAAGTAGTGGAGGCCGATACGATTACAACATTTAAAAGGCATCTGGATGGGTACATGAATAGGAAGGGTTTAGACGGATATGGACCAAATAGGGACAACACAGTGTGGAGATGGAGGGACACAGCAGGTCAGGCAGCATCAGAGGAGTAGGCAAGCTGATGTTTCAGGTTGGGACCCATCTTCAGAAATGGGGAGGGGAAAGGGAGCTGGGAAATAACTCGATGGAGGACAGGTGGGGCTGGGGGAAGGTAGCTGGGATGGTGATAGGTGCACACAGGTAGGGAGTGGTAGGGATTTGGTCAGTGGGATGGGTTGGGTAGATAGGTGGGAGAGAACATGGACAGGTTGCGTCAGATCAGGGAGGTGGGGATGAGAGGAAGGTTTGGATATGGGATGAGGCCGGAGGGTGAGGAGATTTTAAAACTAGTGAATTCTACTTTCAGGCCATTGGGCTGTAGGCTCCTGAGGTGGAATAGGTGTTGCTCCACCAGTTTGGGTGTGGTGTCATTGTGAGAATGGAGGAGGCCCAGGATGGACATGCCATCAAGGGAGTGGGATGGGGAGTTAAAATGGTTGGCCACTGGTAAGTGTTGTCGATTATTGCGATTATATAGGAGATCTGATCAACATGGACAAGTTGTACCGAAGGGTTTGTTTCCATGCTATAAATCTCTATGACTCGATGACTTTGCTGTGGTGTCCTTTTTAAGCTCAAACCTCATTCCCATATTTAATCACTGGACTTGCACGAGGTTGGCCACTCAGTTGAAGTACAAGAATAACTGAAGCTCAGAGGGCCAGTGAGTTATTTTGACGAAAGAGTGATAACAGGCGCTAATTTGGTGCAGTGTTAATCAGATATGGTGGTTTGAAAATTTGATTTTAGCATGCAATATTTTGGTCCTAATTGCTGATTGTATAACTTGAATATGCTTGGAGGTACTGAATCAAAAACCTGCAGTTTTTGCACTAAAGTGCTCCCCAGCTGCAATTTTCATGGGCGAGATTTTGTTAACTGCATGCAGCCACTTAAATGGAAAGTACAAATTGGATGGCTTAGAAACTGTGTGAGAGGGTACATAGATTGCCTGATCCAGCACTCACTCACAGGTTCAGAGTAAGAATAACTACCTATTGGGAAGCAGGTGAATGGAGGATGGGGCATGGGAAAATGAAGGGGTACACCTTCTTGTGTCCCTACATTTGCAGTGATTGTTGTTTAATTATCTACTCTCATGTCCCCCATTCATTCCTCCCACAAACCAAGGCATTAATCTAACAAGATACTGATGACAAATTACTCCCCTTCACCTGCTGATTCCTGCAGGGTCGCCAGTAAGATACAGAAGCACAATTGTTCATTTACACAAAGTTTTCAAGACAATTTTTAAGAATAAACCTAACAGCATCGGTGAAATCTTAATAAAACGTCCCATAAAATTTTGCAATGTGTTTGAAAAGTCCACTTCAAAGATCCAGCAGTAAATGAACTGTAAGAGATGATGAGACAAAAATAGAAATTGCTGGAAAAGCTCAGCAGGCCTGGCAGCATCTTTGGAGAGAAATCGGAGTTAACATTTTGGATCAAGTGACCCTTCCTCAGAACCCTGTAAGGGATGATATTTGCCACAACTGGAACAGAAAGTGGTTGAGGCCAAAGGATCAAATGTTTTCAAGAAGGATTTAAATATTGTTCTTTGGGCTAAAGAGATCATAGGATATGTGGAAAATGTGGAACAGGATATTGAGTTGAACGGCAGAGCAGGGCCGAAGGGCTAAATTGCCAACTCCTGCTCCTATTTTCTATATGCCTGCAAGTAGTATTCAAAATCTTCTGCAATAACTTGTTCACTACAAATCAACTGGTCACTGTTAGAAGCGGTCATTCACTCAAGCCCAGTCCAAAGTATCATTCAGCCTCTTCAAGGGCATTAACTGCCACTTTAAATAGCAATCAATATCTTAGCATAAGACACAAGAGGACTGCAGGTTGCGAGTCCATTTTAACAACCCTGCAGGTTCTTTAGCAGGGAAAATTGCCAAGCATCTCCAAGAAGGCAAAAAAAAATTGAAAGGAACATAGAAACTGTCTTGCAAGACATTGGGGTTATTATGTTTCCATACTATCGAAGACAGGAGATTTTTATAATTATCCCCAAATACGGCACTACCTCACCCTACCATCTCTGAAACTCTCAACTGCACCTAATGACCTTCAATTTTTCCTGTTCTCTTCTCTTGCCTCTCAAGCACAATCCTATGAAAGGCTTTCTGTATACAAAGTCTATTATGTTCCCCACATCACTTCTGATTATACTTCAAAACACACTTCGTGGATAAAACATTTTACACCATACCAAGTTTGGGAATGTGCTGTATAAAACCAAGTTATTTCTTTCTTTCATCTATTTCATAGAATATATACACACAAAGGCGCTATGATTGATAAAGGATAAATGATAAACATGTCCTCCATAATCCTATGAATATCGTCTCCACTTTGATGACTATCAAGTTATATATTTGACCATTTTACTTGTCTAATGTATGGTATAACAGAGAACTCATTATCGATCAGTTTGTGACTCATTTTGCTTGCGCTAATGACTTTAAATCATAAAGCTTTGTTGCTCGCACGGTGCACTAATTGAGAATTATTTTCTTCCATTTAACCAAACATTTGGTTTACATTTACTGGAAACTAATTAGACAACTTGTGCAGGTCACATTGTGATTGGTGGTCTAATATTTAGTTTTCTCATATAGCTAAAAAAGTGTCAGGACTATACCTTAAGATTGATGGTATTAATCTACACTGAATAATGTTTTTTTTTAACCATTGCGAACAATTGATTAATTAAATCTAATCTGTACTTATTGTTTAATTATCATCCTAGCATATTCAACAATTCGTTAGAAGAGTTTTGAAAGGTTATCTTACACTGTACGTAATTTTCCAAAGAATACAAGGATAACAATTGATAAAATGTCTGTCCTTGTGAATTTGTTATGTAATATAAAGGCTGAAGTCATAACTCACACTATGCATAAAGTTGTGAACTAAAATCTAATTCTACCAAATACTTTCTTCGTGGTCAGTGAGATAGGTTTCTTTTTCCAAATAAAGCTGATAAAATATCAGACCCTAAAGCATGCATATAAAATCAGGCAGAATAGATGTTTTGTGGTAGTGATGAATATGGCAGATAGAACAAACAAATCAAAACATTAATTATACTGTGTTACCTGCAAATTGGTTTCAGAAAATCTAGCCCAAAAGAGGTGACTACATATGAAGGTGATTCAAAATACAATGAAACCTGGATTGCATTTTAGGATCAATGTGACCCCAAATTAGCATCTTGTGAATAGTGTTTTGATTACAAGACAGTGAACAGAGAGTGAACCAAAAGCAAAATATTCCAAAAGCTTTAAATATGAACAAAATAAAATGCTGGAAACAGTTAGCAGATCAACCAGAAGCTGTGAAAGAACAAGTGAGTTTATTTTGGTGTGGTTCCATCATTAAAACTAGTATAAACTAGAGTGCATAAGCGATGTTTTATTTCTTATTCTTTCATGGGATTTGGACATCACTGACAGGTCCAACATTTGTTACCAATCTCAAATTAACTTTGAAGCTCGTTAGGCAATTTTAAAGTCAACCAAATTGCTGAGAACCTAAAGTCACATATCAGCCAGACCAAATAAGGACAACAGATTTCCTTCCCCAAAAAGTATTAGTAAATGAGTTAGGTTTTTACAACAATGATAATTTCATGAATTTCATTAAGTGAATGTCGATAACAGTAGCTGCTGTATTGGAAACCTTGGACATTGTCCAGTGACATAACCACTTGACCATCATCCCTAGGGGTCAGCGTTGGAACAATTGCTATGTTCAAATGTATACAACTAATTAGTACTGGGTACAGATCAAATAATACCAAACTTTGCATGCAATGCAAAAGTAGATTACTTGACTTGCAAAGAGATCTGTACACATTTTCTGGATTACATACATAGACAGATTAGTAAATAAAACCAAAAAAACTGCAGATGCTGTAAATCAGAAACAAAAAGAAGAGGAAGGGTTCTGAGGGTCTTTCCACAGATGCTGCCAGACCTACTGAGCTTTTCCAGCACTTTTTTTTGTTGTAGACAAATTAGTAGATTGGATAGGTACCTGTTAGTTTACATTTAATCACAGAATCGCCCAATGCTAATTTTTTTTGTCTGGGGTCTGTTTAAGGGTTGCATCTGTTAAGGGGCTTGTTAGTGGTTGGTGCACAACTGTGCAATGATAGTCAATTAGATAATTTAAGGTTTATTCAACATTCAGGTGAAAAGCATGCCGGCTCAACCATTCCATGTAAGTGTCCCTCAATCTTTCGTCCTTTAATCCCTTGAGAATTCTTGATTCCCTTCTCCATCATATGCATGTTTAGCTTCTCCTTAAGTGAATCTCTAATATTCACTTCAACCACTCCCTGTAGACGCTAGCTACTTAAGTAGAAATATTACTTCTGAATTCCCTGCTGGATTTATCAGTGGTTATTTTATTTTCATTGTCCCCAGTAACACACTTTCCAACAAAAGGAAACATTTCCTCTGTTGTGAAACATGAATCCTAAACAAAGTTTGTAATAGAACAAGTTTGGAAGTTATGAAGCTCTTTTCTTCAATTATACCTGCTTAAATTGTAAATCAAATTTCAAGTGGAGTGTTTATTCCTCAGGTAACATTAAGGCCATCAGATGCAAACCTGCCTTTTCAATCTGGAAATAGTTTCCATTCAGGCTTCATATTTGATTATTATAAACGAGTTACAAGGCCAGACTCATGGTAAAAAGTGTGTATTTACTATGTGTTACGCATGGATAGCTTTATGTTTTGATTCTGTTCCGAACATTGGTGAAATAGTTAGAAATCCGTTATTTAAAGATGTATTATTGCAATAGGTACTAACACAGCTAAAACATTTTGCAGGTCTCCTCTAGTTATTGGAGGTGTGGAGTTATAGAGATGAAATGGCTTGGACATTTCGATGGCATGGGAAGAGTGGCTTGAGGAGGGAATTGCATGGGATATAAATGATATAGGAGGGAATAGATGGCACAGGAATTGTGGATGCAATTAAAGAATTGGTGAACTACACAGATGTCTTGCAGATCTCCACTCCTTCAATGGCATGACATCATTGTATCTGTGTTTGCCATTTTGCAGGTGCAACAAATTAATTATAATCCAACACTTTCTATATAATGCTGTATTTTTTTCTTTTCGCTTAATTATCCAATCCTTTTCTGAATGTTAGTAATCTGTTTCCAATACTTTTTCAGGCAGTACATCCCAGATCATAAGAATTCAGTGTATAAATAAATCATGTTCGCTCTGGTTCTTATGCCAATCACCTTAAATCAGTTTCTTTGGTTATGGCTCATGATTGAGAGTTCTAATATAAAAGCAAAATACTGCAGATGTTGGAAATCTAAAATAAAAATGTCAGTAAGGCAGCATCTGTAGAAAGAAAGAGTTAATATCTCAGGTCAATAACCTCTCAATGGGAATCTGACTGTGCAATTGGGGGTTAGAATATACAATTAGGAGTAGCCATTTGGCACCTTGAAGGATGCTGGTTTGGCTATAGCCTCAAATTCACATTCTTGCCTAATCCTATTAACCACAGACTATGTAGCTCCACATTGAAAGTATTCAAATACCCTCATCCCCTACTCTCTGGGAAACAGAATTTGAAAACATTGTGATACAAGAGAAAAAGATTTCTTACCTCCACCTTAAGCAGAAGACCTCTAATGTTGTTCAAACTGTGTCCTCTAGTTCTTGCATCTCCCACAAAGGGTAACATTCTTTCGATATTCACCCTGACAAATCCACTCAGGATCTTATGTCTCAATAAGATCACCTCATATTTTTCTAAAGTCCAATGTACTCAGGTCTAGCCTATCCAACCTTTTCTCATACCTAAGACTTGGCTAGGGAGAGGGGATAGGCTAAGTGAACATTTTCTGAATTGTTTTTAATGCATTATTTAGATTAAATCACACAAATCAAAATGGCAGATGCAGCAGGGTAGGTAGCGTTCTGCCTCCCGAGCCCCTCTGCATCCTTTATCCTTTTCACTTGCATCTTCATCTTTTTCTTTTCGGCTGCTGCTGCCACCTTTTGTGGAGATCAGGTGGTCCTGGGCGGCTGGCAGTGGGAGTAGATAGCATGGGGCAGTAAGGTCGAGCCCTTGCGGAGTGCAAGTCCAGCGCAGCTAGGTGCTTACGAACTGTGGTATAGAACTGTTAATGCCGTTTCTTTGTTTTTCTACGTTTTAGTAAAAAGACTGTAATATTTAACTTTTTAAACGTTGTTTTCCTTATTTTTCTGCTTTGTAACCAAGATTCTGTGCCTAGGTACCTTTGTACCTAAGATGGCACCATAGGTGGCAACTTGTAAACTTTTCACTGTACTCATGTGAGTGTGTGTGACAATAAACCTAATGCAATTCAATTCAGCTGGCTATCAAAACCATTACAGCACATCTAGAGGAGAAATGGGACAGGTAAGAACATAAGAACTAGGAGCAGGAGTAGGCCATCTGGCCCTTCGAGCCTGCTCCGCCATTCAATAAGATCATGGCTGATCCTTTCGTGGACTCAAATCCGCTTACCCGCGTTCTCACCGCATCCCTTAATTCCTTTATTGTTCAAAAAAAACTACCTTTTTTTTTTAAAAAAGACCCTTCTGATGAAGGGTCTAGGCCCGAAGCGTCAGCCTTCCTGCTCCTGTGATGCTGCTTGGCCTGCTGTGTTCAGCCAGCTCTACACCTTGCTATCTCAGGTATTGCTACGCTCTATCTTTGGGACAGAAACCTTGCATTTCCAGATTCCATTCATACCTGTCCTATGCTATCCACTCAGGGCCATAACTCCACGCCAGGCCTATATGAAATTTATTATATATAGAGGGTAGGTCAATCATCACAGCACACAAATGAGAAAAGTACATAAACAATAAATGACTCCCACATTTTAATGAATGAAGGAGTTTAAAATTTGAAAGGTCTATTATGCAACTGTTGTATTGTGGAACTATCCATTGCATTACATAGCTGGAAAAAAAAAGACATGCAGGTAGTTCTGCTATAAAGCATGATTCATTAGTGCGAATTGGCTGTAACGTAATTGATGAATAGTGGACACTGTTTGGATAACATGAACTTTCTGCTGTACAGGTATAGCAATTTTCTGTACCAATTTCCCTATAACACGATTTTCTATAGCGCACTCACACAAGAACGCAACTATTGCATTATAGGAGAACTACCTGCATATCAAAAGCTTTCCGCCTTGCATTCATTAAGACAGATACAAGAATACCATATTTCAAAGGGAGCAACAAACATGTTTTAGAACAGTAAAATTACTCAGATGTTCAGTCCTAGAGTCATGATTTCACACTGCGTATGATCAGGATGTCATAATGCAGAGATAAATAGGAAACTGACAATTAACAAAAACAGCTCACTCGCTCTGCAACAAAAATGATTCTACCTTATCAATAATTTGTAGCAAGTTATCTCATTACAGTACATTCTGCATTTTCCTGAAAAAGTTGAATATGCTAACTTCAGTAGTTAAATTGCATTTTTAGTGTCTTCATGCCGGTTGAAGCAAAGACCATCAAACAACAGGGTAAATTCTAGCTGCTTGAAAGTTAACAATGAAAAAATTAAAACATTTTAAAAATTGTTTATTTTTCAGAAGTCAAATTTCACAAGTTAAACACATGTATTTTAATTTGATTAAAATAATCCTCCAAATCTGTAATGCAATAGCACACAGAAAATAAATCTCAAACTCCAGTTGTTTAATTATTTAATCACCATTCTTTCTGAATGTACCCGGCATTCTAAATGCTGCAGGTCTTCTACAGTTACTTCACGGAAAGCCAAGACTCTAGCAGTAGTTAGAGTTGGGTTAAATTCAATAGTCATTAGACAACAAAGGTCCACCAACTCCTGTTGGCATTTTTGTAACCCCACGGTTATCTTTTGCTGTTGATTAGGACATTTTATTGAGTTTCTCATTTCAGCTACTGAAAAACCAATCAAGCTTCTCAAAATGTTATCACCAAGTTCTACATCCATGTAGGCAGTACCATCTGATATTCTAGCTTTAATACTCCACAGTCCATCATTACTTGTGAGTTTGTCCAGTAAGGTAACAATGAACCCTTTGATTTGTACCACAGTTATTACATCAGGTTTCTTATCTAAAAGAATATTTAGGTATGTAAACGGTAGAGAATTCAATCCCACAAATTGATCGTTGACCTTTCTTCCATTCATATTGCTTATTCCTGCATCATCATTATGAAAATTGCCTCCAGTGCCAGAAGAACCTGAAATTACTTTAGACATGGTGCACAGAATTTCAGGTACAGAGTCGTTCTTTGGCCTTCTGTCAAAGGACTCATACAGCGTTAATGAATTAAGCTGTTCCTTTCTCAGTTCCGTAGTGAGAACAGTTGTATTATTTATTCCTTCCACAGGAGTAATGCCTGTCTTTTTCATGGAATTGTGATCATTTAGCATGGAACCCGGCCTTGCATTTTCAGTATGTATGCCACTTTTAAGAAGGTTAGCTTGGCTTTTTATTTGAGAGCCAGAAGTATTATCAGCAGCTAATACACTTTGCTCATGGCATGTACTGGGTCTGCTATCTGTTGCTTCTGCAACATGCTTTACGTTATTTCTCTGTGGCTGTTCTACTAAGGATTTGAGAGATTTTGGGGACTGGCTCATTGCTCTATCATGCTCAGTTTCTGCATTCAATTCACCCTGGATGAACAAATCATCAAATTCATCCATGGGAAACTCATCAAAGTCTTCATCATTACAATCTATTAATTCCCTATCTTCTCTTTGAAATCCTCTGGACATTTCTGGAGTCTGGGAGTCCATACTTTGCCATCTGCTGCTCAAAGGCTGTGTGCAATTGGAAACACAACTTAAAGTGCCAGTTCTACTACAATATCCACTTTCAGAATCAATTCTGGACTCCAAAAACAGATCATTTTCATCAAAACCAGCCAAAAGCTCATCATCCGAAGGTTCCAAGAGCTGAGGCATCCCATTAGTCCTTTCGGCTGTATTTTGATTATTATTCACTCTGGTTACAGCAGTATCATATGGTTCCCCAATTAACCTTGCAAGTAGTCTCTCTTGGGAGTTTTCTTCCATAAGAGATTCCACTTCACCCCCCAACATCCTTACATTTTCAGGTTTAATAAGCAGAACTCCTAATCGGCAGGCAATATTACCCAGCAACAAGATTTTTGTGCCTGGTAAAAGGCCGCTATGCAAAGCAGGAATAGGCTTATATTCCATACCTTGAAGCTCCTGGACTCCGTCCGTTAATTGCAGCATCAACATTCGGGTTGGTTTTGCTTCCCAAGATCTTTGCGATATTTGTGTTGATGTCACTTGTTCATTAGTAGTGTCCTTTCCCCTGATTTTTTGCAGCTGGCTGTATGCAGCTTGGCTGACATCAACTAGTGAATCAATCTGCAAGCAGTAAAATCCATTGAGGTCGCATTTCTGCATTTCAGAGATTCCTTCTGGCAAAATTGGATACTCCAGATCTCGGAGATCAGTAAGAAGCCATTGCTCAAAAACTTGTTTGTTGATTTGGGCCTGCGTTAAAGTAACACCTTGGTTCTCCTGTTGAATCCACTCTACACATGCCTGAAGCCAATGTGAAGGAACTTTGAGATGCCATGTTGCTTCCAACCAAGTTTCAATTCTTGCAGAGATCATTTTGGTTTTCTAAATTTCATTTAATGGGCTTGAACACCATACACAAACCTAAAAAGAAATCACAAGATATTTGCTTTGTTTTGTCTATTTGGTACTACATTTTAATGCCCTGTGCATACCTACTTGTTCTTCAATCAAGCATTTGGCAACACAATCTCTACAGCCTTCAGGATTAAGGATGGCAGGCACGAGGGTATCCTACCATCTACAAGTTCCCCTCCCAGTCACGTGTTACATCATCATTCCTTCATAATCACTTGATCACTAACCTAGTGATCTAGTCCAGTGTCACATAATCCACAACCTACTTAAAGGTAATTATGGTTTCAAAGTAAGAGTGCGTCTTCAATTGCAGCTCAGAAACAAATTTTAAAAATCCTTTGTAAAAGCCAACACTCTCAGTCACCTAGAGCCGCATACCTTACAATAACATCAATCTGACAGAATGAAATTGAATCACTTTTATATATATATGATGGGGCACAAGGAATTCTGCAGCAATAAACCCATTTCCAGTGTCACGAATGGTTGTCCAACCTCTCAAAGGCACCAAATCAGGAGTGTGATGGAATACTTCACTTGCCTAGATAGATGTAGTTCCAACAACACAAGAAGCTCAATACCATCCAAGACAAGGTAATCCATCCACAATCATCTATATTCAATTTGTTCAAAACTATAACACACAGTGGCAGTAATGTGCAACATCTACAAGATGCACTGAAGTAACTTGCCAAACTTCTGCTAAACATGCAGTTTGGCATTTGCCAAACCACGGCCTCTACGACCTAGTACAAAGCCAGCAGATGTATGGAAATACCATTCCATGTTCCCATTCAAGTCACACACCATCTTAATTTGGAACTCTTGTTGTTGGGCCAAAATCCTGGAACTCTCTTAACACTGGGCATGCCTAAACCCAAAAGACTCCCAGCAGCTCAAGCAGCTAGCTCTCTACCACCTCTAAGTTTCTAATTAGGGATGTGTAATAAATGCAGACCTAATCCAACAATGACCAGATTTTTGAAAAAAGTCATCAAAATTTCATTTTGACATCCTTGGTCAGTTATGGACCAGTGTCAATGGGTCAAATAAGCAACTTCTGCTCCTACATCATGGCTGATAATAATCCTTGAATTCATTTTCCTGCCTTTTCCCCATAACTGTTGATTATTTTTATGTGTAGAAATCTGCCTATCACAGCCTCAAGTATACTTAACAACTCAGCCTCAACAGTCGGCTACACTAAAAAATTCCAGAAATTTGTCACTGAGGATGTCACTAAAATCCTACTCATCTCTGCCATAAATGTATAATTCCTTGCTCAAAGATTACACCCTCTGCTTTTAGACTCTCCCACACAGGGAATCAACTTCTCTGCAACTACCCTGTCAAGTCCCCTAAGAATCGCTCAATAAGGTCTCGTCACATTCTTCTGAACCTTGAGTATAGATCTAGCCTATTCAATCCAAGGAATCCCAACATGTCTAGGATGAACCTAGTGAACTTTCTTTGGCTGTCTTCAATACCAATATATATTTCCCTATTAAAAGGGACCAAAACTGTTCACACTATTCCAAATGTAATCTGACTAATGCCTTGTATAGTATTAGCAAGACGCCCCTACTTTGATTCTACATTCGCTTTGAAATCAGAGCCACATTCCATTTGCTTTCTCTGTTACCCACTGAACTTGGACGCTAGTTTTTAAATGCACGTTCAAGGACCCCAAACTGCTCCCGGCTGCACCTTTCTCAATTTGAATAATATCCTGCTCGTATACTCCTACATTATATTCAGTCTGCCAAGTTTTTGCCTACCTAATTAACTTACCTGTATCCATCCGTAGTACTCTATTACCATCACTACTTGCTTTTCCACTTATTTTTGTCACCCACGAACCTGGCAACAGCACATTTACTTTATTACCAAACTGTAATACCCTCGGCATGGTTTTCATTTAAATTTTCTGTAAATCGTCATTGATGTCAGACAGTAAAGATGGACTGTAATCCACAGCGTCTTTCAAAACCCATACAGTTTAAGACAATAAGGTCCTCCACGACCATGCCTCATACGAGAAAGACTAAAACCAAAATACTACGGATGCTGGAAACCTGAAGTAAAAACGGAAAAATGCTGGAAACTTTCAACGAATCATGCACCTTATACGTAGGGGGAAACTTAACTGAGGATCCAAATAAGAAGTCACCGGACCCAACAGTTACTTATTTATCTCTCCAAATGTTTCCTGACCAGCTAACTATTTCCATCTATTTACTTAATTGAGGGAGATGGATTCAAACGGAAGATAAGGTAATGCATTTTTAAAAATGCGATTGCTAAATAAAGTAATCTTATCCTACATCTTTAGAAACTACTGCTATTATTGCAAGCGTTGAAACCCACAGGACGAGCAAACCGACTGGAACTCGAATCCATCAAAGGCCTACAAAGTAAAAGCTACTTGGACCAAAGCTGTTCTACCTCGACGATCAATACTCAACCTATATTAACGCTGCCCTCCAATGTCACGCTGTGTACGTTATACAAGTCCCGACCCCCCCGCCATTCCCTCCACCTTTCCTTCTCCAGCGACACCAACTACACTTTTTCCAGAATTTACTCTCCCGCCCGCGCGCCCGCGGATCCAACTCTCGCGACATCTCACAGTTCTTCATCGTTTGGTTGTTGTTTCATGATCTGCTCGCTACAACATACAGATATAAAAGAACAACTATATGAAACAATATTTATTATGCAGTCACGATTTTTAAAAAAGCAGTTCTAAAGGGCTATAACTTGAAATACTTGGTGAGAACCGTATACATGACATGTTTTATATAATTTTATATTTTAACCGACAACGGGGCCAACCGATTTGATTAACGGGTATATTGACCAATCGCAACAAGAGGGCTCTCCGGTCACGTCACCAGGGTGCTGGGCGGAGCTGCATCTGCACCAACCAGAGCCCGGGACCGCGGACTGGGGCTTCTGGGTAAAGCAGTCGGTGCCACACCAGAGCGATCCATTTTGTTTCGCTCGTCCTGATAGCTGAGCTCGGATCCTGTTCGCAGCTTTTAGCTTTGGTAAGGTATTAGACTTAGTAGCGTACCATACTTGATTTATTTCTGCTTTTCTGAAAAACAAAATCTGAACGTAGTCATAAATAGGCAAGAAACGTTCGCGTTTTTTTTAAGAGGAATGCGATTATTGGGAAGCTCATGTTCATCGTTAGCGTGGATGTTGTGGGTGGATGTGGAAGACATCTTACTTCGGTGCCTTGGTTTTTTAAAACATTCAGATTACCGCACGATAACAAAAATTGGCGATTTTTTTTTCTTTCCGAATCGAATAACTTCCTTTTTTTTTAGAAGTTTGTCTGAAATGTATGAAACCACCACGGAGTATGGGCCTAGTTGGTGTGGCTGATTGCGGCCTTATTCCCTGATGCCGTCGTTTGTCGTCTCGGACTCTTTGTCGAGTCACGGGGTAAATGGCGGCGGGCTTCATCCTCCCTCCTTCCCTCCCCCTCCCCCACTGAAAAGGAAAAGGCAATCGATCGCGAGTGCCTCAGAGTACGAACCGCGCCGCCATTTTAGAGACGGTTGTTGTCGGAATGGCTGTCGGGTTCTGGAGGTGGTTTGGGTTCGCCCTTTCTCCCTGAGGCAGAGAGGGAGGGTGCGAGCGGGATCCGTCACCGCCGCCAATTGGACAACGGATCGGGCCGTAGTGCAATTGATTCGGTCCCTGATCCTCGGCACGTTTCGCTGTCTCATTGCATCGGCCATTTTGAGGTTGTTCACTGCAGCTGGAGGCAGTGGGTTTTTATTGAGCACAGACCTCTTACGCCGATCACAATATTTGCGGCCGAAATGGTGGAGGTAGTCTTCCTCCGTGACATTTTGTCGTTGACCATGTGTTAATGTAAACCGTCTGGCTAGACGGGGCCGTTACTTTGCCGCTGTTGTTTAATAATTACCATCCTTGTATGTTACAGGTTCTGAGATATTCCCGCTCCATTTGCATCACGATGGCGCTCGAGTGGCCGGATTTCATCCGACACGCGCTTTTTTGTTTCGCCCACGTGTTGCTTTATATTTAGGGGGCTACAGTTTATGTCTTGGGCCATACGTGATGTGATAAATTTCTCATTTTGAAGAAGCCGAAATTTGCATCTGAAACCCCCAACGTCCTAAGACGATTTAGCATCAGATTTTAGTGTTCGTAGTTGGCTCATAAAAAATGTTATGTTCCCATTCTCTTCAGGCGCTCAAACCATTTTGAGGTAAATTAGGCGCTCAGCCTATTATTCCAGAACGTGTCTTGGATTGACGTTAAGTTCAAGTCTGGTTTTGGTCTTGAAACCAGATTTCTTCTGGGCACATATATATAAATTCTACCACCATTTACAAGTGGATTTTTTTTTTCTCAATTTAACAAGTTGGGATGTTAGTTCTATCAAAACACTTTCTTTCTGATCCCAAAGAAACAAAAATTGGCTGTAATTCCACCGTTTGCTTTAGGTGGGGAGAAAATGTCACATGATAAATATGAATTGAATTTGCAAGTTTAATTTAAAATGCAGAGATAAATGTGCAACTGCGTGTTTAAAACCAGTATCCCTGTCCTAAATTATTCCATAGCTTTGACAGTTGAGTTTACTAAGGAATTGAATTGTTAGGGAAATAATTCTGGATGAATTTAGACCTCTTTCTTCCCCACCCACCCCACAATTGCACTAGTGGCAACATTTATAGTTTAGTGCTAGCTAGTGACTTGCACATGATGCTTATCTCAGTCTTGTTGTCTTAACATCTTCATGGTTTGAAGTCCTCTGCTTCTTCCATGAACCGAAGCGCACCAGTTCCCCAAAACCATAGCAGTCTTTACTGATTTCTGGTTAACTTAATGTGCTAGTTACAGATAAAAGGACGCAGCTACGGAGACTGTCCTATAATTATAGAAATGAGAGCCAGAGTGGGATAGTCTTTGTGACTCAATCTTAGAATGACCCATCTATCAATGGAGACTATCAAGGCTGTTCTTTACTTCTGTAAAGTAAGCCTTCAGTCGTCTAAACTCTAACTGATCCAACATTGTCTTCATTGTAACTTGGGGCCATTGTCCCACAAATTAAAGTCAGTCTCCTCTGGGTGCTCTGGTTTCCTGCCACAGTCCAAAGGTGTGCTGGTTAAGTGGATTGGCCATGCTTAAAAGTATCCTATGGTGTCCAGGAATGTGCAGATTAGAGGGTTATCCATGGTTTTAAAACCCCATATGGGGATATGGGATGGGTCTGGGTGGAATGCTGTTGGTGCAGACTTGTTGGGCACAATCTGAGCTAATGGGATTGTAGAATTCTAATTTTTTTTCCTACACTGATAAAATAGTTAACCCTTTGCAAACTTGACCAAAACTAATCATACTTTGGATGACATCTCACTAAGACCATGCATGTCTCCAGTAAAGCACCCCTCGTCCTTTTTATTGCATTTCTTTTACAGTAAACCTGAAAATTTCACTTGTTTTTCTAATCACTTGCTGAACCTGCATGCCAACTTTAAGATTCGTGTGCAAGTGTTTCTTGTGTTCCTTTTGGTAAAGTATACTAGTCCTCCCCAACTGTATCAGCACAGTTTCCTGCTCTTGCCCAGAATTTGCTTCAGTTTTCCATCTCCTTTATGTTCTGCAGTTGTGGTATTTTACTAAACGTTATTGGCAACTTGCCATTCTTTAGAGGATGGCATGCCTATAATTAGCTTTGAGAGTCAGTGATCTCAATGATTACCTGAACAATACCTGTCATCCTGCCTTCCCTTTCTGGTTTCTGTATATCCATTGTGATGTGGTTTTGATTTTTTGATAGTCACAGAAGTGTTCAGCGTGGGAATGGACCCTTCAGCCTAACTTGTCCATGGCAACCAGTTTTCCTAAACTGACCTAGTCCCATTTGCCAATGTTTTGGCCCTTATCTCTCTCTCTTTTTTCCTATCAGTGTATCTGTCCAAATGTCTTTAAGTTTTGTAATTGTACCTGCCTCTACCACTTCCTTTGGCATCTTGTTCCACGTATGTGCCACCCTTTGGAGCAAGTTGCCCCTCTTGGTCTTAAATATATGCCTTCTAGTTTTGTCTTGCAGACTAGCTGCATAACCAACCTCCATCGTTAAAAAAGTCTTCCCCGTTTTCTCGGCATTCTAAAAGAGCTGTTTTCCCCATGTGTGCGGGCAGCAAAATATCATTAATGGGTAACTTGAAGCTTTAATAATGGCCCATGTGCCTACCAACAATTTAGTAAACCAGTACCACCTTACACTCAATTCAGTATGCTGTATTTCCTGTTCAGTATGGTTGGCAAATTGGGGGGGAATCTGTTCCATGCCATTTTGAATTTACTTCCTTGCACATCTAGATTTTTTTTTGTCCGTAACCTGTTCCGGCCTTCCAATGAACCTCTTCATGAGCATGAAGAGCACCATTTGTTCTGAACTTAATACTGTCATTTTTAAATTCAATTCATGGGCATTTTCCCATTGTTTTTTTTTTAAGTTTGAATCTTGTTTTTCAGGTACTTGCATTTGGGTTAATCTTTTACCTGGCACTTACACTCTTGGGTAAATGTTTTCATCAGTGCCATTGTACTTTTTTGATCCATGAGGTCTTTCAACCTTTTATTCTTCCATTTTGACAGTGTATAACTCACATGTTTCTACCTGTCGGTTTCTGAAGAAATCGGTCTAGTCAGTGTTCACTCATTCTCTCGACAGGTGATGTCAGATTTGCTAAGTTTCTAATACTGTTTAGTTTATATAACATGTAACTTTTTGTCTTGTTTAAATAAACTGGCTTATCCAAAAACACGACTGAACTAAAGCAAAGTGATTCTTAGTGTGAAAGTGAATACTGTAAATCAAGCCATCTTGAGTTGTGATAATAAACATACTGTGCTGCCATGTAGTGTTTAAAAATCATGTAATGAAAAGATTTGGAATTGTGCACATTGGGGAAAGAGGTTTAAATATTATTTGTTGCAGCTAATATTTTCACGCTTTCTGCGGGCCTTGTGCAAGAAGACTGAAGTTCATTCATTGCATTTGTTTGAGGTCATATGTTCAGGATGAATTGAGCACCTAAAAAAGCTCTTTGTATCTTGAATTGCATTTTTTCAAAATTAAATAAATACAAGAAATTCACTTTTGGGTGAACTTATAATTTTGATTAATTCAAATTAATATTAATCATGAGTGACTAATAAGAACAATACTACTTTCCTGTAGTCTATATTGGATGAATGACTTGCTTTAGCAACTGAGTATTAAATAATTCGGGGAAAATTTTGTCTTACAGACTAGCTGCAAAACAAGTTTTGCGTATTAATCGCAGTACTTGATACCTAAAATGGAAACTGATCAGCAAGACATCAAATATAACAGCCCAGAGACCAACGGTAGTAGTCTTAGCCCTGGTTCTTGTATGTTTTGCTTTTTTTGCATTTCTTGTATTGATAGTAATAAGATTATTAACTTTTGCACTAATGTTACCTTGATATGACATGAACTGATTTTGTATTTAATTGTTTTCCTGAAGTGATATAGCAGTTTTGAATCAAGTTAAAGTTTGGGAATATTGTCTGCGTGTGCATAGGAGAAAGTTGCATTGTGTGAACCTTTTGAATGAGTTGGAGAAATGTTTTCCTCATTTGTCTGCAAATTCTTTCATTTCTCTTCCCATTTAATCAGTTTGCACCTCACATTATGTGCCCTACCATGTTCTGTGTTTTTCCACTGTATGTCTTTCTAACTGCAACTTCTGTTGCACCCTCCAGTGTTCGTACGGTTGGTTACAATCATAGCAACTTGAATGTTGTTGTACGTCAAGATTATTCCATTGTCCTCTGGATCCCCAACCTCTGCTTGATTTTGACTTTCTTTCTATACGCACCACCATTTTCAGAATCTGACTCTCTATTGACATTGCACATGCCTTTCAGTAATCTTACCATCTTAAGATCTCTTACTGGGGTCATTTTACTGTTGAAGTCTCTACATGTTTTACCCACCCATTTATAAATTCATCTCACCAAACAACATTCTCCCTTGGCTGACCATTTATCTTTCACTGTGAAGTGGTGTACCGCACTGACGGCTGTGTATTGCAAACATTGGCCAATCCGCACTTCTAAAGATGACAGCTAACTTTCCAATAAAAATGACTTCTCTCCACAGATGAATAATTGCTGTCTAGTGTTTTACACTAAAATCTGATCCAGTAACTAGAATTGTATATAGATAACTAGAATTGTATGTAGACAGTACAAATTTAATTCAAACTTTTCTAGTTAGATATTAAGTTTTTTGACCAGATTCGGCAGATAATGTAACAATTGTATTAAATGAGAACAAATTGCATGTGATATTGGAGTGTGCATTTTCTAGGTTGGATTGTTGAACATTGCTGTTACCTTGCATAGAAGGTAAGTGGGACAGTAAAGCAATATGGAAGGACTTGTAGGTTATTTTGTTCTAACCGTGCTCTTAACTAAATGTTAACAAATTGTACAACCAGGGTGCAAATGAAGCACTGAATTGCCAATATTTTGATGTTAGACTTAATGTGCCATAAATGTTTACATGAAGCTTGATATTTTAAAAAAAACACGCAAAACTTTCAGGCAAACGTCCTGCTGAGGACCATGATGGAGAGCAAGCCTTTAAGAGGTCTCGGAATAATGACCAGTGTGTGGAACTACGACTTCTGTTGCAGAGCAAGGTGAGAACTTTCTAGTTTCAAGCAGTGGGTGATTGGCAAACTGTTTCAGTATTTAATGTTGAGTAGAATAAGAGGATACATAACTGTATTTGGACATTTGAGTGTTACTTTTGAATGCACAAAGATGTAGCGAACATTGCTTAGAATTTAACTTTGATTTCTTTTTAAGAATGCTGGAGCAGTAATTGGAAAAGGTGGCAAAAATATCAAGTCATTGCGTACAGACGTGAGTATACATCTATAGTGTAGGTTAAGATGTATGAGATCTAGTGCTTAAGTCAATAACTTTTTCAGTAAGTTGGTAACTTGTAACTGAAATTTTGCTGTCTTCATTGTGTTGTGATTATATTGATAGTCAGTCAGTGAAACTATGAACATTTTAAAATGAGTTAATTATACTGTTCTGGGAGGACAGAGCCATTTGTAATATTGTGTAATCTATTATTCTGAAATTTTATAGATGGGCTAGATCTGAGGAGATATCATTAAACACTTTATTAAAAAACTAGGATGCAGTTTTAAATTTATCATAGTTGAGTGTCTTTAAGGTGTCCATATCTGTAACAATCCTTGATTGCAGCTTATCCTATTTGTGATCTACAATATTAAATGGAGAAACATTGCAGGTGGCTAGTATAATCCAGAGTTTCCCAGAGTCAGAACTTATCTTTTTTTTTAAAGATGTCCATCTGTTCTTACTTCAACAGCTATACAGATGTACGTGAAGGACAAAGACTGCTTTATGTAAAGAAGAATGCTTGATATGAAATTGGGTATAGAACAGT
The DNA here is from genome assembly GCF_021869965.1 of Rhincodon typus. NCBI lineage: Eukaryota > Metazoa > Chordata > Chondrichthyes > Orectolobiformes > Rhincodontidae > Rhincodon > Rhincodon typus. The sequence continues at coordinate 55,803,039 of NC_063334.1, forward strand.
GTTAAACTATGTTTCCATAGATGGGAGGGAATGTTTTGAGAAAAATGAAGTTGAACAGAATTGTAATTTTTATATTAGCTAGCATAAATAGATGCCCTGTAGCAGAATAGGTTTAATGTTAACTTCTTTTAGTGATTTGTATTTATTTCCCTTGTTATAAGGTGAAATACTGTTTAAAGTAACTGTTTGTTCTAAAATTATAGTTATGAAGTGTCTCGTAGAGTCTTCAGAAGTCTGTACAGAGGATATATAGAGTGATGAGAATAGATTTTTTTAATATCATTCAATTAAAATTTACTCCTTTTCCCCCCTCTTCCCTCTCCTTGTTTTTTTGGCCATTTATCTCCGTTGCCCTTGTACTGGATCGACATGTTCCCTGCGTTGCCCATCATGACGTTGACCCATCTGCCCCTTGAACGCCCATCTGAATACCCTGGTTGGCTATGCCCATAATGTGCTCAAATGCCAATGGGCACCAATACCTGAACTTCACTGAATGCCCTTGCCCAATGCCAACAACCACGAACGCCTTTGTGACCAATGCAGTACAATGCCAGTGTATCAGTCCCAGACAGCAGTGGCCCCGAGCGGTATGTCCCAACAGTTTATGACTCACTGCCTGATTAGAACAAGGAATTGTATCTATATAACCTGAATTTGTTGTTATTAATTAGTAGTCCCTTATAGAAAGTGTACTGTTTTCAAGTTATTTTCTGTCTATTTTCCCCATTAAGTCTTTTGTGGCTGGTCTTTATTACGTGAGTTGCCCACCCAGAGCAATCCACTAATTCATTTTAATGGAAGGAGCACAGCTTCAAGTGTTGCATATTTGCTGCATTTTAAATCATTTGTTAAATCTGTCTTTCCTGCACTATCCTTGTACATCTTGCTCCCCACATTCATAGTCTTACAAGCTAACTTCTGTCACCATTCACTTCTTCACTTTCATTTGTTCTGTCTCATTTTTTTTTTTTTTTACTTTTTTTTTGTTTGATTTCCTGCAGGGGCATAGTGCTGTTACCACAACTAGTTTCTTAACCTTTTTTCTCCAAACTTGTCAAACACCTCTTTTAATGCTGTACTCCATGATACTCACATTCTTCTGCTTTTGCCTATGAAAAGGTGTGCCAAAATTGCTAATCTATTTCCAGGGGTTTCTCAAATTGCTGGTGGTGGGGAGGAATGATTTTTTTCCACTTTCTGCTCTCAGCTATACGTCGTTTTTCTTGCCCACTTAATCTGAGCCCTTCCAGTTATCCATTTTTTCCAAAGCTGTCTTAATTTGAAACATTAATTAGTTTTAAATTTGCATGTTTATTAGTAAATATTTATAATGGGGGTTACTAAATACTTATTTAAAATTTAATTGTTAATGTGTGAACTGAGTAAATGTTACATTGTTTCAGAATGCTATGAATGGCTTACTCACTGATTTTGTTTCCTTTCTTCTCCTTTAAATTGTCAATGGTTTAAAAAAATTTGGCAGCATATTGAGTATAAATGCAGATATTGAAACAATTGGAGATATATTATCGAAGATCATCCCAACTTTGGAAGAGGTGAGTTGTGTTCTTTCTTCAGAAAGTTACAATGTAAATGAGATGTAGCCTTGCAGTTGTAACAGTTGAGTTACATTAGCAGTCTACAACTCGGCTTTAAAGTCAATGAAAACATGTAGGAAACCTGGATACCAGTTCAAGAATTTTATGCTTCTGTTCAACTTTTGACCTTACAGTATCAACACTATAAAGGAAAGGATTTTGACTGCGAACTAAGAATGCTTGTTCACCAAAGCCAAGCTGGAAGCATCATTGGCGTCAAGGGAGTAAAGATAAAGGAGCTGAGAGAGGTAGGTCGTATCGCCTGTTTTGTGTGACAGGTATTAGTTCTGATTATTTCAGTGAAGAAAATATTTTGCTTCTAGCAAGATTATTGTATCCACATGCATCTGGAAGTCCACTGGGTTTATTTTCTGCATGTCTAAAATTCCTGTCTGGAATTTGGTCTGAAAAATCTGTCTAACCATTTTGAGGCTGCCTTGATGAGGCAGATTCTCAACGCTTGGGCTTTGCAAACCATCAGAGCTGTCTTAAGAACTAATACAACTTTAATTCTGTGGTTACCTATTGAGGGCCAAGGTAGGACTACATTGTGGTGCTGTGAAATTTTGTCATATCTAAACTAGTGGTAAATTAATATTCCATTGTCTAAACTTTGAGGTATTTTGTTGTAAGTTGATTTTTCTCCTTGATTCTAGACAACACAGACAACTATTAAACTGTTCCAGGAGTGTTGTCCTCATTCAACAGATAGAGTCGTTCTGCTTGGTGGTAAGCCAGACAGAGTGGTGGAGTGTATCAAGATTATCCTGGGACTATTGGCAGAGGTTGGCGTTCTTTATCCTTCTGCATTTACATGAAAGTATTGTTTTACTGATCTTTGTTCACATGTATTCTGTAGTGAGGGAAAGTAATTGGTAAATTTAAAGTTTGGCTTTAAATTTTTCATGTAGGGCTTGGCTGCTAATTTGGGAAACGATGACTGCTGGAATGATATTGACTTTAAGGGATTGGAAGCTGTTTGGGTTTTGATGTAGAGTGAAATGTTAATTTCAAATAACATTGAGATTTCCCACAAGCAAGCAAGTAACACTTTTTTTTTTGTCTCAAGTCTCCCGTCAAAGGACGTGCACAGCCATATGATCCAAATTTCTACGATGAAACCTATGATTATGGTGGCTTTACAATGATGTTTGATGACCGAGGAAGACGTCCAGTTCCCTTTCAGATGCGTGGCAGGGGTGGGCCCCATCCTCCCTCTCCTGGATATGAGCGCAGGGGTCCCATGGGACTTGCAGGCAGAGGAGGCCGTCCAATGCCCCCACCCAGAAGAGATGCTTATGATGACATGAGCCCACCGACACGTAGGGGCCCACCACCTCTGCCTCGTGCTGCAAGAGGTGGTAGAGGTGGTCGTATTCTTCCTCCCCCACCTCCACCTAGAGGGTAAGCTTGCTGTTACTGCTGGCAGCACTGATCACAAACAATCCTTCAGGATTGTCGTTTATTTTCTACCAGTGTATGCAGTATTCGCATGTTTATTATTTGCATGACAACTTGCAATAGCTTCTGTTTTGAAATATTGGAGTTAGTCTGATTTAATTGATTTTAATTTGACAATTCAAGATATTAAATTGGCCTTCAGTAAAAAGTTTTTTAAAAAAAAATGCAAACAGCAAATGTTTGTATTGAATGGATACATTGTGTATCAGTTCATACTGTATCACCATGGAACAATTTCCAGCATATTTTGCTGGAAACAAGTTAAATGTGATTCAAAATAGTTAATTCATGATGTTTGCTATATTGTTTAGACAACAGGCTGTACCATCCTGACTTGCCAAAGTAGTCTGGATTTGGGGCAGTTGCTGTGTTTACAAATAGCTCCTATTTCATTGTAGTGACCGTACTCTCTATGGCAGGAACAGAATGAATGATCGCTATGATGGAATGGTGAGTCTTGATTTCTTCTTAAAACCTGTCTTCCTGGCACTAGCTTTAACAGGTGCACATGGGTAGCATTCTTCTCTCCCTAATGGTAGTGGGTAAAACTTCAAACTTCTTAAGTTATTTTACAGCTGCTTGCATATTGGAAAAGGAATCTCACTTTTGGGTGTGTTATGGCTTAGTGCAGACTATTACTGCAGTTATCTGTCTAGCTTTTCTTTGCCCACCCACCCTGTACTTAATGTGCAATTAAATTTATTGTTGCTGGTGTTGTAATTGTTTGTTTAATATCTTGTATGCTAGTTGTAGCCATGGTTAAATTTGGAGGTTATTTATTTATAAATATCTTTAATCTAATCTATTTTCTCTTGTGTTCCCCCCACACCCACCAAAATATCCTCATGTGTAGGGTGGTTCTGGATATGGTGAGTTTGCTTTATTCTGTTGTTCAAGTATATTAATTAGATTATTTTATCTAAGTTTTTGGTTATTTGAGATTTTCTTAATTGGTTTTCAGGTAGCCGTGGTGGATATGGAGATTTGGGAGGCCCGATCATTACTACACAAGTCACAATCCCTAAAGATGTAAGTTGTATTTCATTTAAATTCATTACCAAGCTCCTGTATAGCAAAGTATGTTAATCGGGTTGTGTCTAGGCTAAAAGTGATTATCCAAATCCACTTCCAGTATTCAGTGACAACCATTTGTCAATTTTATTTGCTCTAAAATTCAAAATGTGGAATATATTGTTGACACAATGGTATGCGTAAGCAATATTTTTGGGCTAGGTAGTTTATGCATTTCTCACAATGGATTTAAAATTTGAACATGTGGCTTTCTCTCTATATTTCCTCTGATTTTGCATTTAGTCACTAGTATAGCTTAATTATTGAACAACAGCTCTTCTAGGATGTTACCGTGCAATAGGCCCAGTTCAGTCTAGGGGGATTTCAGTTCATGCAGGGCTGTTTGAGAAAGTAGTTGCATGTTATAATATGCATCAACCAATCACTTTTTTAATGTAACAGCTGGCTGGTTCTATAATCGGTAAAGGAGGTCAAAGAATTAAGCAAATTCGTCATGAGTCTGGAGCATCTATTAAGATTGATGAACCTCTTGAAGGCTCTGAGGATCGCATAATCACCATTACAGGCACACAGGACCAGATCCAGAATGCACAGTATCTGCTGCAGAACAGGCAAGTAGTAATAAAGGGTGCTTTTTATTTTATTTAGCAACTAAATGGACTTCCTCTTTCTATCCTTTTTTGTCTGTCGGGCAGAGATAAGACTTGAGCACCATTTCATTTAAGTTTTCATCATTTGAGATCTGACTTTAGAGCTTAGTTTATTCACTGCCAACTAAATTCAACAAATGGTATCTGCTGTTTAAATGTTTTTAAAAATGCCTTTTTGTGAATAGTAAATTTCACTTGTATAATAAAACTTCATTAATTTTAATGATAAGTATAGAAGATCAGTCAACTTGGATTGTGGTCTGGTTCTGTGTGGAAGACTAGTGATTTTGTTGTTTTTGACAGTTGGATTGACAACAAATCACAGTCTACCATATAGCGCAGATCATATCTCTCCAGAAAGTTCTGTTCAATCTTCCAGTAAATAATTAATCTTCTGCAACAGCAAACTACCATTTTCTGTCATCTTAAATTATAATTCCTGTGCTGTGCTGTCCTGTTTTATAAACAAGCTTTGGTTAACTGAAATTTTAGTGCTGGGTCGAATTGATCTGCACTCGCACCCGAACATTGATTTGAAAAAAATAATGTTTGGTCAAATTAGTTTATTTTTTTTTACCTGGTTTCTCCCCAGTGCAGCTACAGCAGCCGCTTTGCGCCCTTAAGCTGACCCGTGCGTTCAGATACCGCAGCTCCACACGAGATAAGGTCAGTTTGGTAGTGGGAATGGTTTTGTTTTGGTGGTGGAAAGGGTCAGTTTGGGAAATTGAATTTATGCACAATTGGGTGTGCAATATTGCTGATAACCTCTGAAGGCAAAGATTTCCTTCAAGTTCAGAATATCAAACTTTCGACCCAGCACTAGTGAATTGCTTTAATTGCATGATTTGAAAGCACAGTTTTATATATTGAACAGTGTTGGAAAATGTTCTGACCAAACTTAGGCAACCAGAACTAATCCCTGTTGCAGTAAAATTCCTGAGTTTAAATGTAAACTTATGGGTTGGAGGTTTGGCTTTCGTTTTGGCCATTTTTAGTGAGGATATGGTATGGGTCAAAGTAAATTTGAGGGGCTTATCTTGATGTCTGAATTTTAACAGTACCAAATCTCAATCTAATTCTGTGCTTTCCTTTTCACAGTGTGAGGCAGTACTCTGGGGAGTTCTTGTAAAACAAAAAAGCGGAGAAGATTGAAGGAATACATCACTGCTTTTTTGTCACTGCTTTTTGTTTGAAGAGCCAACATTCCTGCTTACATAGATCACACTGGGAGCATAGATCATATTCTGCTTTTCATCATTTGTCATGTTTTAATTAGTGAACCTTAGCACAGCTTAGACAGTTTGAATTTTCCAACAGTGACAGTGGATTCTGGGTTTTATGTTTTGTTCTGAATGTTTCAGTGGTTTATTGTATTTTCCTGTAATATGGTAACATTAAGATGTACACTGTTTATGGACAATAGTACTGGTAGTTTAAATGTGCCAGATCCATTCAGTAAATGTGCAGAATGCAATCTTGTTTTGTAAGGAACATTTTATGGTTTTTAAAATAAACTAGGTAAACTAAACTTGTGTATTTTGCTTGAGGATGATTTGCTCCTCATACTTTTGCTAGCTGGGAAGATCAGTGAGCAAAAGTTGACTCAAGTTGCCAATGCAACTGGATGGATCCCTCTCAGCCGTTTTTATTTGGAATGATAGCTAGAATTGCTTATGCTCACAAGAATTGTCTTCCACTGATTGCTCTAATATTAAATGTTATCCTAGTTTGCTCAGAACTATTAAAATGTCTCCACTGAGATCATTTAAGCATTTCATTGTAACCTATGCAAATTGTTACTACTGTATCAGATGTTCTGGAGTAATCAAATAGCTGAACGAGATTGATCTAATACAGAAACTTGAACTAGTCTGGTGTTATAATTGAACTGAAGCAGCATGCATGGAGTTAAGGTAAGGTTCTGGTAATTGATTAAAATGAAGGCTGCCACTTTGCCATGGAACTGCTGGCCTGGATCTTAAGGTAATTTTTTTCTTGTCACTGGATTGGAATTGCAACCAAAGATTAGCCTGTTTGAAATAGCTAATGCTACAGGAGTTGCTGGTGTATGACTTACCAGTTCTGCTGGAATAGAGAGTTTGATTGAGAAGTGGCCTATGTGACCCAAGTGAAAAAATGGAACTGACCTGTCCTCCTCAATGTAAGGAATCTGCTTGAGGGGTAAGTGCAGAGCAGCAGTTCAGTACTCGTAGCTGTAATGGACTGGAGAATATTTTTGTCCAGGTGTCTGATCAACTTTGGACATTGCACTCTAAGAAAAACAGAGAAATTTTGGGGATAGCAGGAACTGCAGATGCTGGAGAATCTGAGATAACAAGGTGTAGAGCTGAATGAACACAGCAGGCCGAGCAGGGAAGCTGACGTTTCGGGCCTAGACCCTTCAGAAAAATCGAAATTTTTCTGAAGAAGGGTCTAGGCCTGAAACGTCAGCCTTCCTGCTCCTGCTTGGCCTGCTGTGTTCATCCAGCTCTACACCTTGTTATCTTAGAGAAATTTTGGGTATGTGATGACTATTGATGACTTAAAGCAATGCCTGATGTTAGGTGTCTCGAGCAGCTTTTCCATATACTATGCCAATCAGAATTTTGACATCTGAGAGCATATTCTGACAATCTTGTTCAACCTGACTATACAATCAATTCGTTTAGGAAAACTTTCCAAATCAGAAGTCCAAGACTTGGGAATTACTACATGTTAAATGTGAAAAATCATCTAATGACTAGCAGACTAAGACTCTGTACGCTTCGTCCATTCTTTAATTTTGTGTTATGCATACCACACTCTTTGGAACTGGTAGTAAGGTGTTAACCATGTTAGGTGGCATTCCAGAATTTTTGACTGTGACAGGTGGAGGAAGAGGAAGGCAATGTAGTTGTAAGTCAATGGTTTATGATTTGGAAGGAAACCTGCTGTTGATAATATGCATTTGCTGCCTTACCCTTCCAGGTGGTAGAGTTCCCAGATTTGGAACATACTGTGAAATGACTGGTTTTGCTGAGACCAGTAAATTTAGGTTTGTTTTTGTGTGGATTGATGGGGCCTTTAGCCTGTTTAGCAGAAAGGTTACCTGCCAGTTCAACCCTGGTTGTTCTGATCTTGCCAGTTACGTATGGCTGAGATTTATTTTGCGAACAGATGAGTCATTCATTCTTTTTGAAGTTTCCAAAAAAAAACACACACACCCTGGTCTGAGATGTTTAGCATATTTGAGCCTTCCTGGTCTTTTTTTTTCAAGAAAGCCCACATGAAGATGGCTAGTTTGGACAGATTGAGGAGAATTGTCCTCTGCGTTCCCCAAAAGTGTTTCTATTAGTGCAATATTTTATAACTTTGATTCATGTTTCCAAATGAAGTCCAGTCCAGTCCAAGTCTTTCTGATTGGGAACAGAACTAGAAAAGACTTAAAGCAATTATTTTCATGTCATTTTCCCACATGATTTGCACCTTTACAGCATGAAGTGGCCATATCTGCTAAAAGTTTCTTAAAACTATTCTGGTCTTGCCCATTTTAAGATGTGAAAGTTAGCATATCCAGTCAGTGTTAATATTGATAAAACATTCCTACCAATATCAGTGTTTAAGTACTTTAGAAATGTTATTTGTATTGCTCCATCTCATAATTTGGACACAGCAGCAGATACTGTTCATGTTCGCATTCAGTTTTTATTGTGAATAAAGACATGGAGGCAAGGGAACTTGGGAATATTGATGTTTTAAACAGTCCACATTATAAGAGGAGAGGATAAATCTCTGACCTGACCAACTGTATCCAAAGACATTAGGGAAGAAATTGCAGGCCACTAGCAGAGATGCTTGTATGATCTGCAGCCACAGGTGAGCACCCAGCCTCCAGTCTGCTGGTACATATTGTACTTGGAGATGCTGTCAGGGGAAGCCGAGGAACTATAGACTGGTGAGCCTGACGTCAGGTGGGTATGTTTTGAGGGGATTCTGAAAAGATTTACATTTGGAGAGGCAAGGTGCTGATTAGGGATAATAACCATATCATTTATCTGTGGGAAATCCTCTGGCTTGAGTCTTTGGGGATGTAACCAAAAAAGGTTGAGGGCAGAGTGGTAGACGTCGGTGGACTTTACTAAAGCCTTTGACGAGGTTTTGCATGGTAGACTGATTACAAAAGTTAGATCACCTGATTCGGGGAGAGCTTGCCAATTGGATACAATTAGGTTGAGGGCAGAAGACCAAACAGGGAGGGTGGGTTTGGTGGAGGCCTGTGACCAGTGGTGTTCTGCAGGGTTCGGTGTTGGGTTCACTTTCGTTATAAAAATGATTTGGATGAGAATTGAAGGGCCATAGCTGGGACATTTGCAGATAACACCCAAATTAGAATAGTGGACAGTGAACGTTACCTAAGAATACAAAGGCATCTTAATCAGTTGGGTCAGTGGGCTGAGGAGTGGCAAATGGAATTCAAAATGGATTCTAGTAAAACATACAAGGGCAGGACTTAACCGGTTGCTGGTAGTGCCCTCAAAACAGACCTAGGGTTCAGGTACATAGTCCTTTTGAAAGTTCTATCGTAGGTAGACAAGGTGGCTAATGCTCACTCCTTTTTGAGTATAGGAGCTGGGATGTTATCTTGAGGTTGTACAGGAGATGGGTGAGGCCACTTGGAGTAGTGTCCAGTTCTGGTTGCCATGCTGTAGGAAGGATGTTAAATTGGGGAGGGATCTGAAGAGATTTCCCAAGATGTTACTAGGAAGGGAGGGTTTGAATTGTAAAAACAAACTGGGCCTATTTTCCCCAGAGCATAGGAGGTTGAGGGATGATATTAGATGTTTATGCCCTTTGTTATTTTATAAGTTGAAAGCAAGAGACTTGTTCTAGGTGGGCAAACTCAAAAACAGGGGGCATATTTTTAAGATGAGAGGAGAGATTTTTAAAAAGGGCAACTTTTTCTCTGGTTCATTTGGAACAAACTGCTAGAGGAAGTGGTAGGTGTAGGTACAATTGTGACACTTAAGACATTTTTGTATAGGTATGTAAGTAGGAAAGGTTTTTTGTTGTGGTTAGTTGGCTTGCC
>NC_063334.1:55822847-55850624 GCF_021869965.1 Rhincodon typus
ACTCTCCCTATTTATTTCAGAATCCCCTTCCCCTCCCCCATTTCTGAAGAAGGGTCTAGGCCCGAAACATCAGCTTTCCTGCTCCTCTGATGCTGCTTGGTCTGCTGTGTTCATCCAGCTCTACACCTTGTTATCTCAGATTCTCCCGCATCTGCAGTTCCTACTATCTCTGAAACATTATTGACACCATCCAGGTCCCTTTCTGACATAAGGTCATCATCAATCTGAAATCCTGTTTCTTCACAGATACTGCCAGATCTGTAGAGAGGTTCTAGCATTTTCTGTTATCTTAGAATTTCAGCGCTTGAAGGAGTTTCATTTTGCTATAGGATCAGTTCTTTTACAATATTGTGTATGTAGTGACATTGTGTGGTTGCAAAATAGCATCACGTCTGAACAGATGCCATACAATCATAAATGAGTAAACCAAGCTGATTAAAATGGAACAGTTTGCACCTCAACTGCTCAGTTCATTTGAACCAGAATATTCTGTTTTGACTTTAACTTCACATTTTTCAAATACTCCTGAGAATTTCATAATTTGACAGTATCCAGTTTTAATTTTGGTTCAGATTTTCAGGTCACTATTTTGACTTGAATTAGAACTGCAATTTTAATACACTTCCTAGGTATACTTTTCCTTTGGGTACAGACATGACGTGAAGACACAAGGCTGTTCTATCTGAAATGCTGCATTCTGGAACTTGAAATGCAGAAGTGATAAGTGAATGCACATCAACTGTTTTAATCATTAACTAACAATGGGATTATGCAAAAGTTCAACGAGAGGACATGTCAGCAATTCCCGTGTGGTCTGTGTACTGCATCTTCTACTAGTTGGATGTTTTGTGATTTATATGAAAAGTCACAGAGATTTTTACTTTTGAAAAGATATGCACTGCTGCCTCATTCTAAATCCATTCATTTAAAACACACTCCTATGTGTATCTTACGTTTGAACTCTGTGACGTGTGTTATAGGGTGAAACCTATTTTCCATGCATAATTGGGAAGAGTGCCCGGTAATCAAGCCCCACTATTCCACAATCAGTTACAAACAGGGAATTACACAATTAAACCACCATGATAATCAATCTAACAAATGTTTTTCAGGACAAAAGTATTCACATTAGACAGAAATTGCTGGAAAAACTCAGCAGGTTTGACAGCATGTGTGGAGAGAAAGCAGAGTTAATGTTTCAAGGTTTATATATAAAGTGAAGGGAGGTGAGTGGGGGTTGGGCAAAAGGTAAACAATAAGTGGAGATGGAGCCCAGAGAGAGAACAACCTTTGGGCAGACAAAGGATGTGTAAAGGTCAGCCTGGGAGAATTTCTCTCTTTGGGTTTCATCTCCAGCTATCATTTACCCCTTCCCTCACACAACCTTCAGCATATATACCAATGTTTTCCTAGCTACCATCAGTTCTGAAGAAGTGTCACTGGACCTAAAACAATAACTTTGCTTTCTCTGCAGAGATGCTGCTGGACCTGCTGAGTTTTCCAGCAATTTCTGTTTGCACTAATGATTTCCAGCATCCGCAGTTCTTTGGTTTTCCTCTAATTTACATTAGGTTTTGTCATGAACTGGAAAATTACCCTATTGTAAACAAACATTCTTTAACAAATGGCAAAAAAATTAATTTCACAACTTGACTTAATCCATAAAGTACAAAACATCTGCACACTCATTCACAAATATGACAAAAACAGACAGTTTGACACAAATATTGTGCATGGGAAAATATAGACAGAAAAAAACAAAATGAGCAGTTCAACAGTCCAGATTACAAAGACGGCTTGGGTATTTTCCAAAGTTCTTTTTGATTTTTTTGATGGTGACACGATCGTCTGCAGTGTGATGAACAATTTTTGATTCAATAGCTGATTGAGTGTTTATTTGCCTTTCCTTGTGTTATAATTCTTTTTGTCTTTTTGGAGAGTGAAAGAGATGGTGAAAGATGCCTCTTGTTTGCAGGTCTTTGAGTGCATTGCTTTACAGGTCTGTGAAAACTACACTTAAAAAACAAATCCAAAACACTGTTGCTTGTCAGTTTTCAGTTAACTGAAAAATGTCAGGTGCCAGTCTGTCTTGTGAAGTATCCATTTCACTGGTCTCAAAGTAACATAATCTGTGTGACTAATTACATACCATCCCACTTGATCTTCAGATTTGAAAACTCTCCTGGTACATTTAGCTATATACTAGTGGGTAATTTCCGTTTTCCAGTTTATAGCCCAAAAGAGAAAACGTGGTTCTAACACTATGTACAAGTTGGGAATGGGTAATCTCTCGAAAATCATGAAATCAATCAATATTTCTAATAGTAATTTTCTTCTTGAAATATTCAATTTACTTATTAAGCTAATAAAATTGTTTCTTTTGCATCCAAATTTATTTCAATTATGTTAAAAAGTAATCATAGCCAAAAAGTTGAGTTTTACATAAAAGACCAACAATGAAATGATCTCTTTAATCCTGCAAACAAATCTGAATCCTGATACACTTCCTGTTTGCCATAGTTTAATTGACGTTTGAATCTATTATAGCAATAATAACACTGAGGTTCAGATGTACTCTTGCGAAAGAGTCCAAATTCAGCTGAGTTCAATGTAACCATAACTGAAAGACGTGCCTAATGGTGTTTGCTCCCTTTGTGGACCACTCAGAACATAAGAAATAGGAGCAGGAGTAGGCCATCTTGCCCCTTGAGTCTGCTACTCCATTCAATAAGATTGTGGCTGATCTTTTCGTGGACTCAGCTCCAATTATCCACCCGCCCACTATAACCTTTAATTACTTTACTGTTCAAAAATGTAGCTATTGTAGCCTTAAAAGCATTCAGTGAGATAGCCTCAAGTGTTTCACTGGGCAGCGATTCCATAGATTCACAACCCTTTGGGTGAAGAAGTTCCTTCTCAACTTTGTCCTAAATCTGCTCCCCCTTATTTTGAGGCTATGCCTCCTAGTTCTAATTTCACCCAGAAACAATCTCTCTGCTACTGTCTTATCTATTCCTTCATAATTTTATATGTTTCTATAAGATCCTCCTCATTCTACTAAATTCCAGTGAGTATTGTCCCAGTCTACTCAGTCTATCCCCATAAGCCGACCTTCTCAATTGTGGAATCAACCTAGTGAACCTCCTCTGCACCCTCTCCAGTGCCAGTAGATCCTTTCTCAAGTAAGGAGACCAAAACTGTACACAGTACTCCAGGTGTGGCCTCACCAGCACCCTAAACAGCTGCAGCATAACCTCCTTATTTTTAAACTCCATCCCTATACCAATGAAGGACAATTTTCCATTTACCTTCTTAATTACCTGCTGCAGCTGCAAACCAACATCTTGTAATTCATGTGGAAGGACACCCAGGTCCCTCTGCACAGCAGCATGCCACAATTTTTCAAAATAAATAATAGTCCATTTTGCTGTTATTCCTACCAAAATAAATGACATCACATTTATAAGATTGTACTCCATCTGCCAGACCCTTGCTCAGTCACTTAAAGTCAGCTGAGGGATATAGACATAGGTTCAGTGTCCTCTGTACACTTTGCACTACGACTCATCTAGTGTCACCTACCTTTGACATACCACACTCGGTCCCCAAATCTAAATCATCGGTTCCAACACTGATCTCTGAGGCACAACGCTAGCCACTGATTGCCAACCAGAAAAACACCCATTTATCCCCACTCTTTGGTTAACTAACAGAAAGCAATCTTCTATCCATGCTAATATATTACCTATAACAGCGTGCACCTTTATTTTATGCAGCAGCATTTTGTGCAGCACCATTGTCCACTGAGCTCATACTGTCCTCAAAGAATTCTAGTAAATTAGTTAAACATGACCTGCCTTTCATGATCCCTTGCTGTATCTGCCCAATTGGACAACTTCTATTCTGATGATGGGAGTAATCACACTGACAGTGTTGTGAACTCACAGTCCTTCTTGTTATGGGCAGTTTGGCAGCTCCTGGAATTTTTGCCTTCATGTGGTGTAGATATTTCAGTAGCTCAGTTTATATGCAGCTGTCCACACATGCTGTCAGTAGATTTCAGCTGTAGTGTGCAGTAACAATTGCTTTTAATACTAAAGTGTCATCTGCAATTTTCATGATGTCAGCAATTTTGAAAGTGCCCATTATTAACGATTTGCTCCCAATGCTTATAAGGTCAACTTGCAGCTTCAAGGAACCATACAAGGTGTGTACTGTTATATTTGCCTCCCAACAATATGCATTGATGATAGTTCACAGCACTTGAAGGCAAGTTTACCAGACAGAGATAAAACCAATTAGTCTTCAGTTGTGACAAACTGCTGACGTTTTGAAGAATTGTACACAATCTACAACACAGAAGAGGTCATTCTGCGCAACTGGATCAGCGTCCACTGCTTTTTGTCATTTATGTAAATGATTCGGATGTGAATTTAGGAGATATAATTAGTACGTTTGCAGATGACACCAAAATTAGTGGATAATGGACAGTGAAGGTTAGCTCAGAATACAACGGGACCTTGATCAGATGGGTCAATGTGCCAAGGAGTGGCAGATAGAATTTAAATTTGATAAATGTGAGATGCTGCATTTTGGAAAGGCAAATCCGGGCAGGGCTTATACACTTAATGGTAAGTCCTGGGGAGTGTTGCTGAACAAAGAGACCTTGGAGTGCAGGTTCATAGTTCCTTGAAAGTGGAGTCGCAGGTAGACAAGGTAGGGAAGAAGGCTTTTGGTATGCTTGATTTTATTGGTCAATGCATTGAGTACAGGAGTTGGGATGTCATGTTGTGGCTGTACAGGACATGGATTAGGTTACTTTTGGAATATTGCATTCAATTCTGGTTTCCCTGGTATAGGAAAAATGTTGTTAAATTTGAAAGGTTTCAGAAAAGATTTACCAGTATGTTCCAGGGTTGGAGGGTTTGAGCTGTAGGGAGAGGCAGAATAGGCTGGGGCTATTTTCCCTGGAGCATTGGGGGCTGAATGGTAACCTTATAGAAGTTTATAAAATCGTGAGGGGCATGGATAGGGTGAATAGTCAAGGTCTTTTCCTCAGGGTTGGGGAGTTGAAAACTAGAGGGGATAGGTTTACAGTGAGGAGGGAAAGATTTAAAAGGGACTTAAGGGGCAACATTTTCATGCAGAGGGTGGTGCGTGCATTGAATGGACTGTCAGAGGAAGTGGTGGAGGCTGGTAATAATTACAACATTTAAAAGGCATCTGAATGGGTATTTGAATAGGAAGTGTTTAGAGGATATGGGTCAATTGCTGCCAAATGGGACTAGATTAATTTTGGATGTCTGGTTGGCATGGACAAGTTGGACTGAAGGGTCTGTTTCCATGCAGTTCATCTCTATGACTCTATGACTGTATGGCTTTGTTACATGCTAATTAGGTCACATTTCATGAATTTTTTGAAGAACTAACAGGAAGAGATAATAACAACTAACATTTGGTATTTATTGGAAGTAGAATTGAATTATAAAAGTAGAGCAGTTTAAATGCAGCCGTACAGGGCCCTGGAGAACCCGGACATAGTTTGAGATGGAGATGAGGAAAATCTTGTTCTCTTAGCGGGTCATTAGTTGTGGAATTACCTTCCACAAAAGAGGTCATTGAACTTACTTAAGGCTAAGTTAGGTAGATTATGCATACGCAAGAGAGTTTTGCGGAGCTGACAGGAAAATGCAGTTGAGACCACAGCCAGATCAGCCAAGTTCTTCTTGAATGACGAAGCAGGTTTCATGGACTCAAATGGCCTTCTTTTGCTTTCAAGTGCTGTGTTCTTATATTTAAATTTTCAAAGGCCCTCAATAAATTAAAACATAGCAGATTAAACAGTCAGGGGACAACTAACAAAATGATAGCTATTTCACAGTGAAATGGAAGATAGAGAGTAGGCTTTAAAGATTGGAAATGTGCTCTGTAGGAATCAGTGCTGAGATCATTGCTCTTCACAAATTACATTAATAATTTGGACTCTAGGTATCGGAGGTAGAACTTTAAAATTAAGAGGTATATTTAATACAAATGAAGATTTAAAAAAAGATATTAAAAAATTTGCAGAACGAATGGGTAAATTAATATGAGTGAATTTCAATATACAGTAGAAAACAGCATATAAACCAGCTAGAGTACAATATTAGTCCATTTTCTCTGTTTAGGTCAATGCTCACATTAGAAGTCCAGTTCAATTTTTAAGATTGGAAATACATGTTAACAGCCATACTTGCATTGTGGGATCAATCAATACAAGCTATTTTGCAAAGACGATGCATTTGAGTTATACGCCATACCATTGTTATTTCTTCAAGTAACTGCACGAAGGAATTTGGTGTTAGGGACAAACTGCTGTGTGAAAATGAAAAAAAAACTGAATTACCTTGAAGAAGATGCCCAAGCAGCATCAGAACAACTATTGACCTGATCTTATGAAATAAGTGTCAGAATGGGCCCTCTTGAATTATCAGAATAATTAGATCATTACCAGAGATGCAATGATATACACACTTCAGTGGGCTTAATCAAACTCTGAGTCCAGCAAAGATCTCTGATCATGCAAACATAGCATTAGGAGCACAAGTTGGCAACTCAGCCCTTCAAACTTTCTCTATCATTCAATAAGATCATGTTTGGATTGTGTGAGAGCACGATGGCAATATCAAATTTAAAGGAGAAAAACAGTTTGTATCTATTGCAATGAAATCAGCAGAACAAGAAAATCAAATGAATATGATGTGCCAGATAATTACTGATGCTGAGAATCCAAAAGTGAGCCCCTCAAAGGTAAGGTTCAAACAAATAACCCTAAATGTTACGATGTTTCACGTCCACCAGTGAACAGATAAAACAAACAGAACAAGACAGAGTGTGTCCAACTGCAGGAACACAAAGGAAACCTGATGCTGAAGTCACAAAATGAAAATATTCCCCGTCAGTCATGCAATCAAAAGAAAAAGGTGTTGAAAGCAACAGCATAAATCAGCTGACAATATTTTGAAACCAAACCAAAGAGCACGCATTCCAACCAGTCTGGATTAAAACACCACCTACATATGACTAAATCGCAAAACATGAACACTTTAAAGATTGTATGTTTCTTGCATGTAAATAAACTGACCAAATTGGGACTAGCTGAAATAACAGAAACAGTTGCTAAGGCTTAAGAACAATTATGTATATATTTGCTAATGTAGAAATCTCAAAGTGTACATAATAATGCATGCAATTTTTTTTCCTTTTTTGAATTAAAATGGTGATGGTCGGACTGAAATGCAATCATGTACAAATGTCCTTCTTAGTTTGCTGTAGTCATTTGACCTCGACCATGATGTACATATACCACTAGCAGATATCTTAAGTTCATTTCAACAAAGAACTCAGGTTGAACTCTCTGCTATGTTGTACAGCCAAAACAATCTGATTGCTCTGCCAACCCCTTATAACCTTTCACCCTATTGCTAATCAAGAATCTATCTACCGTTGCATTAAAAATATCCAAGAACACTGCTTCCAACACCTTTTGAGGAAGAACTTCTTGAAGACTCACAATCCTCCACGGGATAAAAAATGTCTCCTTATCTCTGTTTTAAATAGACAACAGCTAGTAGGTGTATCAACTTTAAGGAATAAAACAATCAAACGTTGCGACAGAGACTATGCAAAAGACTTCAAAATTTCCAGTTCCCTGCAATTTATCATCAGACAGGCACATAAACACAAGTACCCATTATGTTACATCAGCAACATGAATGAAACTCACATGAATTTCAATATACCCAGCAACTGAACTGTGGAGTGGGAAGGTTTAAAAATGTTCTGCTGAAAAACCACAGCCTTGAGAAGAAAAACATTTCATGGCCAAGAGAGCAATGATAATTTTCAAACGTAGGACCGCAATGAGAAGTAAGTTCCTTGCAGTGATTTTAGTACTTGCTCATAACAATGGTTGGATGAATGAGGATGGAGTGAAGCTATATACTAATAATGCAAGAAGTAGAGACTTACCAGCCCATACTGAGATTGCTGCTTTTTAGAGTATGGGACATAATTAAATCTTATATAAATTGATAAGATCAAGAGGGGCCTATAAAGAGATAACACTCAAATTGCAGTTATACCAAGGGGTTCACACGTATAGTTCAATCTACGGATGATTAGATAAGCCATTCAAGGATCAAGATTGTATTGAATGAAATAGTGGATGGTTGAGGGAGATGGAAGTTTTAAAAAGATTGGAGGTTTGCATGCTGCATTAGTGAGACTGTATCTGGAGTATTGCATATAATTTTGGTCCCTTAAGAAGGGATGCAGTTGTAATGGAGGCAGTTCAGAGGAAGTTGATTCCAGAGATGAGTTTATTTTATGAAGAGGAATTGAGCAGTTTAGGCCTATATTCTCTGGAGTTTAAAAAAATGAAAGGAAATCTAATTGAGGAATATAAGATTCTAAAGAGAATTGACAAAGTAGCTGTAGAGGGGATGCTCCTTGTTGTGCAGCAATCTAAAATGGGAGGTCATAGTTTTCGGATAAGGGGTAGCAGATTTAAAACAGAGATGAAGAAATATTACTTCTCTCAAAGGGTTGTGAATCTGTGGAAGTCACTACCCTAATGTGTGGTGGATGCCAGAACATTGAGTAAATTTAAGGAGGAGATAGGCAGATTTTTAATTAGTAATCGGTTGAAGAATTATGGGGAGTTAGACAAAGGACAGCCAGTGGACGTGATCTATTTAGCTTTCCAGAAGGCTTTTGACAAGGAATGCCTTTGCAGAAATTCACCAAAGACCCTTAGATAGCGCTGTCCAAACTCATGACCACTTCCATCTAGAAGGACAAGAGCAGCAGATACATGGCAACACCACCACCTCTAAGTTTCCCTCCAAGCCACTCAACATCCTGACTTGGAAATATATCACCGTTCCTTGACTGTCGCTGGGTTAAAATCCTGGAATTCCCACCCAGCAGCATTGTGGGTCAACTCACAGCAGTGAGTTCAAAAAGGCAGCTCACCATCATGTTCACAAGGGCAACAAGGGATGGGCAATAGATGCTGGCCAGCCATCGATGCCCACATCCCACAAACGTCTAAAAATACAAGGTGCCATTCAGGAGCCTGCGAAGTAAAATAAGATCCCATGGCATAGGGTAAAGTACTGGCATTGATAGAAGATTGGCTGACTGGCAGAAGATAGACAGGAGGGATAAAGGGGTGGACAGTGACTAGTGGAATTCCGCAGGGGTCTGTGTTGGGACCACAACTTATTCACGTTATACATTCATGATCTGGACGAGGAATGAGGGCATTGTGGATAAGTTTTCAGATGACACAAAGATGGGTAGAGAGGCAGATTGTATTGAGAAAGTGGGGAGGCTACAGAATGACTTGGGACAAAATCGGAGAGTGGGCAAAGAAATGGCAGATGGAATACATTGTGGGAATGTGTGAAATTATGCATTATTGTAGGAAGAAAGATGCATAGGTTATTTTCAAAATAGGGAAAGACTTCAGAAAGTTGAAGCGAAAAGGGACTTGGGTGCTCTCGTTCAGATTTCTCTTACAGTTAACATGCAGGTTCTGTTGGCAGTTTTTAAGGCAAAGGCAATGTTAGCATTTATTTCAAGAAGGCTAGAATACAAGAGCAGAGATGTACCGCTGAGGCTGTACAAGGCTTGGTCAGAGCACATTTGGAATAATGCAGGTAGTGTAAGGAAGGATGTGCTGGCATTGGAAGGGGTCCTGAGGAGGTTTACAAGAACGATCCTGGGACATGAGGGTCTTGTCATATCAGAAGCAGTTACGGACGCGGGGTCTCTACTCGCTGTAGTTTAGAAGGATGAGGGGGATCCGATTGAAACTTACAGAATACTGACAGGCCTGGATAGAGTGTACGTGAAGAAGATGTTTCCGCCAGTAGAAAAGACTGGGACCCAAAGGCACAGCCTCAGAATGAAGGGACAACCCTTTAGAACTGAGATAAGGAAGATTTTCTTCAGCCAGAGAGTGGTTAATCTGTGGAACATGTTGCCGCAGAGCGCTGTGGAGACCAAGTCATTAAGTGTATTTAAGACAGAGATGGATAAGTTCTTGATTGGTAAGGGGATCAAGGGTTACAGAGATAAGGCAGGAGAATGGGTTTGAGAAGCATATCAGCCATAATCGAATGGTGGAGCAGGCTTAATGGGTTGAAAGGTCTAATTCTGCTCCTATGTCTTATGTTGTTGTAGGATATTGGAGTGGGCAGGAAAGTGGAGTTGAGGCCAAAATGAGATCGACCATTATCATATTAAATCGTGGAGCAGGCTTGAGGAGCTGAATTAACTACTCCTGCTCTTAGTTCTTATACCCTGCTTGATGTTAATGTGGTTTCATAATTCAATTGTAGGATGCTATTCATGCATCAAATGAAAGAATGATTATGAAGCCATAAGTGCTGTGCCAGATCCAGGTAGGATCCTTACAATGATGCGAGAGTCTCTGAATGAATTTGATGAACTCTACATTGGATGCCAAAGACGATGAATTTAATTGTTTTTAAAACATAATGATTGTGATTTAAACTACCCTCATAGAATTATTACATCAAGTAAAATGTGATACATTGATTTAATTTGAATTACCAGTGCTATTTTTCTTCCACAGTTGAAAAGGGTGACATCTATGCCAAAACTGGCAGACCATATTTTATACTTGGCATATAAGTGAATCCCATTTTTTGCAGGATTTTTTAAATCATCAAAGATCGGATTATAACTGCAATTTATGTTAGCTAAGTATTTGGAAGAGTTAGATAATCACATACTGCTTGGATAATTAAAGTCTGCAAGGGACAGAGGAGCAAAATGCCCAGGAATACAGATACATTTATCACAAGCAGTGAGATCATTAAAACAAAAGCATACCAAGCACTATGTTTCATTTCTAGATGGATTGAAAAGAAAAACAGAGAAGTTTGTTAAATTTAAATTAGATATTGGTTGAATGACTTGGAAAACAGTGAATAGTTGGGCCTACATGTTATAAAGTATATTAAGTATTGAAAATAAAATCACAAGAATGGCATAAGAACCGAAAGGCTGTTCTTATCAGAAAAGGCTGAACAGTATGGGGTCCTTTACTATGAAAAAGAAAAAGGTTGGGGGTAAATGTAGAAACACGAATCAAAAGGAGGCCATTCAGCTATCATGTCTGCATCAGTTCTCTGCAAGATTAGCTCCGTCAATCACACTGGCATGCCCATTCCAACTAGCCTTGCAATTTCCTTTTCTTTTCAGGTGCATTTCTAATTATGTTTTGAAAGACATCATTGAATTTGCCTTTTCTGACTAACCTATAATTTCCTACTTTTTGTCTTCCTCCTTTCCTGAATAATGTCAGAAGTCACACAACACCAGATTATAGTCCAACAGGTTTATTTGAAATCACAAGCTTTTGGAGTGTTGCTCCTTCATCAGGTCACTTCACCTGACGAAGGAGCAGTACTCCGAAAGCTTGTGATTCCAAATAAACCTGTTGGAATATAGCCTGATGTCATGTTCTAACTTTGTCTACCCCAGTCCAACACCGGCACCTCCACATCCTGAATAATGGATTTGGATTAACTATTTTCCAATCCACTGGGGCCTTCCAAATTTTAAGAATTAGAAGTTTATGACCAATGTCTTCACTATCTCTACTGTCACATTTTTCAAAGACCATAGGAATCAGGCCATTTAGGTCCAATAGTTTTACTCAGCACCTTATCCTTGGTGATGGTAAGTTCTCCCACCCTTTCACCTTTTCATTTTCAAAGGTCTTTGGAAGTTCATTCTCATATTTCCTTTTTGGCCTTCCCCACTAAACTTTTCAGATTATTTAATATTGAATCTATTTGTTTCTCACTCATATTTTCCATCTGATATCTGAACCTTTTATCGGCTCACCTCACAATCTCTCTGTCTCGTTGTTGGGTGAGTTCTGACTTTGGTTGTCTGACCATTTCTCTTCAGGGAAGTGTACCTTGACTATACCTATTTAAAAAGGTAATTCACGTTCAACTAGAGTTTTGCCTGGCATCCTTGTTTTTAATCTACCAATACATCCTCACCCCACTCAAATTTTTCTTCCTCTAATGAAACACTTTTACTTTAGGTTGCTCCTTTTCAATTCATGTGGTTAACATTAACCTATATTTTAATTATTCATTCATGGTACATGACGCTCCCTGGCTTGTCCAACAATTATTGCCCATCTCTGCTTGCCCTTGAGAAGGTGATGTTGAGCTGTCTTCCTGATCCGCTAAAGCATTTGGTCTGGGTACATGCACAACACTGTTAGGAATAGTGTTCCAGGGTTTTGACCCAGCAAAATACCACTGCATTGCTTCTCACGAAGGCAAAGAAATTCACATGATATTTACACTTTTTTAAAAAGGAATTTAACACTCAAAATCGCAGAAACATGAAAATCTACACGATTTAATATTTGATGACACAAAGCAGCAATGTTTTATATGAAAAGCAGAAATTGCTGGAACTACTCAAAAGTTCTAGCAGCATCTGTGGAGATAGAAACAGTTACTATTTAGAATTGAATATAACTGTCCTTCAGAAATGGACAAGAGTAAAAATATGATGAATTATATGCTATCAAAAGAAAGGGGAAAACACTGAACCAATACGCAATGGGTCTGGGATAAGGTAGAGAACAGGAGAGATCTGACAATCCTCCAACCAATCTGTACCACAAAGGCAGCAATCCTTGTTAAGTGCTTCAAGTGGTAACATGAAGCACTTACTGTTACATTGAACTCAGTTGAATTTCAACTCTTTTACAAGAGTACATCTGAAATTTAGTCTTATTATTGCTGATAACGGATTCAAAATTCTAATAAATTATTCATGGCAACATACTTTTTGAGGAGAATTGTGGGAGAGATATGACAAAGGTGTAATGGAATAAAAGGGCAAAGCAGTTGTCCATCGTGAATGTAAATGCCAAAATAATTGATGGCTCAGTGCCAAAGCAAAGACATGCAAAAGAGGATTCAAACTGGCACATGGCAAAAAAACAGATGTAAAATGAGGGACAAAGTTCATACCTGAAATGGTTGAATTCTATTAATTGTAGAAGGTTGTAAAGTGCCTAATCAGAAGGTAAGATGCTATTTCTCTTGCATTCAGCTTTGTGGAACACTGCAGCAGGTTGAGAACAGAAATGTGAGCCTGAGACCAAGGTGGTGAATTAAAATAGCAAGCAACTGGGAGCTAGGTGTCACATTTGCAGACTGAGCAAAGGTGTTCTGCTGTCACCCAATTTGGGTTTGGTCTCCCTAGTCAGGTGAAGTCACATTGCGGGCAGCAAGTAAGGCATACTATGTTTAAAAGAGTACACATAAATTGCTGATGTACCAGAAGGACTGTATGGAGCCTTGGATGTTGGGGAATGCGCAGGTAAAAGGACAGGTCACCTAATAACTTCCCGTGACTGCATGGGAAGGTACTGTGGGAAGGGAACAGACATTAGGGGTGATTGAGGAGTTGTCCAAGGTAGTGGGGTGGGGATGGTCTCTTCAAAATGCAGACAGGGAGATATGTGTGTATGATGGTACAAAAATTAAAGGGATTTTGAAAAAGTGTGGTTGATTGTTGTGCAGCTACAACAAAATAACTTAAATAGCAATATTCAAACATAGCATTTATATAGAGCTCTTAAGTTAAAGAAAAAAAGTTGTCTGAGGGATAGCTTAAACTGGAATTGGTAGGGGAAAGGGAATGTGAACCAAGGCCAACAATTAGGAGATGATCAAAATCAAGCATAGATGATGGGTTTTTGGACAACTTTTAAAGGAGTAAAGATTGGTGGATCCTCCAAATGATATGAAATGTGATAGTCGCGATATTTCCAGAGGACAAAAGGCTCCTTTCTCATTAGAGAGAGACAACTAGCAGTGTTTAAGCTAAGGGTCACCTCAGGCAAGGGTCAAGGTTGAGAAGGTGGGGCCTTCATGATGACATAAGCTAGTAAATAGTCAGGGTCACCAAAGGATCCACAACTGGAGCTGCTTAAAAAAAAACAAAATCTGAAGTTGGATATATGAAAAGTAACTAAGAATTAGAGGACATTGTACAGATAGGGGGCAATTTGAGAAGACCAAGTAGCTTAAACTTGCAACATTGTGGGATAGTGTAGGTCTAGGGGATGGGCAAATAAAACTCTGTGAAGAACAAAATACATGTTGCTGTGTAATGGATGAAGGAGATTTATGAAGGGTGGGAAGGCATTGACATAATCCAAGATGAGAGGTGACAAAAAATGAATAATGGTTTTAGTGAAAGTGGGATGGCTATGTTGCACAGGAAGAGACAGGCAGTGTTGATGATTAGGAATGAGATTTAAAACTCAACTCAGTATTGAAAAGAATAGCAATTTTCAGAGTTTGGCAAGTGCAGCAGAGGTATTGTCTACCTAAATGTGGAAATGCACAAAAAAAAAAATTATGCCTCCATGGCCAATTTACTGAAAAACCTACGTCTCAAACTATCATCCTTCACTTCAAATATTATGCCAAGAAACAATCTAATTCATCATATTACTGCCATGTAGTAATATTCTGGTATTAAGTTCCATAAAAGTATTATTTGTAAATTTTAAACAATGTTTGGGCATTATAGTGGTTAAAATATTTAACTTATCAGCTGGTAGGGGTATGCAGACAGCTGGTAGATTTAGAAGAGGTATGCAATATAATAATTGTTGGAACCTCTGAAATAGATAGTTCAAAACTCCCTTATTTACTTCACAAATTAAGAACGTAGAACACACAAGTAATTGAAATGCATTTGAGGTGGAATCTAAATCAGCACAAAGAAGAAAGAAAGAAGGTGGAGTTGGATACAGTCGGGAGGGAGGAGACTCATGTGGATCATAAACACCTCTTGGGCTTGTTATACAAGGCAGTTAGCACCTAAAAGGGTTAACAGAAATCTCAAAATGTACTCCCCTTCAATATATACAGGATGTTTCCTAGCAAGAACTAACTATAGCGGTTAGTGTTTGTTAATGGGCTCAACAGCTGATTCTCTTTGCTACTGATATTATCAAGAATGTTTTAGTAACTGTAATGTGAAATTAGCTGTTTAAGCTCAGCCTGATGTTTCACAAGAGATAATCATGCATATTAGATGCAATGTAATTAGATATTAATTGTAATGAATAAATTGATTTATTACTATTTAAAAATTGAACCTAAGATGTCATATGGGAATCTTTCCCCAAATGGTATCAGTAGCACATACAGATACCAGCAACAATTGCTGGCAGTGATTTCACTTAGGATATCCCAGATCACGTCTGACATCATAAGATAATGACAGCAATGAGGACCTTCTGTTCTAAACACTTAATGAAACCCGGTGGAAATCTTGTGGTGCAATGGGTAGCATTCCTCCATCAGAATATTCAGGTTTAAGTCCACTCTAGGACTTGATGGCTATGGAGGGTGCATTCATGCTGCAAATAAAGAGGTGATCATCAACTTGCAAATCCTTCCAATATGCCTACAGCAGATGGTAAAGGCCAGGAGAGTCACCAGCTTAGCCAGAACAGTGTGGTAGGTGCAATGCAATAGCACCAACTCTCACATTAAAGAAGAGTCCACACACAGGTTCCTACCATGGGCTGCACTCTTTAGCACGCATTCTCACTTTGAGAGACTATCAGAAGAAAAAAAATGATGTAGTTATCTCTACTGCATCCCTTTATTTTCTTTTCCCTTATATGGACATCAAATCTCTTCTTAAAATCATCTACATCAACTTCTCCATCTGTTCCATGTTCTTCCCATTCTGTGTAAAGAAATTCCTCAGTTAAAAAAATTACGGATTATTAGGTGAACTTATTAAATCAGGGTCAATGAAAATTGAGCTGTGGCTAATTAAGCAGGTGCTATCTTTCAGTGATCAAGAAAATGAGATGTAAACAAAATAGTTTTTGATTTGTAAAGAAAAGCTATTACTGAACCATTAGAAAAATGAAGGATCAGTTTTGAAGAGATTCTTCAGATGTCAGGTTTTTTTTATTGGAGCTGGAAAAAGATCTGATAGATCAAGGTTACAAAGGGTTATGGCAAAATAAAGTGTTTGATCGTTCTCATGATCAGCAAGACTTTAATGAGATGGGACAAAGATAAAGCCTTGGCGTGTGATTAGAATCAGGTAAAAGTGCAACTTTATTGGTTGATATTTGCTTAAATTTAACAAGAAAGCTTCAGAGTATAAATTTAAATTAAAACTTATATCTTTAAAGCACACATAAGAGTACACACCATCTTTCCAAACATCCATTTAGATATCACCTCTCAACACATACCACAGGCATGTTCTCAGTGGGGTAACCACCTATTCCTTACAGACTGGTACTGAAATGAGAGGTTTTGAGGCCAGCTGTGCAGAAACTTTGATTTAAAAAAAAAAAAATTGCTGGTTTATCAATAAAATGCCAAGTACATTTGAACCTTTACAATGGTTTGGTTAGGCCATATCTAGAGAGTATTGTGTCCAGTTCTGGTCACATCGAAATGAGATGAGAATCCCTGAGAAGGTGCTGAGGAAATTTGTTAGAATGGTTCCAGGGTGGAGGAATTTTAGCTACAAGATTAAGTTCAGGAAGTTAAGATTGCTCTTGGACAAAGGAGTTTGGAGATGGGAGATTTTTAAAAAGGTGCACAAGATCATGGCAGGTTTGGATAAGGCAGACAAAGAGAAGCTGTACCCATAAGCTAAAGGTATAAAGACCATGGAG
The DNA here is from genome assembly GCF_021869965.1 of Rhincodon typus. Classification (NCBI taxonomy): domain Eukaryota; kingdom Metazoa; phylum Chordata; class Chondrichthyes; order Orectolobiformes; family Rhincodontidae; genus Rhincodon; species Rhincodon typus. Next base: position 55,839,631 of record NC_063334.1, read on the forward strand.
CAAGATCTTTAGGATGTGTTCGTAGGGGAAAATGTGATAAATTGCTTTTTTCCATACAGTGGTAATGGCCTGAATCCTGGTATCTACATGGGTGATGGAAGCAGAGATGATAAATGATCTTGAAAAGGAAATTGGATGGACTCTCAATAGAAATAAACTTGTTGGGCAGTGGGGTAATAAGACTGATTGGACCACTCTACAAAGAGCTGGGATGGAACTCAATTGGGTGAATAATCTTTAAAATTGCCATGATTATACGCAGTTGTGATCTGGCCTACTATGCAGACTTCAAATGGCATATTTCAAAACAAGTTATCATTTCCATTTGGAAGGGATGTAAGGCAGATATGTAGCCAACTCCCAGGAAAAAAAAAACCTAATGTTGTTCTCATTTGGGTACAAGTACACTTACTAGGCCACTCACTAAAAGGTACCCAGCCCATTTTCTTTAGACTTCTTTCTGACAAAATATTTTATCTTCATTCTGCACTGCAATACAGAGGTGCTTTTAGGAATTCAGTGGAGAGAATTAACTTGATCACTAACCTACTTTGAGAAATGCATTGCTTTCTTTTATACCATCTAGTTGCGTTAGCTATTATTACAAGGTTTTGTAAAAGATCATTATGCTAATTTGCAAATTCATATATATGAACCAAGACAAGAGTCTACAATTTAATGACTGAACATTGTTCTTTCTCCCAAAATAGGTTGCATCTTTTCACTTCATAGAAATCTATAATATCTAATTAGTAATAGATACAGCGAACATGATGGATGGGGATGTCTTCCATATCCTTTTGGTGATCTCTAGCATAGTCCCACAAGTAATAATCGATCAAAACAGAATTGATGTGTGCATTTGTGCACCCTTTCTGTGCTCCAAGTTCCAGTATGCAACGCAATATTAACTCAACACACCAAATGGAGCAGCCTCGAATCTCCACCTCTTCACAATCCCCTGATTGGAACAACACACCTAGGATGTGAATAAAAATGCAACTTTAAACTTCAGTAGAAGTGGGTTGTGTCAATGAGAACCCGAACAAAATGAGAACAAATTTAAACTTGTAAGATATCATATTGTGAAACTAACTTTCTCAAGAGTATTTACAAAATGGAACATTCTTGTTCAGCTGAATAATTATGGATAAAGCTTTGCCAAAATGGTCTTACATTTTAAACAACTCAATTGTTCTTCTGCTATTTTGCAACTACATTGGGCTAGAATTTCCAGTTACTTTCAGCTGTTAAGACCATTTATGGGTCTGTAAACCTGTCCATTAGAGCACCGGAGGCTTCCAGGTCAGTTTTCTAGAGGATGACCAATTAGCTGTCTGTCTGAGTTTGTCCTCTAATTAAGGACTGGAAGGGTGAAGAAGGGCAAAGTGAAATGAATGAGAAAACCAACAGCTATCTATGCACAAGCCTGTGATAATAGTCTCCAACTGCTATTCTGGCAATGGTAACTTTTTACTTGGAGTTGCCTTCAAGTTTGCCATTTGTACTACTGAAGAGTCAGATTTCATTTCTTTTACATGCCACTTCAAACATCTACTGCGCAGCTACCTTCCAAATAGATGAGGTTCTGACAAAACGTTGTAAAGCAGTTTTTAAGTAGCTCACATTGAGCCCTTGGAAATTTACTGAAGGAACTGAATAAATGTTTCTTCCATCAGTGACTCCTACTTACATCGTGTGCAGTTTGACGCATTCCCCATAATTATGCTGAATTCATACTAAATTGATTACAAACCTTGTTTAAGTTTCTCCATTAGTTTTTCTGAGTATTTCATGGCTCCGAGGTGGACAAGTACTTGAGGGATTCTGTAGTCTGCAAACATAGTCAGACTGGCTATGTCATGAAAGAAACCATCCTCCTTTCCTTCCAGTAGGCCCCAGATATCTGCCACAAGGATTTGTGCCCTTTTGTAAAAAGCAACTTTCTTGCCCTGAACAACAGTTGTAAAATATGAAGATATAAAATGTTTTCAACACATCTCAAATCCTTTACATATCACTCCATAAATTTCAGAATTGTCTTTAGAATTGATGTCAGTAGATGTGATAATACCACCTTACTATCTATTGCATCACAAGAAAACAAAGACCCTTCGTAAAACCATAGAACTCTTAATCCTGTGCAGTGACTCAGACTCAGAGGCTGGCATGATAACTCCGTTTACTAATTACGACTCATCATGGTATCACGCTGTGGCAGAACAACAAGGAAGGTGGGATGCAAGTGTACCACCAAATATTTAACACTATGACTTGCAGCACTGGAGGGTCTAACTAATAAGGCTTGAATAACAAAGTAAAATCAGACTGCAGATGAACATTTAGTATAAAATATTAATGGTTCCACTGCTTCTGCTGGTCCCTAGTGGAAAAGGAGCAAGATGCTCAGTAAAAGAAATGTAAGTGTAAAGTAAACATAGATGTAAAAAAGTGAAAAAAATTCTCAACCCTTAGGCAACCAGAAACTACTTTCACAAAGGTCATCTCATCAGTCAACTGGCCTACACTGCTGAGATTGGTTTGAAGAGCAGTGTGACGATACTTTGCATTAGATATCAATGCCAATCATTTTTATGGGTTCAAATGAGGAATAAAAAGCTACCTGGCTTTAAAAAATCCAGGTGTCAATGTCCCCTTTCCCTGTCCACACCACGCAAATTTCCCAACAGCACATTGCAATGATCTGGTTTGTGATTGAAGCAGATTCAGGAGGAAATTTTCAAAAAGAAATTGGATAACCACTGAAAAAGCAAAATTAGCAGGGCTGAGGTGAAAGAGTAGAGGAGTGAGACTAACTAGATAGTCCAACCAAAGAATCACAACGATGGGCTGACTGCCCTCCTCCTGCATGGTAAAACATTATGATTCTAAGCCAAAGAGCATGAAAAGCAAATTTTCTGCTCAAAATATTGCTAGAAGCACACCTGTTCCTAGATAGTAGGAACTGCAGATGCTGGAGAATCTGAGATAACAAGGTGTAAAGATGGATGAACACAGCAGGCCAAGCAGCATCAGAGGAGCAGGAAGGCTGACGTTTCGGGCCTAGACCCTTCTTCAGAAAATATTACACCTTGTTATCCCTGTTCCTAGATGATGCTTTTAGCTAGCTGCTCTCCTGCTCTGAGCAATAGTCTGCTCAGAAACAGAAGGGTGGAAAATGCTGTATTACAGATGCTGAACAGATGGGTCATGAGTACATGATCACAGCAGATGTCTCCTGGCACAGGAGCTGCTGCTGGCTGCATCTCAGGAGTGAGAGCCAAAGGTACTTGGTCTTGCTGGGCATACCCAGATGGCATTCTGCTGCTAAAACTGGCTATAGAAATGCTGAAAGCAAGTTGGGAGTCACAGAATTAGCATGTCTCCTCATTGTGGAGCTGCAAATGAAACTAACAAAAGCTATTAATTTAGTTTGTAAGAATTGATTGGTTACACATCTGATGCAGCTATACTAAAATGGATCTCTTTTTCCAGATTGTGAATGCTGCAATCAATCTGGCTACCGACACAGGCGAAGAAAAAAAAAAGCAGAGGAAATACAACCACAGCTGATGTCTACGGTACATCTGCATTGAAAGGACACGAGTGAAAATCAGCCTTGAAAATGGATGACAATATGATGAGCAGAAAGTTAAGGCCAGAGCACCTTTATCAAGCCATTGTTAAACAGATATGTCAGGAGTGTCACCTGAGGCAAACAGTTATAAATATCTGCAATGGTTTTCTGGGTACAAGAATGGTGGCAAAAAACAGATCATTCAACAGTTGCTTTGTGGATTAACTGCTGCTTTAATTACTACAGTCACTCACTGTTTCATAGTAGATACAGTATTGCACTTAAATTAGCAAATCAATCCACAATCTAAACATGAAAAATTGATACCTAGAAACATGACCATGAAATAGTATCAACATTTTGTGTTTCTGGTTTGATTTCTAAATAAAAGGTACCAAAGATCTAAGTAGCAAAGCAACTTAAGGCAAACACAACCGCACCAAATCCACGCTGCACACATTTCAGAGAGCAAACATCTACAAGCTTCAGGCCCAGGCGTGATGAAGTAGGCAATGTGCTATGGCATGCCTCAATTTTAAGTTTCTTTCCAGTTAGCTCTCCAAATTCTAGGCACACATTAAATTGGGCAAGACTGAACATGCAAGTGGAGTTCTAATAAATCTTTTGGGTTCCTCTGATGGTCTTCAGGCTCTAGAATACAGTGCCACGTACTCAGAGGACTGACATACCTCACAAACAGTTAATCCAACTCATATACCAGCACTCTGCACTTCATTAATTTATTGACTGGATCATTTTTTTACTGGCTTCCTGCTATTGTAGCATTAGCATATAATCTGAAGGTCTTTTTGTCTGCACTTTTTTCATTTTCTATTTTAAACAACATTTGTTTCTTAAAGTTGTAGCCTTGACCTTCATTCACGTAGAGCTGAATTCTACAGGACAGGAAAACAAGCAGGCACACCCCTGAATTAGGATTCTGTGCCATTGGCAACAATTTATTCACATGTGGGACATAAGCATCGCTGGCTGGCCAGAATTTTATCGCCTGCCCCTAACTGCCCTTGAGAAGATGACAGTGGGCTGCCTTCTTGAATCGAGCTCAGTTCATGTATTCCAGCAATCACTGGCCCACCCATTTGACCTTGATTTTAATGAGACCCAGAAGGGAGAATGGGTAGGTTGCCTGCCTGTGGCCCAATTGAAATCAATAAGTATGTAATAAATATCCACTAAGGGCCTTATCTCACATCCATTCTAGAAAAAAATAAGCAGCAGGGCAGGAGGGTTCTTGTGGCACAGTTGTAGTGTTCATACCTTTAAGCCAGGAGGCCTGGGTTCAAGTCCCACCTGTTCCAGAGGTGTGTAATAACATCGCTGAACAAATTGATTTGAAAAATAGGTGAAATAAATGTTGGGAAGGGGAGGTCGAACCCTCCTGATAATTAAAATTGAAAGACAGGACCCCAATCTGTTACAGCAGGAGTAGAGATTCCCTTCTAATAATTAAACACAAAACACCTGGAGAAACTCACCTAATCGGTTAAATGAAAGAAAATCCCTGATATTCGCTTTATAAGCAATAAGTAACAATTTATTTATTTAACCCTAACAGCGTACAAATTAACGTAAGTACTAGCAAATCGAATAATTTCCCCTTAACTACTAACTATTCCCGAACAGAACAAAATTCTAATGGTATGCTGTTCCAATAAATACAAATCCCACTTATACAAACTCAAGTGATAATAAAAATAAATTAAAACTTAGACTCTCAAAAGTACAGCCAGGTTAAGTCTTTCAGAATGTTCTTTGCCTTTTCTGCTGATCCTTCTATCAGGAATGCTTTCTCTGTGAATTATTCTGTCAGAAATCTTAGCTAGGAATGCTGTGGAGTACCTTTATGAATAGATGGTGCTTTCTCAGAGTGCTTAGAGATTTCTGTGAGAACCAGGTATTTATTCTTCAGATGGCAATTCGCTCTCACACCGATTTTCAAATCCCTCTTCTTAAATACCACTGAAGACCTGTCAATTTTCTTATAGTTGGATCGGTCCGAGGTTGTCAAAACCCTTGGATTTAAATTCAATTGGTTTTCGATCTCTAAGTGCTTGGTTTAAATTAATTGGCTGATCTTCAAGCTAGTTGCCAAAACACCAAAACAAGCCTAAGGTTTCCAGTCACGCAGCTAATTCATATATGTTTCAATTTCAGAACTGGCTATAAATCTGCAGCTGCTTACGGACACATTTTCTTTTAAATCTCCAAGCTTGGAAAAGCACATCACCTCTCAAAGGGACTACGCACTCTTAACCCCCCCCTCCACTTTTACAAACAAATTCTAAACTTCTTACCTTCCAATTCACAAGTACTCTGCCCAAATTCGCAACATAAATTTTTAAAACTGATCAAATGTCTAGCAAATCAGTAGATGGAAATACCTTTATAAAAAATAGAAAGGGGGCATGAGGGGACGTTTTGTGGTGCAGCAGTAGTGTTCCTACCCCTGGACCATGAGGCCTGGGTTCAGGATCCACCAGCTCCAAAGGTGTGTCATAATGCTGAATAGGTCGATTTTTCTCTCTTCATATTTTTATATTTCTTAGTGCTCTTACACACAACCATGTATTTTTATCTCCTCATCAAATCACTTGTGGTGTCTATTCATTTATTAACCACCAGGTTGATAAGAAAATATTTATAACAAGTAGTAGGCAAGTCCTGCACACAACATGCAGCAGGCTTAATAGTGAAGCCTGATCAGAGAATGGAAGATGTGGGAATTGCTCCCCTTCTCAGGCCTTTTACCATTCAAAGCACCCTCTGCCGTGTCAAACATGCCCTCCCCCCTTACACCTGGCTAGGAGTATGCAAAGCGTTTAGGCAATTGTGTTGACTGCTTCCTTGAAGTGTGACGAATTAAAGGCGGGTAAACAGTCTAAATGGAAGCAAAAGCAGAAATTGCTGGAAAACGGGCTAAGTGGAGGCAGGCTCTTGCCAAAAATATTTGTTGGGATGCAAGGGGTACATCCGTTGCGTAAAGCTTAGGCCATAGAATTTTTATCACTTCCTAAGGGAGAGAAACAGAACTCCAAATATAACTAACCACTAAATCTGAAGAAGGAGCAAAATACTAAACATGCTGGAATCTGTACTGAAAACTAAAAATGCTGGCAATCAGAGTGGGTCAGGCAGCATCCATGGAGACAGAGCAAACTAACATTTCAAGTCTAGATGACTCTTCATCAGAGCTGACACGAAGTGTGATTGAGGTCAGCATTTATGCAATAGTGCGGGGTGATTGGAGCGCTGGGGGAGAAAGAATGTTAATTGTGTAGACTAAGTGATTGGAATGTGAGAATGGCAGAACAATGGTGTGTCCAACTGCCAAAATGAAAGAACAGACAGTCCCACTGGGGTGGTGGGGGGAGGGCAGAGAGGATATGGTGACAGAGAATGTAACAATTAAAGCTAAAAGAAAGGAAAGGAATGGGTTCACAATCTGAAGATGAGATGTTGTTCCTCCAGTTTGCGGTGATTCAATGGAGCATTGCAGTGTGCAGAGGACAAACAACTGGGTATGCAAGCAAGATGCTGTGTTAACATGACTGGCTGTGGGAAGGTTGGGGTCATGCCTGCACATGAACCAGAGGTGTTCTGCAAAGCGGTCACCCAGTCAGCGTTTGGTTTCTCTAATGTACAGTAGGCCACAATAAGTGCAACAAATGCAATACACCAGATTGGAGGAGGTACAGGTAAAATGCTGCTTCACCTGGAAAGACTGTTTAGGCCTTTGGATGGTGAACAAGGAGGAGGTGAAGGAGCAGGTGTTTCACCTTCTGTAGTTACATAGCAAGGGGGGCAACGTTTGGTGTTGTTGGTCAAGGAATGCACTAGGGTGTCCTGGAGGGAATGGTCCCTGCAAAATGCTGATGGGGGAGTGAGGGGAAGATGTGTTTGGTGGTGGTGTTCTGCTGGAGTTGTCTGAAATGGCAGAGAATGATCTTTTAAATGCGGAGGCTAGTGGGATGAAAAGTAAGGACAAGGCATACCCAATCATGTTGTTTAGAGTGATGGGAAGGGGCAAGGATAGAAGCACGGGTGATAGATTGGATATGGTTGAGGACCCTGTCAACCACAGTGGGCAGGAAACCATGGTTATGGAAGAAGGAAGCTGTGTCAGCAGTGCTATTTTGGAAGGTGACATCATCCGAATGGATATGATGTAGGCAAAGGAAGTGGAAGAATGGGATGGAATCCTTGTAGGACATGGGGTATGAAGAGCTATAGTGAAGCTATGGGAGTCAGTGACTTTGTACTGGAGTGTTTTATTTTACTAGCAGTGATAACTATAATTACTTCTGTTAAACATCAGATGAGGGATCACAAAGTTAGCTACGAATTTGCTTTGTGCATTCTGCTGTATTACCATTTATATGATTTGCACCCATCTTTGCCATTGTGTACAATCTCTGACCATTTCTGTGGTCTTTCTATCTGACAATGTGGATCAAATATGATATTTCAAGAAAACAGAATCACACCACACACTAGACAGGATGAAATGACACATTGCAGATAAATCGTTGCTCTGTTTTGGTCTATGGCCTGACCCCACCTATGTTGTGAATAAACAGAAAATACAACAGTTAGGTTTTATAATTTTTCTGCAGAAAGATGAACTGAATGGAGCTGCCTTTATCAGATCGCTTAAAAAAATTCTTTTAGCAAAAAACAAAGACAAAAAAAAACACAGAAAAGATTTCTTCCATATATGTACTAATGCATCATGGAAAGTTTCTATTTTCACAGTTTGACAATCCCAAACATAGCAAATGTTCACATTTATTTATAGTGTCAATATTATATAGCAATCATTAATTAATGAGCCCATTCTCCCACCCAGTTCTCAATATTGACTAAAAGAAGATTTAACATTAGCAGACTCACCTGAAACATTGTTTCATCTCTATATGATGGAAAATTTTCCACCACAAGCTGTAGCAGCTTCTGAGCACTATTTTCACTCTTCTTAATGCAATTAAGGAACGAACCATCAAACTTCTCTAGCAATATATTTCCAGCCTCTTTCAGTACTTTGAGACGTTCTTCAATCAAAGGCATTGGAACTCCAGTGTCTGAACGTAGCACATATTTCAGCTGATCTAGTGTTATATTCGCAACATATGATGCATTGGTAATGGGAATGCCTGAAGAGAAAGGAGAAAAAGGCCAGAAATGTTAACACAATTACTTCTTTGTCTACCAAGATATGTTAGATCAGATCAAAGTAGATAAACAAGGAAATGTAGTGTTTATCAAAGTCACATATAACATACAATGGATCGAAGATAAATTATGTCTCCTTATCTTTCTTGATCTGTCTACACCAACAACACCATACTCGTCCAATGCTTCTTCACTGAAATTTTTTTTCTAATCAAACTGTTCAGAGATATTATTACACTTCTCTGGAGCAGGTGGATCTTGAATCCAAGCTCTTAATCCAGAGAGAGGGACACTACTACTGCACCCCAAAAGCCCTCTCCATTCATAGATATCTTTCAACAACCTGTTCAGACATGTCACGGCACACATCCAGGGCAGTTGGGACTTGAATCTCAGAGGGACTTGGGGCTCAGAGATATGAACACTACTACTGCACAACAGTGGTGCTAATATTCCGTTTTGTTGGACTGCAGTCAATGGCCTCCATTTTTACCTATCTGAAGATCATTACCTGCAATGGCTTTTCTTCCTGCTCCAACACCACCACCACTGGTATACCACAAGGATCTATTCTTGGTTTTCTATTTCTTGCCTACATACTACCTTCTGAGACATCTGAAAGCATAGCATTAGTTTTTATACGTAGGCAAACGACATCCAAGCTCTACTTCAGCCACTTTTTTCAACTCCTACACTGTCGCTAAATTATCAGACTGCTTATTCCAATATCCAGCAGTACACAACCTGCAGTTTCCTCCTATATTGGGAAAACTGAAGCCATTACTTTCAGCCATTGCTCCAAACTGTGCCACCATCTTCCAAATCCAGCTTTCCCCTTGTAATAATCTGAGTGTGAATTGGTCAGTTCACAACCAATGGCCTATTTGATTGAAATGAGTTGTCCGTCACATTCTCAACACAGTATGCATTTCCACAATCATCATTGCCTCACTCTCTCCCTCTCAACTCAATAACTGCTGAAACTCTCATGCCTGTTGCTTTTGAACTGGATCATTCCAACAGCTGGTCTTCCAAATTCTACCCTCTCAATACACAGCCTGGAAGACTAGTAAAGGCAGATATAGTCAAAGCTTTCAAAGGAAACTGAATAATCATCTGAAAGGGAAACATTGCAGGATTATGAAGAAAGGCCTTGGCAGTGAACATAAAATTGCACTTGCAGAGAGCCAGCACAAGTCTGACATACCAAATGGCCTCTTTCTGTGTTAAGATTGTTCTATGATTCTCAAGGGCCAGGATGCAGGAAGGAAATTCAGCCACAGTCATCGTAGAAAACAATTGTTATGGTCACAAGGTAACATCTTGAGTCAAGTCAAATAAAGACATTTTCTCTATTCCCTTATGTTCTTCCCACCCACCTGCAAACAAAAGAACCAACTGACAACAGCTTATAAATGCAGACAGCGTTTGGGTCAAGAATCAGAATTGCTGGCATCCACATAAACATTTCAGTAAACTAAAATTCAAAGTTGGAAATAACAGTTCTATTTCTTCTTCATATTAAAGACTGTTTAATCATTAGCATATTGTTGGTTGTGGGATGTTTTGTGCATAAATTGGATGTTGGGATTTCTACAATTCGAAGTGCTTACTCTTTAGAAGTACCTGAATGACAGCAGCTCTTTTCAGTTGCACGGAGGGTGTGAATTGCACTGTCTAATTGCATGTTATTTACTTTGGCAATAAATTATAGGAGAATTAATGATTAACTCTCTTTTATATTTCAGTTTGTCAACTGAACTTTAAAAACCAATTTCTTGTCCATATCTAGACAAAATAGTGAACTCTGAACCCAGCACAAGTAGAATTTTTAAAGCAAAAACAAAATTAGTTGGAGATACCCAGCAGGTCCGGCTGTACCTGTGAAAAGAAAACAGAGTTAACTTTGAGTTCACTGACCCTTGTTCAGCACTGAAAACATCTAGGAAAAAGTGTTATTTGAGTTGATGACAAGGGGTGGGGGAAAAGGAGTGAATGGATAGGTAGAGACACAAACAGAGCAATAGACAGAGCAGGGGTCGGGGAGAAGAGAGAGGGAGAAACAGAGAGAGACTGAGAGACAGAGACAGAGAGATAGAGACAGAGACAGAGAGATAGAGACAGACACAGAGAGAGAGACAGACAGATACAGTGCTAAGAGATAGTAGGAACTGCAGATGCTGGAGAATCTGAGATAACAAGATGTAAAGCTGGATGAACACAGCAG